>NW_027122673.1:566606-1166606 GCF_030686945.1 Centruroides vittatus
TTGGTGGGAAGATAGGAAGTTTGATAGAGGGACGATGATTATAATACATGTATTATCATTATTGTAGATTTTTCAATTTTTTTATTAAATATTTAATATAGTGCAAACCAGAAGAAGTTTAAGCAGTGAAGGATTACATTGGTTTCCTAACAAGTTTGAAACTTAAAGATTTGTTGAGTTATAAAGTCGGAGATGTTATCACTTTTCTAGATAAGAAGTAATTATTAATATTTTTGTTGTATAAAACTTTTTTTAACATAGGTATACGTTATAATGATTACTATAAACTAAGTTTTTGCATATTGGAATATTTTTTGTCTGTCAGTTTATTTTAGAAATCGCTGCTTTTTATTTTCTGCATTAATATATGTATGTGTAGTGACTATTGAAAAAAGAAGAGATTGCAGCATTGGTTTGTAAAACAAACTAATTTCAATAAACCAATACCAATTCAATACATTGGTAATTACTTTTTATTTATAGTGCAGCCAATATTCATTTATAGATAAGCTGATTAAGAAATAATCTGTTCATATCTATTAATCAATCTGTCAATCTGTTTCTTTTTATAATTTAATAATCTGTTTACGTATATAAAATAAATACATATATAAGTAACTTAATTTTTAAACGATCACTTTACATAAGTCATCAGTTGTCAAATTTTTTTATTATCAAGTGATTTCCCTGATTATTATTATTATTATTATCATTATTATAATTATATGTTAATGTTGAAAGTTGCATTCAAATTTATGTAATAAATTTAAATATGTACTTCATACATTGTCACAAGTAAAGTAGGAATTTAAAAATCAATTAATTTGTCAATACTGTGTAAATTTAGTAATATTAAGGATATCGTTTAATATATTTTATAAAAATTTTTAGAATTTTAATAAAATACATCTGATAATATTTTTATCTGCTCGGTCTTTGCTATTTAGAAGAGATGACGTCTCTTTACGTTTGGAATACAAATACGATACTCGGATCGACTAAATTTACAAAGTATTGACGGATTTCTCGATACTAAAACCCAATCCATAGTTTTGTGCAATTAAATAAAGAATTTAAGAGGTTCAGAAAAAAATTGTGTTGTGGACGTTTTCATGAATTTTTTTAAAAGCCATATCTATCTTTTATTAAAAACTAATTAATTACATTTTGCTGTAGCTAATTTACTATATTGAATACAAGGAGACAGTGCATTGATTTACATTATGTACGTGTACTTTATATATGCTTTAATTTAGAATCTGTTAACTCTGAAGTAACTAGATAATTATCGCTGTTGGGTAACTGAAGATTCTTGAAAATGATAATTCATCTTATTAAACTTAAATTTTATTTTAAAAACTTCTGAAGTTCAGTTTTGTAAGTTAGTATTTTAATTTAGAATATTTTGGAAGATAAAAATTGGCCCAGAGCAAGATTCTGACTCACTTTTCTTTTAGAATATTTCAAATTAAAATTAATTTATTTTTAATTATTAAATTTACTGTAAGATGGGACATAACCACCTACCTCTAGCCAAACTGATTTGTGTTTGTTTATTTACTAGCTTAAATATAGTTTGATGGATAATCTGGTAGATTGTTTGGTGATATAAATAAATCAGATTGTTGTTTGTTATATAAATACATTTTTCTGTTTTTCTTTTACTTAACGGTTTACTTACATAATTTTCTTATAATTATGCAGTTAAAAATTTAATACATTTTAATTTGAATATAGACCTAATGCAGAGAACCCTCAGTTATGGAAAGGAATCCTAAATAATGGCAAAACTGGACTTTTTAATTTCGCTAATACCGTAGCGTATTTAGGACAAAATTTGCCGACGAATCGTCCAAGTTTTACAAGAGCCGACGGTAAAATTAGTATTTATGCCAGTAGAAGAAGGTAAGTCAATTTCTTTAATAGTACAAACAAAGTCACCAATTTTATATGCAGGTAATTTTAATTATTATGTGCAGATAATTGTATGAATTGTAGCATCATCAAAAAGGAAAAATTTAATTTAGAAATGTAAATTAATAACTTAATATAGGTGATCATATTTGAAAAATATCAAATTATTATTATTATTATAATAAATAAAATATATTTATAAAAATCCCTAATAAATTTCTGTAGCAAATGCTTTACAATGATCAAGATTTTATGGTGCAAAATTTAATAAAATTATTAGTTTACATATTGTTACATAACTCTGGATATCTTCTATTTCGAAGTTAAGACAATGAAGAAAATATACATTTTCAAGTCTATGTTTTAATCCATTTTTCACCAACCACAGAAGTAACAGCTAAAAATACATGAAGATAAACTTCACGAAAAAACAAACAGTAAGTAGAAAATTCACATGGTTAAAACGATATCAACGTCAGCCTTTCTATGGAGGATCTGACGTTTTCACATTAAAAACGGAAGTATAATCTTCTCACCATACACATTGTTTTTAATGTGAAAACGTCAGATCCTCCATAGAAAGGCTGACGTTGATATCGTTTTAACCATGTGAATTTTCTACTTACTGTTTGTTTTTTCGTGAAGTTTATCTTCATGTATTTTTAGCTGTTACTTCTGTGGTTGGTGAAAAATGGATTAAAACATAGACTTGAAAATGTATATTTTCTTCATTGTCTTAACTTCGAAAAAAAAAAAAAAATTATTAGTATAAATATTAGTATAATTTTATTAGTATTTTATACTAATAAAATTATTAGTATAAAATTGATTATAAATGTATAATAAAGTCATAGACAGTCTTCAAGTTACGACCAAGTTCGATTCTGGGAGTTTATCGTAAGTCAATTTGGTTAAGTCGCACACAAAAAAAATAATACAGATAATCTTCCACTTAACGATAGGGATACGTTTCAAGAAATGTGTCATCAAGCAAACAAGTAGAGTGTATTTAGAAAAACCTTATACAGTAGGCTACATGTAACAGATTTAACATAAGAAAATATTTACGTAGCAAAAAAATATATATACAGTAGTGAACCGAAAATTGGAATCAATTGGGGACTGGGGTTGTTCAGATTAGGGATTTGTTCCGATTACCCATTATGTACGAAAAAATACATTAACCTGTCCGATGTTCAAATTTTTCTCCGTTGCGTGTCGCTTTGTGTTGAATTTTTCTCCGTTGCGTGTCGCTTCGTGTTGAATTTTCGTCGATTTTAAGCCTAACAAAAATTTTTATAATAATAATCGAGGCTATCGTATCGTTAAAAATTATTTCTGCATTTTGTACAAACAAAATAAATATATTGAAGAATATAAAAACATGAAAATTATACTTTAGAAGTTAATTTAGTATCAAAAACGTTCGATTCGGCACGACACAGTCGGACTGGAAAGCTTTCGGATAACCGACGTTTCGGTTAACCGGCTTTCAGATAAACGACGCTCTACTGTATTTATATAAGGAGCATAAGTGCATATATGCTCCATTCAAAAATTTTATTTTTATAGAAATTAAGCCCAAATGGTTGATTATATTTTTTTCTAATGCAATAAAAATACAGCGTGGATTAATTCATTTCTCTGGCCACTTGCATTTCAAAGAGTTTACCAATTGTTTATTTAGCTCATTGTTCATTTTTAATTACTGCCTGAGAACGACGTTCTTATCTACGTCGAAAGTGCTACCCGGAAGTAAAAAGTTAAAGCGCTCCTTAATGGTGTGAATTTTGACTTCAGCTAAACAATTGTTGGTGTGACATCCACAGTACGTATGTAAATTTATTTATTTGTTGTTACAAATTGAACATAACACTAAATTTCTAGATTATCTCTCAGATTATTTTGAAAGGAATTTTTAATTAATTAAAATCCAAGTGTGCACTAAAGAGAGATGGTTAAATCACTACATATATTACTAATACACCATACAAGTAATGTTAATGCATTATAAGCTTTCTATCTATAATCTGTTAAGAGTAATAAGTAACTGTGAGAAGTGAGGACTTCAGTTCCACATACAGGATGGAAATGAAATAATGAAACATTCATCAAATCTTTCCTCGAGGTCCTGACACCAGTTAGGATAACTTATCTCGCATCCTAACTTGCGATTAAATTTATTATCTTCTGAGTAGAAAAAGTTGATGTATTAAAATCAACTGGAATTTTGGGAGGGTTTAGTTTAATTACTAAAATAATGTGGGATATGTGAATTATGTGGATTACGTGGGTTGACGATGGCGTTAGGCATTAATAAGTTATACGACGACAATGACAATTAATGGCCAGTCTTCTATAAGTTTAACAACATACCATGTAAAATGTTAGTTAAATTGATTGATGTTAGTTTTAATACCAATCAATACCATGTAAAAATATAACAAACACAGACACCATTAAAGCTTTCGTTTTGTTTTCTCCTGGAGATATTGAAGATTGTTGTTGCATTAACAATTAAATAAGTAATAACAGATGATAACTAAAAGCAAAGTACCAAAGCAAAAACATGGCTGACAAACACCAAGCACATTCTTATATGGGCGTGTGTAACGGTGATGATGCATTAATGTCAATGAAGGGTCAAATACGACTGGTTTCACAATTTTATAAAATAAACTTCTAATGTGAACCTTTTCTTATTCTTATATGGTGTGTTATGCATAAAGTTATAATGGATGTTTTTATAACATAAAATACATCGTGTGCAAAACTGTAATGATGCTTGTAAATTGTTTTACTTTCTTTTAAATTAATATTTGTTATCATTCAAGGTAAAGGAAGAAACAAGATTTATAAAAATCTTAAAATCAAAGTATAACTCCACTAGAAAAAGATAATGTATACCCAGTCTGTTGACATTACATAAAAATAATATATTTTGTGAGTGCTTTCGACAGTATGTAACTCTCCTCTTCAGGCAGAATCATTCATAGAGAACAAAACATCTGAATTCGAGAGAAAGTACCCGAACAGAACTCTCTAACATTACAAAATATCCTAAGTAAGGTGGGTTTTGCAAAATGTAGCCAAATTTCTTGAAAATTCTACAAGTACATAATAAAGGGGGACCCAGATATGGAATGGTTGATGTTACAAAAACCATTTCCTTCTTACAATACAAAGTGGATGGTGGAAATAACATGCCTTTGACCAGTGGCGTAGCGTGGGGGAGCAAGGGGATGTATCATGCACCGGGCATCACTTGCAGAGGGACAACTAAATGGTCTCCAAGACAAACTGTGTGTGTTTCTGGAGGAGGAGAGGGGTGCCAGTAAAGTGTTGTGCCCCAAGCGCTAGTTATGTTCGCTACGCCACTGCCTTTGACCCGGTTAACTGGATGTTTGAACTTGTCTAAAGAATACCAAGCACTACAAACTACCAATTTAAAAAGGAAAAGCTCCCCATGTAAAAACAATTTGGAGACATGATTTAAGAATGCCCTGTTTTTATTTATATTATTACTATTCCTATATTATATTTTTTATGTGTATTCTTATATTTTAGGATTATAAAGTAAGATTTTTAATTAAAAACATCGATAAAAATGAAATTTATTACAGATAAACCCCATGAAGATAAAGAGCAGAGTACTACTTGTTTGTCTAGAAACACTTCGGAAATCTCAGATCGAACTCCTCTGCTAAATAAATCCAATTCGATAATAGATAATAGAAATGGATTACCAACAGGTATTTTTGATTTAATTAATATATAACGGTCATTCGAATGAAATGGATAAACTGGATCATATAAAACGTACAGTGTTACTGTCACCATAGCAGGATTATATGTATGGCATAATGACAAAATTGCATTAGCCATTACAGGAAATCACCTTCTGCATTCAGACATGTGTGAACTGTACCCTCTGCATAGGAAGAGGAACAATTCAATTGCAGCTGCTTGGATTTGGATCAGACTGGAATCTGCAAACACCGAGAAACTAAATTGGGATGGTAAGGCAGATGCTGCAGAACTTGGGATGTGACAGCTGCCTTACAACTTAATAAACATGAAAGTTGCCTTGCACATTCTGTGTTTTTGGGCCTTTTATAGTTTCTCAGAATCTGTGCCAAGCAGCTGTAACTGAATGGTTTATCCACAACTTTCAGCTTTCTATGTTGAAGGTATACATAAACTTGTATCATGTTCAGACACTTGTTTGAATGCAAGAGATGATTTCCTATAGCAGCTAACACAACTTTGTCATTATGCTATAATACTGTATGCTTGCTATGGTCCAGTCTGTTTCATTTGAATAATTTATATAAAATATATATATATATATATATATATATATATAATTAATAAATATGAATCAACGTACATGTGTAACGTGTATGCCAAAATTTCTGTTTTAGAACTATGGACAGATGTAAAACAAGAAATGATTTAAGACGAGTGTTCTTTAGTTACATTTGTCTGTAAACCACCGCCACCTAATTATGAACCAGAAATACTTCTTTCTACTAGAAGAGAGAGAAAGGAAATGTACAATGAAAATTTTGATTCGTGCATGAATTTTAAGAGCAAAGATGAAGAAATTGTCAATAAAGATACAAAGAAGAAGCATAAACATGGCGATTCTTTGAAGCATGGTCCCGATCGTGAATATCACGAAATAAGTGACGAGGAACTCTTCGCATCGGTCGAAAGTCCTTGATTTGAGGTAAGAAAATAAATTCAAAACTATTTAGTCGATTGCAGATGCATAATAATTTAAAATATTTTATTTAACAGATGTTAGATTTTGGGCCATCTTTAATGGATGAGGTGTTTAAGGCATTGGCGTCAAACAAACAAGATACGGAAGTTGAAGAACAACATTCTGCAGAAAATAATAACAATGTAAAGAATGAAATAAAAGAAATTACATCAAAACTAATTGGAAGAGAAGGCAGTAGAAAGAAACAAATTATGGTAAAGCCCATATCTGCTACGGATCAACATACATTAGATTCAGCTATTGCAATGGCTAAAGAACTTGCCAGCAAAAGTATGTTGGAACTTGAATATAAATCGGATTCGGATGTTGCATTAGAAAGCCCCAAAACTTTGTCGTTAACAAAACGAAAGTTCTCTTTTAAATTCAAAACAAGCCCCAAACCTGAAAGAAGAAATTTCAGTGAAGAGGCAGAATCCATACCTGATATCAATGATATTATTAGTAAGGAAGCTAAAGAGGCTTATAATAGTTTAGTTGACAAAGGTCAAGGATTAGAACGAAGCTTATCTCACCCTGTTCCGTCGCATAATTCTTCATAACAAAATTCTATTCTGTATGGACATCGTAACAATTTACAGAGTGGAATAGATACGGTGGATTCTGAGCACGATGCATTGAATTCAAATGCACTTAGAATGTTACGAATGGGTGGACCCGTTCGACCCAAAGTTCGAGGTAATAAACGTAGTGCAAAACACGTCACTAATACTCATCGCGAAATTGAAAATACTCATTCGGCAAACCCTGTCTTGATGTCAAATGAACGCTTCTCTGATGTCAATAACGACAATGAAAGGAACGAAACGGAAGCAACGAAAATTTATCAGTCGAAATCTACTTTTCTGAATGCTACGTCACAGGATACTTGCAATAATAATAATAAAGAAGATAACAATGAATGTTGTTATTATTATCAGAATCCTCTTCCTCCTAGAAATAGGACAAGATCACCGCTGGTTTTAAAATGTCATTAACATAAATATCCACTAGTTATTCCAGCAAATAACGATACCAGTGAGATTGTAACTGTTAAACATTCAACTGATATTGAATCAGGTTTGCATGGATCTTTCGGTCAGCCAGTTTTGTCGGATAATAAATTAACAAATGACGACAAAAATATTCGAAAAGTCGACACCTTTGATGGATTACAAACTACGTTTCCGACAGAAAATTGCATTTATCCTCCCAAACCAGCAAAAACTTGCAGATAATTCTACTATTTCCTAATTTTATAAGAGAATATGTTGGTAAATAGTAAATATAATAATAACTTTTCAGTTTGAATGACTCTTTTGAGAGTCAAATTCAAGCAGAAGTCGATAGTTTGGACGATATTCCAGAAGAGAGCGCACCTTCTCCAGCTATTTACAATAGTAGCGATCACGTTAGTTGCGAAGATCTCTTAGAATTTGCTATGGATAAACCAAATTCTAAAAGGTAAATTTAGAAAAGAGCAGTTTCCCTTTTTCTTTTTTTTAAATCAAAAATTTTCTAAATAACAACATTATTTTCCTACTATTGAATAGAACTCAAGGTCGGGCTAGAGGAATAGATTCGGACGAAGTACGAATAATGCAAAAAGTACTCGCAAAAGAAGTGAGTAAAGCTTTAATTTTCAATTGACTAAAAATTACAAAAAATATTCTCTGTAATTTTTTAAAAATTATTATTTATAGTCGATAACGCCCGAAGATTGCCTCTTTGCACTGAACGATACCGATTGGAACATTCATAACGCTATCAAACTCGCCAGTTTACTCCGTATTTTAAATACCTACAATATTAATATAGAAAATAGCAAAAACATACTACTTCAGTGCGATTGGAACGTACAGCAGGCAGTTTCCTGTATTCTGGCTACGCATGATAGTATCGAAGACACGACCGAAGTTAGGAACGACGAATTCGTTCGTCGTTCCTAGACTTAACTGCATTAACCGAATGTATTAAATAGTGTTTGTTTGCACTTTGCAAACCACACAAAGATTACTAACTTTTTACAAAGCGCAAACAAATTATTAATATTTATTTTGTTGATTTTTGTGTTTTTTTTTAAACTGGACAATATTTTAACATTACAAAAGTTTTGTATACATGCATATTAAGTGCCTTGACATATTCCTGATGGTTTATGCAAATGCAAAGTATATTTAATTGCCGACAAAAGTACGCAAACAAGTTTCTGCCATAACATTTTGAAGTTAATTTTTTCATTACCGTTGATGTTTCAGTTTCTTTTAACGTAAAATTGTTTTTTGTCGTCGACTCGTTCACATTGTTACTTTTGTAATGACACTAGAAACTCTTGCGACCGTTTTTTTCGAGTGTTGTGTTAAAAGTTTGTGTACTACGACTGCCAATGGTTCCGTTCGGAAAATACCTCGACTTAAGATTCCACGATCAAAATTAACATTGTCGCTTGCACGTTTATTTTTCGTCTTCTGTAATATATAGTTTATGTGTATATACATATTTATGTGTCGCAGATATTGGGATCAGTTAACTTTATTAAGTATTATTACTTATTTAATTCATAGTCTGTATTAATGTAAATGTGTTTGTTTTGTAGAAAAATTTGTATACTCTTTTGTAGAACAAAAGGCGAGAAATTATATTTTTTTTTTCGACGTGTGATTTGGAAATTTCTAGTTTAAAGAATTAATGTGTAAAGCATTAAATTTTACACTCTGTGAATGAAAATGTAGATAACATCTGAATGTATATATGGAATAAGTGCCTTAACCATGCCAGTGTGATTAACATGTGTATATAGCATTAGTACAAATTTTATAACTAATGTGGTATTTTTTAATACTGGGATTTGTTTTATAACAAAACTTATTTGTAGATAGGATTGTTTATATGAATAAATTACCTTTTTTCTAATATTGTTTATGTTCGGCTTTTCCTATATCCTACATGAGATTACTATTGCCCACCGGCAGTCAAGTGGATAAAACATCCAAACTGGTAGTTTGTTCTCACCTCGCCAACGGGCGTTTTCCGGGTTTTCTTCGTGTCTTACACCTAAATAACTTGGGAGTCTGTTTCTTTTAGAAAGTCTCTCTGGAGTTGTCCCCCTCTTCAGCAAATTGCCCACGTGTTTCAGTGCCATACACAAATAAACCATTTATTTATCTACCATTCTACTCCCCTCTGGTGCTCTTCTTTCTTTCAGAGCCCATCAATGCACCGCCAAACACTGGTAGTTGGATTTGTGTCGGGCCAATAGGCAGACACAAACCCATATTTTAAGTTTTCCGGGTTTCCCTCACCTGTCTCACCTAGATGGGGGGTCATATTCTTGTAGGAAGTCCTTGAAAGACATTCATCCTTAGCACATTACTTATTGTATCCCATTAAACCAAACCTTTCTTTTGGGTCTGCTTATATACAGTCTTCCCACCCTCAACTTAGCCACCTTATTGCTCCAATCAATTCCTGCTGATACATTTTTAAGTGTTGTTTGACATTACCTAAAAAGTACTGGTAGTGTGCAGACTAAGCAAGTACCGGCACATTTTCAGATAAAGTCAATGCATTGCCACGGTTGCAGCAGAGTCAATTTCAACAACTGCCATTTTCACTTTTGTCAAGCAACAAAATTAACCAATCAAACACTACTTACCTCCCCCACTGTAAAAGAATTTGAACTTCACACTACTAACGTGTTTATTATGACCCAATTATCCCAACTCTACTTCCAGTAGAGTTGGGATAATTGAATAAAACTGATTTCACATATGTTTAATTGAAATGCTACTTAAATTATTGTTTAAATTGAAAGAAAATGTATTGTTCTGGAACATCTGTTCTTGTTTCTATCTGAAATTACCAGTGAACTTCAAGGAGGCCATAAAGTTTACCTCTTCGGAGCACATTCTAACCAATAAGCGGATACAAAACATGATAAATAACAAACATTAAAGTGACATTTTAATAAGTTACTTTAGACAATACTCATAGAAGTCAGTGAAAACGACATTTATGGCACTGGTAGCAAAAAAAAAGTTGCTGTAAATACATGTGGCATGCCAGTGCGGATGTTGGCATCTATTTCATTTAATATCTCGAGTTCAAGTTGCCTACAAACTAATAAAAATGAATAGGAACCATTGTATTAATTGGTTTAACTTATCTTTTTCGTGTATTGTCCCTTTTTAAAAAAGTATTTTTTCTGTCGACCCATTCAATGTTGTTATATATAATATAACCTCTTATATACAGTAATTATTAAAAATCATTTATTTAAGAGCAAGAAAAATGTGTAAAATTTTAAATATTTGCATAGTCTAGCTATCTCCGAAAACTTTCATCGACCCTTGAAGGGTCAATACCGACCCCGCCAAGAAAGCCGGAGTTAATACACTAAAATGCGTTTAAGAAAATATTTCAGTGTTAGAATTAATAAATCACAGGAGGGACAATCGTAAATTACTTTATTAGCAGTTTATAATAAATTTAAATTTGATAATACTCGCCCTGCGCCCTCTTTTCTGAAATATTTCAAACTGATTGTTTTTACGTAACAGGTGACGTAAACACATGACGGGATCGTAATACGTCACGCGTTCTAAACAATATATTCTAACAATAAGTAACGAATTGTTAGAATGTGTTGTTAGCTTTCACTCTTGTAGGTAGTTATATTGTTAAGCGTAAATTTGTTCGAAAATTCCGCGTTTCTTTGAGATTAAGTAAACTCGAGTAATGTAGGGGAGGCAGAAAGGGTTCCCTGTGTGGCCTTTCTCTTAGGCCCGCTCGAGTAAAGAGATGGAATCTCCCGTCGGCCTTTTTACTCAAACTAACTCTTTGTGTCATGCATCTTTAAGGCCCTCTCGGACGAAAGCAGGAGACGACGACGAGAGGCGGATACGCCCCGTGTCCGGCATCTTTAAAGCACACACGCTCGGAGATTTGAGTAAAGACGGAGAAGGCTCCCTTGTCCCGCATCTTTAAGACCCGCTCGGAGACACCGACTGAAGGGGGGGTTTCCTGTGTCCTGCATCTTTGGGTGAAGACAAAAGACGGTGAGGCTTAGAAAACTGTGTGTGTTGTTTTTTTAAGGCCCGCTCGCGTGAAGAGGCCGATCGGAGTTGGAGAGGGCTTTCTGTATCCCGCTTTATTAAATCTCGTGCAGGGCGAGTTTTTTTTATTTTTGGTGCGCGAGTCAGAGATGTGATCAGTGCTATCCATACTAACACAGTACGGTAGAGCATCGATTATCCGACTCGATTGGGGACTGGAGTTGGTCGGATAACTGAAAAAATGGATAACCGAAAAGTATGAAAAATACATTATTTGTATATGAACATAATGTAATATAATACAGTATAATTTATTATATTACATTAATAATGTATTTCTATTTCTACGAGGGCTATTTTTTAAATAAGGTTCGTTTTTTAATAAGAAAAAAAATACTGTAAATATCGTTAAAATATATTTTTTTTCATATTCTACATACTTTTATCTACTTTTCTACATAATTTCCATTTTGTTTAAACATTTGTCATACCGCTCAACAATTTTTTGAATTCCGACTTCAAAGAAATCTGCCGCCTGTCAAGAATCCCAATCCACGACTGCAGTTTTCACTTTTTCTTTGTCGTTGAAATGTTGACCACCAAGGAACTCTCTTAAGTATCGAAACGAGTGAAAATCACTGGGTGCAAGGTGTGGACTGTGTGGATGATCGTATCGCGTCAAAACAATAAAGCACTGCCCAATATTTTTGTTTTGTTATCGTCAGAAAGCAGATCTTGGAACGCACCGAGAAAACAGTTTTCGATAATTCGGTTTCTCCAAAACAATGGTATACAAAACTGATCTTGAAATCTGTGGAAATTCAATTGATAACGTTGAAATCGTGAATCGTCGGTCCTCTCGAATTTTCTTATCTACATCACGAACCAAATCTTCAGAAACCAGAGAAGGTCGACCAGGGCGTGGCTCATCATGCACATTAACTCTCCCATCCTTGAACATTCTTACCCATTTTCGAACTTTACTGTCACTCGTAGCATTATCACCGTAAACTTCACAAATCTCACGGTGAATTTCCGCTGCTGCCAAGTTTCTTGCATTCAAGAATCGAATAACAGATCGTATCTCACAGTCGGCGGGAGACTCAATTTTCTTAAACATTTTAAACTTTTACAGCTCAGCATACAGACAGACGATATGGCTGCAAATGGCGTCAAAACGCGCGCCAAGCTTGCTCGGAGCAGAAGCATATGCATACTGCCGTGATTGCGCATTATTCTCACTTTTATTCACAAACGGACCTTATTTAAAAAATAGCTATCGTATTTATAAAATAAATAATAGATTATACATCAACATCTGGAAACTATTAAACGCAATGTTTCCTCTTACCCGTTTAACAGAGGAAAGGGAACGGCTGTCAGTGACCCGAACTTTTTCCTTTGGTCACCGTTCGGTACCCTGCCTCCAGCGCCCTCTAGATTTACTCACCGTCCACGAGGGGGCGTTATCGCCTACTTTGAGAAACGCTGCCTTAGAGTCTTCAGTCCCAGTCTCAGTGAGGTAACGAAGTATCCACACAAGGGTAATCCAGTAAAACAAAAGCTTGTAGTGTTGGGAAACAATCAAACACAAGAAAGTTACTTCGGAACCAAAACACAACAAGCAAAATGTCTACACAGGAAGAAACACCGCAATAGTCTGAGACAGCTGTCTGTATGGGTGATGAGGGAACTGGGAAGTGGTCAAGGTACAGTTTCTAAAATTAATTTCAGTTCTGTTTCTATCTTAAAAAATTGGCGCTGAATCGTTATGGTGATTCTAGAGAACAATTTTATAAGATGAAACTGAAATTAATTCTAGAATTTTTATAAGAAAAAACTGAATTAATTCTAGTCTTCTAGAACTAGTTTCAGTTTTATCTTATAAAATTGGTCTCTAGAATCACCATATTGGCTCAGTGCCAATTTTTTAAGATAAAAAAAAGACTGAAATTAATTCAATAGAGCTTGCAAATACGTGCAAGCTCTAGTACAAAACATAGGATTAAGTCCTAGTATAATTTAGTACAGTATAACAGTATACTAGTTTTGGTCTCTCTCATAATGAAGAGAAATATGTTTATTAAAGCAATAACAGTATTGCCCTTAATATTAATTTTTTCTTCATCGTTAAACCAGGATATTTCCTTTACAGGTCAAGCTCAGAAAGCTTAATCTGTAATTTGAAGGATCAGTAATATTTTGATTTTTCTCTACTTTTTTCATGAAATTTGGTATTTTCATTTGCTTGCCTTTTACCAATATGATCTTAATAATTTAAATTTTTAATGTAGTAACTTTTAATTTAATCTATAAAAATAAAACATGGCGATAGTCGTTTAGAGCAGCAGTTGGCAACCTTTCCGACCAAATGGACCACTAAACTCAAATTTTGAATCCTTTCGGACTACTATCATGAATTTTTTTAAACGATACAAAATCTGTAGAATAATAATCATAAAAGTTCAAATTTACTATATTAATATGAAACTCGCGTGTTTAATTATAACAAATTAATGCAAAAAGTTCATTGCTGCATGTTTGAAATAAGTTTATGAGTTCTTAGCGTTTTTCCACGAAGGGCGACAATCGCACTCACAATGTCGTTTATTGTTCATTATTTATTTATAACCACAGTCGCTTCGTATTTGGTTTTAGATTCGAATAAAACCCCCCAAAAAGTGAGAAAAAAGCAACTAAGCATTTTGCATTCCATTCGTAATACTTCGCGTAACCTTCAGTTGATCAATGTTACAAATTTCACCACGACCATCAATGGTCCGCGGACTACCGGTTGCCGACCGCTGATTTAGAGCGTCATCACCAACAATGGCGCCATCTGGCAAATAGAAAATTCAACAAGAAGCTAAGACGACTGTGGCGCCATCTGGTATATAGAAAATTCAGAGCGCAATATATACAATACATGGTGTTTCCATCATACAAATAAGTATAATACAGTACTTAATTACCATTAATAAAATCAGTAATAAATAGCCAGGACGATAACTACATCAAAATTTTACAAAAAATTTCTAAAAACAATTTTTCTAGAATTGTAAATCTTAAATATAAACATTGAATTTTGTATACAATATACCCAATGGTCTCCAAAGTGGGATGCCCGTCCCCGGGGGTACTCAAATCGATACTTGGGTTAAGCCAAATTTCTTTTCGAAATACTGTATGTGTCCGCTGTTTGCAGGCTGTCTAATCCCTCAGTCATCCTCCCGAAGAAGTAGGCTCACCATCACTCGCGATCATTCAGGAAATAAATTCAAATTGCGGGTAGAGCAGCAATTATGCATTTATAGTGAAAATTTTTCGCAACTTTTTTTCGGTAATTTACTTCATAAACACAAGTATTATATGCGCATTTTTCTAATTTCTTTGAAAAGTTTTATTGCAGACGAGTGAGATTCATTTGGACTCGACTTCCTTCCAATTCCTCGTCCTAATATGTATTCGAGTACCCAAAAACAATAGATTTTTAAACATACAACAACAGGTATGGTCAAAACACAATGTTTTTATTTTGTGTTACTTAAATGAAAATGATTTATATTGTATTATACGGGGTAAAACTTATAATTATTTTCGTCTTAGAAGTACGTTATTAGAAAAGTTTGGAGATGAAATTGCACTAACCCAGGGTTGGCCAATTTTTTTGGGAAGAGTGCCACTATGTAAAAGAAAAAGATTATGCGTGCCACTTCCACCTTTTTCAACATACTAAAAAATCTATAAAGGTGAAAAAATGTTATGCATAGGCTGATTATGGGGTACTGCTGTCAAGCAGTGCCGCTTTTCGGCGCTGTTGTATTCAGTCACGTATGAGTAGGGTTTTTACGGAAATTCACAAAATTCTTGAAAATAATGTTATTGAAAAATTTGAAGAAAATAAGTCTTCGCATGCCACTGTTAAAATTCCGCCGTGCCACACTGTGGCACGCGTGCCGCGGGTTCGCCATCTCTGCACTAACCTATACAGCAATGTTTTTCAACCACAGTATCGCTTAAACAGGTTTCGTGCAATTTTAAAATCGTGTTGTATAAATAGTATAAGTATAAATGGAAGATTGTTCTCAAATAAACGTTCACGTAGTCATATACATTTGCTATAATACAATTTTAATCTATATAATAATCGAGACGAGTTGATAATAATAATAATAATAATAATAATCAGCGCAGAGCCCAAACGGTTAGGAGTTGAAAGTTGAAATTTGGTACACAGTTAGGGTACGTCACGAAAACGCACACTAAGAAGGGATTTTTCGAAATTCCTCCCCACGGGGAGAGGGACAGGATTAAGTCTTAACACTTCCATCAACAATGGAAGTGTTAACAATTGAAGTGTTACGTAACAATGGAAATGTTAAGAGCCCAAACGGTTAAGAGTTAAAAGTTGAAATTTGGTACATAGTTACCGTACGTCACAGAAACGCACACTAAAATAAAAGAGATTTTTCGAAATTTCTCCCCACGGGGATAGGGACAGGATTAAATCTTAACACTTTCATCAACAATGGAAATGTTAAGTAACAATGGAAGTGTCAACAATGGAAGTGTTAAGAATGGAAGTGTTAACAACGGAGGTGTTACGTAACAATGGAAATTCTAAGAGCCCAAACGGTTAAGAGTTGAAAGTTGAAATTTGGTACATAGTTAGGTTACGTCACGAGAACGCA
Source organism: Centruroides vittatus (assembly GCF_030686945.1). Classification (NCBI taxonomy): domain Eukaryota; kingdom Metazoa; phylum Arthropoda; class Arachnida; order Scorpiones; family Buthidae; genus Centruroides; species Centruroides vittatus. The sequence goes on from NW_027122673.1 coordinate 583,031, forward strand.
CACTACGAAGAGATTTTTCGAAATTCCTCTCCACGGGGAGAGAGAGGATTAATGTTTAACACTTCCATCAACAATGAAAGTGCTACGTAACAATAAAAGTGTTAAGAGAAAGCGACGTGCAAGACGCAGATGGAGAAAAAACGGGCGCTGCAGAAAAAAAAGAAAAAGAGTAATATGTTAGAACATATTCTATTTTCAAATTTGAACAGATTAGTTCGGTTTTTCTCGACTTTTCTTCTTTAGAACATTCGATGAAAATCGAACGATATAATGAGAACACGTCGTGAAAATCGAACAATATTACAATATTCGATTTTCAAATTCGATCTTTCTTTAGAAATACTTAGTTTGTTGATGAAATTACTCTCTTTTTTTGTGACTATAACGTAATATTCTTAATCTTCGCTATCGTTACTTTTGCCCGAGCAACGCCGGGCCTACCTGCTAGTTATTTCATAATACACGGTAAGCTTTTAATTTTTCAAACAAAGTGAATGCTTCCATATTTTGTAAGTGTCACGTGACCAAATATGTTGAAAAACATTGCTACGCAATAATCCTTTGTTTCTAGCTTTTTAAATTTTGTTTTATACTTCTATAATTGGAACAAGCTTAATTTTGAAAGTATGGATGATTTTTCTAAAAGAAACGAATTGAAAATGCTCTTAACGGGAAAGATATCTGTGAATGCATGTGGCATGCGAGTACAGATGTTGGCGTCTATTTGATTGAATATCTTAGAATAAATTACTAAATTTCGCTTTATCATTTTTAGAGTAACTTGATTATGAGTGACATTAATGATGATAAAGATGGAGATAGGGAAATAGTGAACAATCTCGTAAGAGATCAGACTTAACGAAGATTACTCGTTATTAGCATTTACGATTATTTTTATAAAACCAATCGCTACCCTTAAAACGTTTTAGTCATCTTATAATAATTAATAATATAAAAACATTGTTTTCACGACAAAATGTCATAAAAGATGGCACGAGACACAAATGTTATTTTTTAAAATAACATTGCATAACACACAGGAAAATTACGCAACTTATAGAAGGAATTTCGGCTTTTCTGGGTCGAAATCGTCGAATTATTAAAGCGGGACACAGAAAGCCTTGTGAATCTCCGATCGGCCTCTTCACTCGAGCGTACCTTAATGGTTGCTGCCATCTTGAAATAGAAAGTCCGCTAGAAATAAAAAAATTTTTTACGCTATTTCGATGTTTGTTGAATTAAAAATAATCAGGCATTTTCTAGAATCTTGCCGGTATTTTTACTGAATCGGCTTGATCGTCCCGCGAAACGCAACAATTTCGGCAACAATATATTTTTCTATTGTTTTACTTTCTTTGTTTTAAGTGGGCGATTTTCGAATGAGAAAGAAACTTTTGCTATTTTTTACTTTAGTGTTTGAGAATAATTGCTTAGGATATAAATGTGAGTAATATTTTGGCAGATTACACGATATACTGTACAAATATTTTAATATAAATAGAACTACAGGTTTAGAAATTTGTCATTGAGTAATCATAAGGTTCTTCGAGTTGAGTAAGAACTGTTTTCGAATATTTCACAACCGTTTAAAATATGCGTAACGTAAGAAAGGAAATATTTTTAATCGTAACGTCTGACAAATAAGAATTTGTTTTATTTTTAATTGTTGTAGCCAATTTAAAATAAATAGCTCCTTAGAAATTCAAAATTAATTTATTTTTATTTTGATATTTTTTGTAAAAATTTTTTAGCGTAACATTGCGTCACGTAAAAAATGGGATATTTTTAATCGTAACGTTCGACAGATAAAAATTTGTGATATTTTTAATGGACGCCGCCATCTTGAAATAAGAAGTTTGATAGAGATGAAAGGATATTTCCTTTTTATATCGATAGTTGTTATAAAAATTTAATTACCGAAACAACGCGTAACGTATGAAACGAAATATTTTTATTCGTAACGTTTCACAGATTAAAATTTGTTATAGTTTTAATAGCCGCCGCCATCTTCATATTGAAAGTTTACTAAAATTTTTTTATTATAATATAATATTATAAATAAAGTTGAAATAAATATTTCTATTGTTAGCCTACTCTTTAATATATTTTTATAAATTTATTACTTTTTATATATTAATAAATAAAATTCTTACATGTGCAAGAAAACGTTCTTAAATAAAGTAAGTTGTTATCTCCTGCAAGTACTTTAACGAGTTTAATTTATATAGCATGTAAAAAGCCATCTTTCGGTTGTTTCGACATGGCAGAATAAGCTTTAAAAAATAAAAATCATTAAAACGAAAATAAATTAATAAATATGCATTGAATTAAAAATAATCAGGTATTTTTACTAAATCGGCTCGATCGTCCGCGATACGCAACAATATCGGCAACAATAGTTATTCCCATTGTTTCACTTTCTTTGTTGTAAGTGGGCGATTTTCGAATGAAAAAAAAAGTTTTGCGATTTTTTGCTTTATTTCTCGAGAATAATTGCTTCGGATATAAACGTAAGTAATATTTTACCAGATTACACAATATACTGTACAAATATTTTGATAAAAATAGAATTACCGATCTAGAAATTTATCATTGAGCAATCATAAGGTTTTTCAAGTTGAGTAAGAGCACAGAATTAGAATAAGAATATTTATTTCAAGATAAATTTCAATATTTTAAACTGATTTGTAATATTCCAAAACCGTTTAAAATATAAACTTTTAATTTTCATTATAATGTTTTTTATTTATTATCAAGGCGATTGGCTTTCTTCAAAATTTCCTGTAGTTGTCGTCTGTGTATATTCGCATGTTGAGTCTTACTGTCAAATCTGCATTAACTATTCTTATAAATCAACTTTCAATAGTTTCCTTTATTTGAATGTTATTTTTGAGTTTTTATTAATGAAACCAAGTTTAGAAAGTAATGTGTTTGGTAACGATCCACCGTGTAACAGAGCTTTAGTTACACCGCTGCCACTCGAACGCCATCTGGCTGCGTCCCAAACTAATAGTATTTTTTATGTTTCGTTGTGTTTTACGGCACGTAGGAATTATGCACGAACCTCACATGCACATAAATATTTGAAAATAATTTTTAAATAAAATTAATATAGACATAATAGTATAATAGAAACGAAAAAAAATTAAACAAAAAAGGGATTCCACTCAGGGAACGAACCCACAACGTTCAGACTTGAAACCTGAAGTTGGACGACCGCGCTCCTACGAACCACCAGTCAGTCGAGGGAAAAAAAGTGACAGTTTAAGCCTTTTAAATGATTATCCGATTTTCAACTTCTAGTTTTTGGTGTCGCATTTCGTACTTGGCACGTCAGTCATTAATGGTGAAAATGTCGAACAAATCTTTTGTTGAAGTATTTGTATTTAATTTAGGCATTGGTCTTTTTCTTTTAATAATGTTTTCTTTTTTATTATATGGTCTCGAGCCAAACTTTTTAAAATAAATTGTCAATATCGCAATTAGGCCGAAATTAAAAATAAAATTGTAAAAACTTATACCTATATACATACCTGTACAAAATATTCTTCAATTGTATGAATATAATTTTTTTAATAGTATAATTAAATATAGCTTTGTAAAGAAACGTACGTAAAAATAACATGAAATTTTTTTATTTTTTGAATCTTGAAACAATGGATCGTTTTAGGTGTGCGGTGCGTGCATGCACGCGGGCTGCTAAATCCCGAGGGTGCCGATACCGGTGCGTCTTTTGCCGCATCACTAGTATATCCCAGAGGACGCGACAGGGTTGTTGTAAATTTTAAACGTTTCTCACCATTCAGATATTTACTGCCTTTTAAAATTTTTGCACCTGGCGCCTGCATTGTACCCTCTTAGAGCCGGCCTGCTCTCCATCTACAAATTAGCCCTGTACAGTACATCATACTTTTCCTTTATCAATCGAGTCGGGCCGGTCATCTAACTAACTACTTTCAGGGGAAGTTTGAATTGAAATAACACGACTTCCGGTTTACATCGAAAGTTCGTTTATACCCCGCGTTTCTTAATGCTGTGCTCGAGAAGCGCTTTACAGCGAACACACACAAACTGGTTTCTAATTGGTCAACATTGCTCGTGACGTTATTTCGCTACACTCTCGCTGCATAAAGAAACGTGGCCATAGTTAATCGGAGTCTCCTACCCCTACGGTTTCCTCTATCTAACTCCACTCTCGAGATTAATGACGAACGGACGAACGACGGTAGGAATTTATAGGTCTACAATTTTTTTTAAATTGCAGCCCAATCAGATCGTTTCATATGTAAATAAAGCTTTTACTAATATGGAACGCTCTAGGGCAGTGGCACTCCATCTATGGGTCGCTGAAAATTACCTTGGGGTCGCGCTGTTAAAATGTTTGAATACCATTGCTCTAGGGAATAACAAAGTGAGCGTCTGCTTTGGATGGAATTTCGCATAAAACATTTAAGTGTTAGAGAAATTACAATTAAAAAATATCGCATTACATTCAAAATAAATAAAAATCGACTCGGAAAAATAACTTAACTACGAGGGCAGCGAACAATTTTGTTGGATTGGAGCTGCAAAATATTTAGCGCTAGTCCTGCTTATGGTTATGCTAATAGCAATTTTTGCGATTTCTTCATACGTTTAACTTCTGGGACGGTAGGCCCCTAATTAGTATTTAGAAGTCCCATCACACTCCTCTTGCCGTACCTGCCATAGGCTTACCGGCAAGACACTTTTCCTTATTATTACAAAACAGCATTTTATAAACTTACAATTTAATCATCGGCGGCAGCAACTGAATCGTTAACTTCCCAAACCTCCGAAACATGAGCGGAATTTCTCTTTTCTCCGCGTGACAGAGCGCCTTTTTTTTTGTAACTCTTTCCGCCCAGTGGGCACTAAGAGGATCTCTTATAACAAGCCCATTATGGGTTCGGCCAGGCCCACAATGGGGCGACCGGGTGGTGAGGGACGGGGACAGACATATCCGAACGGACCATTCCCCGAAAAATTCCTAGGGATTTTTCGACCCGTCCGGACTCGATTCCGGGTCCCCCAGGGCGGCAGGCTGCTAACCTTGACCGCTCGGCCATCCGGCCGCTGACAGAGCGCCTAGTCGCGCCGTCTCCGCGACTATTTGCTTTTTACTAACCTTTTCTACTCTAAAATGTTATTTCAACAACCCAATAAGTTGTTTTTCCAAATTGATTTGCTTCTGTATAAACCCGGAAAACTATATTGTCGGCGAGGCGCGAACCCACGACCGATCATTGTTTAGGGTTTTATCCACTCGGCCGAGTGGTAATAGATGGGGCTCGACATATGCAAGACAGATCGCCCATGAAAAGTTGCTGGGAAGTTGTTCGTTCGAACTCGAACCTCCGTCTATTACGGATTAGACCAACTCACAATAGACGGCAAATATTCTTAGTCGTGTTATAAATACAGACTTGAGAACGTTAAATATAATAATTTTGTAATTTAAACAATTAATATATATTATGTAGTAAAACTGCAAGCGATTTTTGTAGGCACGTCATTAACTTTGAAGACCAATGATCCTTTGACCTCAATATTTCTCTTTAAGAAGTTATGAAAAGTAAACTTTGACCCATTTTTATTTTTTTTAATAGATAATTTGATATAAAATGAGGTCGTTGTCGACATTTTTTTTTTATTTATTATCAGCGAAAACTGCTGCGATTTGTGTATATACTGTATATATTTTGAAACGCAATATTTAAAAACATCGTTTATTGAAAAATTTTAATAATTTTATCAGCAAAAATTGAAAATAAGTTTACCGTCATTCTTAATTATATTTACATTAGGTTTATTTGGTTAAGATAGTGCCAAGGCCATTCTAGATACCTATTGTACTGCCCTTTTTACGTCATTCTTTAGCATTTCTCATTTTAAAGTCGAGAAAATGTCAGATTAGTGTAAAAATATACACTATCTTAAGCGATAGAAACAGACGGCCGGATGGCCGAGCGGTAAGGTGGCAGCCCATCGCTCTGGGGAACCCGGCATCGAATCTGATCGGGTCGAATAATCACCAGGAATTTTTCGGGGGTGGTCGTTCGGATATGTCGGGTTCCGTCCCTCACCACCCGGTCGCCCTATTGTGGACCTAGCCGAACCCACAATGGGCCTTCTATAAGAGGCTCTCTTAGTGCCTATAGGGCGAAAAGAGTTTTAAAAAAACCGATAGAAACAAATCCATTAATGAGAATGGTCGCTTGACCGAGGCTTTAATACAGTAGCGTAGTATTCTGGAGACCGGGACAAATTCTGGAGAGCCCAAATATTTTCCACGAGCGATTTTTTCCGGCTATTTTGGATCTCACTCGTTATCGGCCGGGTCGCGAAAGTCCTTTTTTCATTTTTAACTATCAGAAAAAACCACTAAGAACGTTTTTATACCCATATGAATTCGATTTGGTCCGCTCCGGTGCATAATAGAGTTTGAATCATTTAAAAAATAACAATTTTTTTTCTTACTTTTTGATAAAAGTAAATATTGGCAGAGGGCGTGGTAGAGAAAAGAAAAATGGCGGCCCGCATCCCGTAAACGTGGATGGAAAAAGTATTTCGACGGATCAAAGTAATCAATAATTTAAACGTATCTTAAATATTTTATTTAAGAAATTACAAGTTACATATTAACTTAAAAACGTTAAATCTTATAGTTAATAAGTATTTAAACAAAAATTAAGTTCAATGTATTCAGTACGTAAAGTTTCGGCGAAATAATTTACAATTTAATATTGCAATTACTTTAATTGAATTAGAAATGATTCAGAATTTAATTAGAAAGTGACTAAGAAATTTGTTTGTTTAATTATACCGTATAATGGCATTCTGACTAAACTAAAATTACAAAATAGGACACGATAAAAACAAAAATAATAATACGTCAGAGTGCGACATGACGTCATATGACATTCATAATACTTTATATAGTACTGGACGAATTATTTAGATTTTTATTGTAAAAATTTAAACTGAATACTTATTTAAATTAGAATTGTCATTATACAGTACATAAATCAAATTAGGAGCATAAGCACAATATATGTACATACAGTATATGATTTTATTTAAACATTATGCTTTGATATAAATTCAAATGTATATTTAATGTTCAGAAAAATGTGAGTGGTGCGATGTACTGTACAGTACAATAAGGCCAATACAATAAGAGCAATTATTTATTGTAACATCCCCACATTGCCGGGCTGCAATTTTTGATTTATTTCATTTAAAATATATGTTTTTCACCTCAAATTAGAATAGTCTTGCCCCTATATATCATACTTTTCCTTTAACAATGGAGTCGTGCGATTATATATTAATCGTTTTCAGAAGAAAACTTTTGAATTGAAATAACGTGTCTTTCGGTGCAAACCGGAAGTTCATAGGGGAAGAAGGCCTCAATTTGTTTCGGGTTTCATCTATCTAATTCCATTATCGAGATTAAGGAAAGACGGACGGACGGACGACAGTGAGAATTTATAGGTCTACAATTTTTTTTTCAAATTGTCATTAAAATGATAAGTTTTTGAGATGCATTTAGTATGATATATCGTGACCTTATTTGTCTTAATAAATCAATCGAAAGTTCAATATTTTAAAAGTACTTGACGAAAAATCATTTTACCTAAACTTTTGGTGACCTTATATGCTGTATTATTATTAAGCCGATAAAAACCAGTCATAAGTATAATAACCGTGACCCTTGATTACCTAGATTTGTTTGTGACTTAAATTAATATTGTGAAAATGAGAGGCGAATTAAAATAATATTTTTGTGTATTCGCTTTACACACCGATCTTATTTTTATTTTGGAATACAGTAATTAACAAATCAATCGTCAAAAAGTGTGAACGTAAGCCTGCTTCTCAGTTTTACCAGAAATGGAAGAACGTTTGCTTAATGTTCTTGAAGGCATTTTTTAAAAAACTATTTATGCTCAGAGGCCTCTTTTATCAAGCCCATTTTGGGTTTTCGGGTGGTTGGCGAGAGACGGGGCCCTACATATCCGGCACCGATCACGCCCGAAAAATTCATGGAGCGTATTTTGACCGTTTGAATTCGATCTTGGGAACCCCAGATAGTCTGCCATCCTAACCGCTCGGTCATCCGGCCATCGAGTTCTTAAAGTTTATGATTCTGAATTAGACTGGAAAAATATCATCTTATAACCATAAATATTGTCTTCAAATGAAAGACTACGTGAGTTAGTAGGCTTAATGCCAAGTGTAGTTTCCTTAACGGGGACTATATAATATCCTTCTATAATATGGGAAAAAAGGGCAATTGCGTGGGACCAGGCCCCAAACCAATCTTTTATAAGGAAATATTTTTCCAAATGTCTGAAGTGAGACCCAAAGTGAGATTGTGCAGTGATGAAACTATAAAGCGCCACTTAGTCCTCACTCGTCAGTAATCGTTTCCCTTCTTCAAAATACCATTTTTTAACTGTCTTAAATATTTATTTTAATAGAAGTCCTTGTTAGTTAAGAGAGATTTTCCCCCGTCGCGTATGTCAGGAAATGAACCTATACAATGTTTTGATATTGCGCCACGCGTCTATTAAATCCATCAAAATTACAACAAAAATATATCTGAATCCTCATATCAAATTTCCAGAAATGTACTTGGGTTTTTTCCGATAATCATATGATTAAATGAAATACCGTTGTGTTTATTGCAAAACACTAGTGACGTCACATCCGTGTAGCTGTATCATTAACTGATGACCTGATAAGAAATGCCTCCTTTTTTGTATTTAATGGTAAAATATTTTATATATAAGAATATTTATATAACTTGTATTAAATATAAAAACATATTTCGCCAATCAAACGAACGAAATAAAGAAAATATTTAAAAAAAGAAAAAATTTGCGCAATTGAAACTGACGTAACACGTGACGTATCGAATTTTGTTTTAGTTACGCCATAACCGAAACGCGTCGCGGAACTATAATAATCTTTCGCCAAACAATTTTTGTTAATTCGTAAAATAACTCAAATTTTAACCATAGTCTATGTTATCTTACGATATTAAATTAAATAAAATAAGTTCCGAAATTTAAAAATTAATTCTTATATAAATATATAGAAACGCATTGGAACTCTTTTTCCATTCTGCAGCGTATGTGCACGGTGAAAAGTCCGTAGAGGTTATAAAAGGCCAGGAAGCGCATTCTTGACCTCATTAGGAGGAGGTAAGTATGTCTGTACGGTATGTAGCAGTCCGTCGTTTGTCGTTTGTAATCTTCGTTATAAATTGGATTTTATTGGAATTATTTTCGTGAAGAGTGGCTCTGTTTTGCTATTTTGTATTATAAAAGAACATATTTATCCATTTTATAGCATTTAAATTGCCAAAAATGAACTTCTAAGGTCGCCGTATGGAAGTTTCTAGAACGATCTGCCGCCATGTTTGCGCCATTGCTGCAGTTTTATGGGATTATAATACGTAGTTTTAAGATAGCTTTTAAGTTTATAATAATTGAATATTCGTAATGTATTTGTTTTATTAGTATATATGCTTATAGTCTTTAGATATTCTGCCTCTAATGGTAAGGTTAATTTCAACATTTATGCTGGGATATATTTAACTTAAAAATAATTGATATATTACCTATTATGTCGGTATATTTGTGTAAATTCGTGGTATATATAATGAAATACACTTGATAAACAACTATAGTCCCTGTAAAGGGGCTTATAGCTATAAGAATGTATGACAAGTTATTTAAATAAATTTTTTTTACTACTAATTTTATTACTTGCCAATTGTTTTCTTATACATTTAAAGTATTATTTATTCATATTTCAGCAGTATTTCTAAAGAACTTTGTACTGAAATTAATTTTGAAAAAAATGCATTTCTTGTTTTAATCAATATACTGTATTTGTATTTTTTTTTTAAGAAAATTTAGCAAAATGCAATTCATTATAATGTAATTACAGTAAAAAATCAAGTTAACATTGTATAAAATGAAATTTTTACATAATTCTAAAAATATTTATTCTTTAAGTGAAGAATCTATTTAGAGAATTATAAAATATTTCTATACCTTAAACCAAATGGCCTACCAGATTATTGGACTGTTAATTACAGCTAATCTGTAATTATCTGATAGTTCATTTGGCTTTTGTTAAAAAATTGAATATTAAATTTATTAGTTTAAGAACATTTTCAAAAGTATTTTAAAATGGTATATGTATACTTAAAATATTAATTATATTTTTTTAATTTTCAATTTTATTTTTCCTTTAAGCTGTAAAAATATTTCTTTGTATTTGCTAAAATTTAAAATATGGTTTATAACTCCTAGGAATGAAGCAGTTTATAACAAAAATGAATAATTCAATGAGACAAATTTTTTCCCTCTCTACTGTAAATCCATAATCAGATTGGTTAATTTAGAAAAATATTTTAGGAATTCTCAAATTACCTTTAGATAACTTTATTTGAAGGATATTTAAATATATTAATATTAAGACGTAAATATATTTGAACTATAATTTTTCATATAATTCAAAGTTCTAAATTTGGAATTTAAAATCCTATCTTATACATGTACTGTACATTTTAATACTTTTAAATATAGAAAACTATATATAGTACAAGATTCTCTAGGAATAAATTATTGAAAAGAAGAAACCATTTAGCTACTAAATAATACTCATTTCAGATAATAAATTTTTTAAAAATCAAAAATATTTGTTTGGCGAAGCAACTGACTTTGTAGAAATGAAGAGACAGTAAATGATATCTTTTTTTTTATTTTTAAAAAGAAAATTTTTAATTACAATTATGTGGATCCAAATTTAAATGTGTTGTGATTAAATTTGTAATTGAATGCTTTACTAGTTACTGTTGTTTTACCAGAATATAAAAGTAAATACTTCAAGATAATTGAGTAAACTAATTTCTAATTTAATTTTTTTAAGTCAAGTATATAATAATTTTTACTTATCATTGACATAAATGCAAATGCAACGAACAATTTTTGAAAAAGTGCTGTTAAGAACTATTGATGATGTAAAATTTACATGTTGCAACTGTAAGATGTAAGTCGTTCAGTACTACGATTCATAATCATACTTGTAAAATCATGTGAAATGCATCATAATGAAATTGCAAAGATGATTTTATATCAACCACTGTTATATTTATAAAACTTGCCTAATTTCATATAAAATGTTTTTCAATGAAATATTAAGATACATTCAATATTTATTTGATACTCGTGAAGTATTTTTAAAAAAAATTATTGAAATTTAATTGTATAATTTAAAAATTTATGCTTTTTAATTATATTTTTTTTACAAAAAAATAATGTTCAGTATTTTACTACAGCCCTTTTAATTTATTATCTTTTATAAATGTTTCTTAAATGTTATATTTTCTTCCTGCTATTTTTTATTAAAGTTTCTAAACAATAATTTAAAATACAATGCATCTATTAGAGAGGTAATTCACTCAACTCTATAGAATTAAAAACTTCATGGCTTTGATGCAAAGGCAAAATAATGCAAGATGACTTAACTTTTCAAAATAATTTATATATTAATAAGAAAAATTTCAATTCATTTAGAAGTTTTTGACTTTAGTATTTTTTTTTTTTTTTTTCCTTTTTCCAGTGATAAAAGATTCTCTTACAATTATTTCATGTATTCAAGGTTCTAAGGACAAAATATTTTAAATAAAGTATATTTTTAAGAATTTTAAAATGTGTCCCGTTAAAAATGTTTTCTCACATTAATCTTTTATAATATGTTCACACATTTTTAGTTTAATTAAATGGTGATTGATGATAAATCCAAATTTAAGTAGAATTATCCAACAAAAAAATGCTTGTATATAAAAAAATTACCTATAAAAAAAAATACTTAAAATCATTTCTAAAATGTTATTTTATTTGTAAGAATAATTGGAAATTCACTTTATATATTTAATTATTTATTAAATACTCAAGCATTTATGATAAATGTAAATTTCTGTTTATGAAATCATTTTTCATAATTTTAATAATCTTTACATAAATCTGTGTAAGAGTTTTAATTGCAGAAAAACAAATGAAATATTTGCTGTACATTTATATTTAAATTACACAATTTGTGCTTAATATCATTTTACGGAATTATCTTTCTCGTATCGATTTTTAAAACAGTTTAATACAATTTTCAAATAGTTACAAATCAAATATAAATTTATTTGAAATTATTGTTGAATTAATGTATTTTTGGAAAATACTTTTGAAGATTAAATCTCTTTAAAACTTATCATTTCTTCATTGTAATAATTTAAATTATTGTACTAGTTCATATGTGTATATACTAGTGTTTAAACTAGTATATATGTACTAGTTTAAAAGAATTATTTGTATAAGGAAGTATGTATCATTCGAGTATGACTAAATGCTAACATTTCTATGACAATAAGGGTGAAGACTGGGCGAGTTGATTTGTAAAAGGAGTGCAAAGTTTCGATTTAATATACCATTTTGTGATTTTTCTGCTTAAATATGGTTTTTATTAAAGAAACACCAAGGTACACGAAAAGTCAAATTTCCATATACATAAAATTTAATAGTGAATTCATTGTTTTCCTAACCATGTTTTTCTATAAAATAGTTTATCTTATATCCTTACTAATACTATAATTTCAGTGGGGTTTGGATTAGAATTGGTACTAATATGTAACATTTGAATATATTCAAAATTTTTTAAAGGTATATATAAATCTGGTGACAAGTTTTTGAAGCAAAACTTAGGTTTTTTTTTAATGTTTTTATAACATATTACAATAAATGCATTATCTGAGTAATTCTGTATTTATGAAATAAGGAAATTTTATACAGTTTTTTAAAGAGAGATATTACATAATTTTTAATTTGAAGTTTTAATGTTCCAAACAAATTTAATGGTTGATTTTATTTTTATAATATGAATAAGAATATAAAGTATCAAATATAGTATGTTTTATATGAAAAAATTATTTAAAATGTAACTTTTTCTAGTTGTGATTCTTAATTGATAATACTGTATTATTGGTTTCTTAAAATTTCTTTATTCAAATAATTCTTGAAAGAAAAAAATATTAAACAAATATATTTAGAATAACGTAGGCAAGGAAATTTACTTTAAGATCTTTTTTTAATTTAATGTTTGATCTTAAAAATTTATATTTAAAATGGCAAGAAAACAATTTTTTATATTAGGTATGTTATGACAATAAAATGACTTTTGCAAGAATTAAAATGTTTTTATAAATTTAAGAATGTAAATACAATAATTTTATATATTCCTTTTTTAAACATTGGCCTTTCTATCTACAGAATTTTTAAACATTAGAATTCTACGTACACAAAATGGCTGGAGAAAAAAACTAAGTAGAATTAATTTTAAATTTATACAATTTATATTAATTTCTGAATGTCCTAAGAATTAATTCTTTCGTTAAAAAAATAATCTATCAAATACAGAATATATTTTAAAGTTTGAAACTATAATATTTATATCCTAGACTTTTATATTTATAATAAATGGTTCATAAAATTTTTAGATTTTTATACGCTATAAATCATACAATCAAATTTTCAAGAAATAATTTTACATTTATGTTTAACACAATAAGGTTAATTATGGGAAGAATAAGAAGTCTTAGAATGCCATTCCATTATATAACTGAAGTTATCTGTGTATTTATATATCTTATATAAAAGATAGTTACTCAAATATCTTTTATTTAATACAGAATTTTTAAATTTTGTTCATATTAAGCAAATTTATAATGTATTCTATTTTGTTTAGACAATGGAATAATGGTGTCCAAATAAGATTTAGATATTAAAATATGCTATTCAGAAAATGGTTTTAAATTTCACTAGTTTACAAAATGGTTAATTCTGATAATTTGAGTTCCTATAACATATGTAACTTAAATTTCTATTCTAAGATTATTTAAGTCACCTCCTGAATTCATTTTTCTGCATTTGTGAAAATCTCTAGTATAACTCAGACTACTTAGATTTGTACATATTTATATATATTACATTCCACATTAGCCTAATTGTGTGTTATGTGATTTTAAAATAAATCAAATTAAGGTTCTTTTTATATGGAAATACACGAGTATTTATAATCATTGATTAATCAATTGCTCAATAATTAATAATTTGGTAAAGTAAACACTGTTTTTGAAGTATATTTTTGTAAAAGACTGTGAATGGAATTTCACGATGTTTAGATGATTTTCACTATAAAATTATGCATAAACTGTGTAAGAAACTAGTTTTCCTCTTTTCTCATACAAACTTCATTTCTTATTTTCTCCTGTACATGTATATATATATTATATATAAAGATTAAGAAAAGAATTGAAACTATGAAGAGAGAGAGGCATCTTAACATGTTTATATGAATTTATTTTTAGAAAAAATTCATATAAAATTTCACTTTGGCAAAATAAGATTTTTAAACCAACTACTGTGTATAATCAGTTGAAACCTTTTATAACAAATGCAGTGTAAATTTAATTTTCTTAAGAATCTTAATTTCGTTTTTAAATAGATGAATACGAACTTTTTTTATATTACAAAACAAAAACCAATTATATGGTAATTTGTGAGAGGTGATATTTTATGAGCATGTTTTATAATTTGTCATTTTTCAAGTATTTAAAGCAATACTAGTATATTTTTTAAGTATTAAGTTTTAATTCTGATCAATATACAGTACATAGATTGAAACTGTCATGGATTTGAGGATATTGATACAAACTTAGCATTTTTAAAATTCAAATTTCGAATTTATTTTGGAACATGCTTAATAACTATTAAGGAAATATTAAAGTGTAAAACCATTTCAAAAACACAGAATATAGAACTTTCGAAAATACGTTGTCGGAAAGGTAAATCGGTTAAAATAAGATGGCTACCGCTATACTCCATATTAGAATTGTGGAAATTCCAATTTTGAATTTAAAAGAAGTTTGAAATGATACCGGTATTCAAGGGAATCGGCGAACTTGGACTTCAACCTCGAGTTAACTGCTGCTCTGAAGAGGACGAGAAGTGTTCGGAAGCGCTCGAGTTTGGATCTTACCGACGCTTCTAAAAAGTAAGCAAAATTCAGTGTAATTACTGTAAAGTAAGATGTCTGTCTTTAAATTTATTCAGTGAAAGTCTTCCATAATTTTAATGTTTAGTAATATCAAATTTTTATTGATTATTAAGTATAGTGATAAGGAATATATTACTTTTTACTGATTAAAAATTACCTTGTATTTTAAATAAGTTAAAAGTAATTCTTTAAACACACAATCTTACTGAAATGTTTTTCTTATAAATGCATAACATCAAATTAATTTTTAACAAAAGTTTTGAGTTAATTTATTATAAAAATTCTAAGAATATGGATATATTATACAGAAAAATTTAATTGTAAGTTTATCAATGAACAGTTTCACAGGAATGCATAAATTTTTTGGGCAAAATGTGTTGGTTGATTTGTAATGTTCTTCCCCGCTTAATGGATTAGAAAAAATATTTGTAACAGTCAAATTTATCTGGTAATTGTTTGGGGTTTTTTTTTTTTAAGGCTAATATTAAAAATTACACTTATTTTTGTATTACATTTTTTCATTTTGAACACTAGAAAATCAGATTTGAAAACTATTTTTATCGTAACACTTGATTTGCTATAAAAAATTTTATATTTGAAATTTCTTTTAGGTAATTCACATTATGTAATCTATAAATCTTTAATTAAAAATCACTTAAAGTCTTCAATGAAACTTTTTTTTCTGTAGATTTAGAGGATTATTTAATATAGCAAATTAAAAACTGATACACCCTGCCGTTTAAATAAGAAATGCTGTTAAATCAGAAATAAAATTTGATATTTTAGTTAACCGATGATATAATTCAATTTTTATGATTATTACTATGATTATTTGATTTAATACTAATTAATGTGGTTGATACCACACTTTTTCATATTCTGAAGAGTAGATGTACTCATTTTCAGGTGGTAAAACATTCTTAATTTTCATTTAAGCCAACTATGCTGTTTCAAATAAGTTAGATTAGACACTAAACAAAAAAATTAATTTATTAAAGCAAAAATACTTGCAGTCTATATGGTTTTAAATTTCGTAATTTGATTTTTCTACGATGCTAATTGAAAGTGGTGATGATTAAGTAAAATTTTATTTTTCTACTTAATAAAAATTGCTGCAGGAATTCGTATTTGAATCTTAACATCTATACAGATGATAAAAACATACCGTTTTCCTCCGGCCCATGGATCGTCAGAGTGCAATTGTGCGCTCTTCTTATAATCCAGGAATGCTAATTCTATACGAAAGTTAGAGCAGCCAGCATTTTAAGAGTTTAAAAGTAAAACAGATACAACTAAAATTACAAGTATATTATGTATTTGTAACTTTTGTGTTTATATGGTAATATCTAACATTTTAATTAGAAAAAGTATTCTAAGAATGGAAGTTTATAGAGAACTAATTTATATTTTTCGGTCAGCCTATTACTTGATTACAAATGTTAGCATATTTCTTCGAAATAGAATGTTAATGACAATTTTAAAAACATGTTTTGAAATTTTTATGTAAGTTGCTCTGTAAATGAACTATACGAACATTTGATACATCAATGATTTTCTTTGTTTCATAATTTACTGCATCTTGTACCAGACGTTTAATACAGTTTAAAATGAAATACTCTAAGGAAAGAGAATTCAATTACCTTAAGCCAGCTAAATAATCATTTTACTAAATATCTTTTATTCAGTAATATAGAATATACATTTGAAACTAAAAAGAAATGAAAATTTACAAAAAGTTGAAGATTTTTCCTCAATTTACACACTAGCATGTTGAATATTTATATATTTTAATTGAAAGTCTAGATTTGTAATTCGTATAAAGCCATAGATAATTTTCATTTAAATTCTGTAAATGTTCTGAACATTCTAATTCATTACATTTAATATTTTATTATAGATCGGATGTTTCTATCACTGCTGTGCTAGAAAATTAGTTAAAATTTATCAAATTGTGAATTTAATATCTTGACTTAATTTGTAGAAACTACTAATGTCAATATATTTAATTGGTTAGAGGCAGAAAATATTATTTGAGAAATGTCCATAAAATGAATGTTTCGCTGAACCAAAACCTAGTATCAGGAAGAAATTTAAGTTAAAATAGCTTCTGATATTAGGTGGTGTATCATTGGTAATGATTTCAATACGAAACAGATTAACATTAAACTACTCTATGGGAAATTCTCAAGCGTGAAATGTATAAGATTTAAATAATATATGCCAATACTTACTAGTTCATATACAGTATACATGTATAACTACTGGAGAAGTATGAGGGTAGTTTCATGTCTCATTTTATATAGTATGGCCAAGAATTAAGTTGCCCAAATTTAGGTGAAATATTGCAAAGAAAGAACAAAAAATAAGTGAAGATTTGAAAAGTGGAAAAAGTGCATTTTATTAACTAAGAGCTTTTTACATATACTAAATGTAAATCGTATTTTTATTTAATACAGATCTGAACACTTTTGCTCCATTTTGGAAATCAAGCTTGCGAAATGTGCGCGTAGCAACACTGCCGAATGTGTAATGTATTTTCTGTATCAGTAACTGAAAAATATTGGTAGAAGTAGACGTTTGCATATAGTTGCAGTTTGTCACGTATTCCAGTTTAACATTGAAACGAATAATGAATTTATTTCTATTCAGAAATATTACTATTGCTATGGTCAGAATAAGTTCAGCAAATCTCATTATTTAGATGGATCTGTCTTTTATTAAATGCTGCTAGTTAATTGCAATTATGAAGCAAATTATAAATTATTCAATGAAGAAACTGCTGATTTTATCTATATTTAAATTAACAATTGAACCTATTTGGAATGAAGTGTAAAACTAACTCAACTTTTCTATTTAATTTCGTTCGCATGACTTCGGTAATATCTGTTTTTATATTTAGCTGTGTGGATGGCCAGCATTCTCGTTATAGCTCCTATGTAGGATGCATCAATAGAGTTAATAAGCATAGGAACTTTATTGGAAAGGTCTGGAGTTAGTAGTGTCTTAATTAGTAAGCATAAAATTTTGCAATTACTTGTTTATGTAAAACTAAATTTAATTTAAAATGTGTAGTTTGATTGGTTTGTTTTTTCACCGAACAGCATCAAGGAACAAGATCCAATGCATTCTGAAACTTGAAAGGATTACGTTGATCATATTGTTGTCAAGACCACGTTTGCATGAAAACAGTTCGTTGGAAGATTTCAGTAAGAACACAAGATTCAGTTAAATCGGCAAGAGGTTAATCATAATTGCTATTTATTTGACAGTGATTTCTAAGTTTTTACTCCACATAAAGCATGTAATGTAATAATTATTATGTAATATAGAAGAAATCAATTATTTTTCATATTACCATCTATTCGTTAGAGCTTTTAATTAAATGAAAATTATATTTAAATTTACGATTCGCATTAGCGCACGCCAGTAAGTTCTTTTTTACAAATTGATTTTAAAAGAATGGAGCTTTTAACATAAATATTTAAGTTTTTATATATTTCAGAAAACAAATTTAATTTTAGTAGGAAAATCCTATCAATTTTCTAACTGATTTTTAGATCTTTTGACTTATACTAGTTCTGTAATTTGTAAATTTATTTTCAACTTAAACGCTTGTTTTTAGAAATTTTATTTAAAGCAAGTTGATGCATGGCTTTCAGAAACTGATGCAGCTATTTCACATTTATGTAAATGGTTTTACCGTTGATTTTTCATAGCATTTTAAAATCACTTGTTTAGAAATTATCTGTCTGTTCCCTTCAGAATTTGATTTGTTATTGCCTCATCTAAATTTAACTTTCTTATATCTGAAACAAGTGTAAGTACTAAATTTGTTTTGCTAACTGATAAAATTATTGCCGATTTTTTTTGTTAATATTTCCATTGTCGGTTTTAAGTTTGTGTACTGTACCTAATATTGACGTCAACACAGTTTGAAAGCCTGCTTTTTAAATTTTATTGCTTAAATTCTTAATGTTTTGATCAAATGCATGAATGATTTAAAGGCATTTGATGTGTTGGTACTGTTAGAAGTTGTAAGTTGTATTGCATATATGCAATATGTATGAGATGATGATTACTACACCATATCTACTTACCTTTTCAAATTTACTGAAAATATTTACTTTAGCAGATTATATTTAATCTTCATTATCTTTTTTTCAATTTTAATATTAATACAAATGAATTTGAATTATTTCTTTTTTTCCTAACGATATTTGACAGGTTAAATTAAATTACAGATGTTCCATTAACCGAGTTTAAAATCTATTTTTCAAGGAGTGTGGCAAGTAGAAGAAACACAAATACACTTGATAGTCAAATAGAATGATAAATTCAAAGTTGGATGCACATTAATTTTGCAAAATAGGTTATGAAGAACAAAACAATTGTCTGATGGTGATAGAAATAATCTTGAATGAAGAGCAAGGGTAAAATAGTGTTTAACATGTGATGTAGAATTGTTATATTGAACATTTCTTCAAAAAACTATTAATTTATTCTAGTGTGTAAAGTTTCGTAAAATACATTATACAGTATAAATCAACTTTCCGTGACATTGTCCATTTGAATATTGACTGTAAACAGATTTCAGGAAGTGTAATTTTACTTGTTAAATTAACAATGAATTTCAGATTAATCAAATTTATTTAGATAAACTAGAAAATTTCTCTTAAATTCTTTTAAGATTTAGTGACGGGTGAAATGTATTTGAAGTGTCTGTATAAATATCGTTCGAATTTTATCAAGCTGATGAAAACTAGGAAGAGTTTCATGATTAGTCGTCAGGTAACATAAATTTGTTCTGTTTTATAGCTTTTTATGAATATTGATAAATAAATTTGTATTTTTCTTTATAAAAATAAAACTATTTTTTAATAAATTTATATTTTTAGCTGTTTAATAAGAATGTGCTTTTGTTGGGCTATGATTTGTGATATGTAAAAAATATTCTAATATATTTGTATTTTAGGTTTAGTCAAAAGTAAATTTTTTCATTTACTCATTATCATATGATCTTACCTTATATATATGAATTCACTATGTAATTCTAATCTTGCATTCTTTATTTCTTTATTGAGATAGTACAGAAGTTATAATCATTAAAAGCAAAATACAGAGTTAGTGAAAAAAGGTGTCTGAGATTTCATGATTAAATAAGTATAAGTTCACAATATATAAAATAAACACTATGTATACTAAAGATATAGAATATCTAGCTTGCTTTCATACTTTTTTAGTACGTTTGTTTTTAAGGCAAGAACCCTTTGTTGCTCACCAAACATTAAACAGTTGTCTAGCTCTGCTCAGGTTTGTTCATTTATTTCAGCTGTAACAGGATAATTGCTACTATAGTAGCTATCTCAACTGTTCATAAATCTCTGCATACTGTTTTTAATGTAGCCCCAAAAGAAAGTGTAGGAGTCTGATTGGAC
This sequence comes from Centruroides vittatus, assembly GCF_030686945.1. NCBI lineage: Eukaryota > Metazoa > Arthropoda > Arachnida > Scorpiones > Buthidae > Centruroides > Centruroides vittatus. The sequence goes on from NW_027122673.1 coordinate 603,610, forward strand.
TTCTTGCTGGCCAAGAAATGAGGCTACCTCTCCCGATCCAACAATCGGGAAACCTATTGAGTGCATCTAAAACATTGTGACCGTAAGGGACATCACTACACATCTTGCTTTGAAGGATGATGGAAAAATATAGCTTTCAATGTCATCAATCTGAAGAGAAGCAAAGTTCTGGCATATTCAGAGAATTATTGGCTGTAATTGTTCCTCCAACAAACACACGTAATTATGTGGTGAATTCATTTATTAACCCATACCCTTGGAAGTCACAAATATAAATTTCATTTGGATGTTAAGACTCAAATTCCATAGTTGTGAGATTGACAGATTTATGCGAAAGGTTCTTATCACTAAATATGAAACACTCGAAGAAATTGTCATCAATTTTATTCAGTGCAAATTCAGTGAATTCAACATATGTGGAACAGCTAAGTTTAACTACTTGCTTGAGCTGGATTTTGTAGATGTGCAATTTCAAATGTTTATGAAGTAGCCATTTTAGGAATACAACCTTCAAGCTGTGATAAGCAATAGTTTCTTTGGCTTTGCTTACATTTTGTACACAACCGTCGTCTTTTGATGTAGTTTGGCCAGCAATTAATGTGCGGACTTTTCAGTTTTTTTAAACTGATTACGGACAAGACTATAAAATTCAATGGTGGTCTGCAGATGCGTTTCTTGATGTACATACAGTATCTGAATATTGAAGTTGCATTGTTATATTGATTTAAGCTCAGCATATCACAGTGCACACTGTGTGCTTTCTGTTGCTTAGCTGCCATTGTACCGAATAAATAAGACAGAATGCAGTAGGATTTCTACTATGCACACTCGGTAAACAAAAAGAAAAGAAAACAATCTATCAGATTAGATATAAAACCAAGATATTTGACATTGAAATCAGACACCTTGTTTTGCTATCCTGTATTTTATGAAATGTAATTATAAAAAGCATGTTAACCCCTTTACGTTTTATTGTGATAACGCATAACTTTTAGACGGAAGATTAAACATTTGAATCAATGATTATATTATTATTTTTATATTAATGAAATATGTAGATAATTATAATTATTTTGTAATTATTTTTTTGTTTGCTCATAATTATTGTTAAGTTATTTGTATAATTTTTAATGTGGGTGTAATTAAGAGTGGAAATCAACTGTCGACGGACATCTCTTAATCGTAAGATAAATATTTTTGTTTATTAACGACTTTAGTTAATGGCATTTAAGTAGAATTTCTAGAATGAGTTTTTACCAATTTGATTTTAATTCTAAAATATTTTTAGGAAGATCATCATATTTAAAACTTCAGTCCAGTAATTCTAGTGTGAGTACTTAAGTAGGATCTCTCGCTTGATTTTAAATTTCAGCATTATATTAGTCTTAAAAGTTTAGGATGTAATTTTATAAACTCTACTTATGGAATAGGATATTAATCTTACTTCATTGCTTGTCATACTAAACATTATTGATATCATACGAGACTGGATTATATTTAACCCTAAATCTGTTTTTAATGTATATCAATTTGTTTGCATTAGAATGTTTTAAAAATTTAATAAAATTTTTAATTTATTTCAGAATTTTCGGATAATCTTATTAAAATTCTTTAAAAAGTTTAAACGCGAGCATAATAAAGCATTATTGAATTTAGTAAATTTGATACAGCATAAGCGAAAATGTAATGTAATCCTTAAGTAATTTGCTAATTGAATGATTTAAATCAAATATAAATTAATATTTTGTTTTTAATTTCATGTATTCTTTACAATAGGATTTTATTTATTACTATTGTAGATTATTCCAGATAAAATCTCTATTCTAATATCTATATTATCAAATATGAATTTTGTTGTTATCTATAGTTTATATTTTGATCCCATAACATGCAGATGAGATTTAAATTTGATATGATAAATTAGATTATTTTCAGGTTAAAACCATTTTAAAAAAATAATTTGAGGTATTTGCTTTCATATTTCAGATATAATTTCTCAAAATACTACTAAAAAATGAATGACATTCGTAGTTAACTGACTGACAAAACGTATGTTTGGATTGAATGACGTGAAAGTGGTGCATTTAAATTTGTAAAAGATTTGTTCAAAAAGTATCTAAATAATTTTTTTGCACCTTGTAAAAGCAAATTAATTTTGAAAACTTTTTTTTTTATCTCAATTTTCTGATATTTTTTTAAAATACATTGTCTTAAAAAGGAAAAAATTTTTATTATTGTAAATTATTAGATTATTTTAAAGTAATACTTGTAAACAGAAGTTTTAAAAATGCTTTTGTGATTTTAAACAGTTCAAAAAAACAATAAAACTAATACAATTTTTGATTTTAATGTTACTAGTAATAAACCGTATTGGATCTAATCATTTATAAATTTGAAATTATATGAAGTATCAAATAAAGCACTCAAATATTAAAGTATTTATCAACCTCTGTACAGCATTTATAAATAAAACTATACTGAAGAAATAGTTAATTTTCTTTAATATTTCATTATCTTTTGTTTTAGATGTAATAAAAATTTTCTACCTAATGAAAAACTTTATTTTCTTCACAGTGAGAGATAATTTCTTATAATTTTTCAAAAGAAGTTAAAATCATAATTTTTTAATTTACAGAGTGAAAGAAATTACTACCAGTTTGTAAACAATTTTAAAATGTTTTCCGACCAATTCGAGATTTATAATATCGAGACATAAAATGACTCGCTAACACAGTTATTACGAAAGGAAGAGCCATTTTGACAAGCAGGAACAGCAGATAAATTTGTAATGGTTCAGAATGAGGGAGTGCAGTTTTTTTGTTTTCTTTTTACTGTAGTAATAGTAATTAATTAATCAGATTCAACATACAAATTAAATCTAGACGATCAAACCCTTAATTTTCTTTTACTCATTTTCAGAAGCAAGGTTGATTTTGTTGCTACAATGCTTGCATATACGTAACATTCACCAGGTTTGAAGTAACTATACCAAGCAATAACTGATAACTCTTTGTCGGGATTTGTAGCCATTTGCGTATACTGTATTTGCAGTTTCTTACAAAAATTAGAAGTTTTTGGCATTGAAGATGCGATTCGATAGCTTAGAAACTACGGATGAAAACTTTCTTACAGTATTTCAGTAAGTAAGAACTTTATTTGCTATACTGTCAGAGATCCTTCCACCGCCGAGCAATTTTTTTATCATCTCGAGCATAGTGTTGCTAAACTAATTTCTTTATTAGTACATATGTACGTTACTTGTTTTAAGTCCTAACCTGTTGAGGAGTTGGTTTTTCTTTAATATTTCAGTCTGTGAATATATACGTATTAGTTATTTCTTTCTACTGCAATGTTTGCTTGATCCGATTCTGCCATTCGAAAGGAAAGATTTTGACAGGAATGCCAATTATCACAATGTTTTGGAAGACGGCAAGGATTTAATAGGAAAAAGTTATCCATTTATTTTTAAATAATATCGAAAAATTTGCAAAGTTGATCTTTCTTTTAACATAGAGAGGCGATGGAAATTTTTTGGGCCGGAGAACAACTCTGGAAAGTAAGCCAATAATAGGCATCATGTTTTTAGAAAGCAATTGATTACATCAGTTTCAATACCAATGCAATCATTTAAATGTCTGTGAAAATACTATTTGAGATTGCCAAAATCACAACTTCAATAAACAGTAAATCTGTTGCTTTTTCTTTTCTATTGATTTTGTTACAGAGAAAGCAAATTTGCAGGGTGGAAAGCAATGAAGTGTAAGTACTAACTAAACTTGTTTTGCTAGTTGATATTGAGTTGATTAATTTTTTTATTAGTAGTTTATTGTAAGGAACATTTTAAATGGTATTTTAAAAGATTAAATTGAAGCATAATGAATGTAAATCGTTTTTAGTTTTATGCTTAACTGTAACCATTGCTTGGTTTCCTACGAGATGCTTATTTGCAGATTATTGTTCTTTGTCGCTAAGCTTCGTCTGCACCGGCTGTTTGAATTGTTGATCGTTGAAAGCGGATTAGAGAAGAAAAGACAACGTAAGGCTTTTTCTTAAAGCAAAACTTATTTTATACGCACAGCTTTGAAAGCTTGACATTTAAACAGTTTAAAATAACTGCAAATTTTTTAAAAACTTATAATGAAACTGCTTAATTTTGTCAGTTTGGAAAATTGTGTGCGCGCACGTAATGCTGAAGTGTGGAGATAATTTCATATTTTGTAGCTTACCTATTGAATAAATTTTTATTTTTGTTATCATCTGATATGCAGTATTATTTAGATGGCATTTTTGTTTTTACTAAATGCATGATCAGTGTAAAAGCATGAAAGCACATACGGGATTTAAAGTTTCCTGCAAATAAAGTAATTTGATAATCGTTACCATGTAAATAATGACATGCAGCAAGCATAGATATAGAGGAATTGTTACTTATGACGAGTTATTGAGTAGATATTTGACACTGTCTTTGATATTCTGAAAATATTTTTTTTTAACAGATAGAAGAGACTGACTTATTTAATCTTTGCATTTTCAAATTGAAAGATAATTATGTGATATGAATGAACTTTAATGTTTGTTTATTTCTAAGATGCTTTTTGGCACATTACTGCTATAAAATGTTATTTTTAAATTGCATTTTTCACTAGATTGTGTGAATGTAGGTTTGACGAGAAGTGATTTTCGTGCAGAATGTAAGTTTTTTATATTTGGGTTTATTGGAAGTGTATCGGCAAATCATGGTGATTTGAAGGCGAGAGAGATTTATGCGAATATTTGGCAGACGGAGTGATACGGCATGTGTTATGTAGGACAAAATTAGGATGTAAAGAGCAGGGAGTATAAGAAACTCTGAAAAGAATTTTTGCATTATGTACTTATAACCATGTATATTTATTAAGTCATTTACTCTTTGACTAGATGTATTTGACAGCAAATTGGCACATACGGTTGCTTCGATATCTTAATTTTAATTTACCAGAATGCGTGCATTTTCTGTGTCTGTAGCACAGAAGAACATACAGTACAAAGTGATTTCAGGGAGTAAAAATTTAATTATTATTGATGAATTAAATTGATTGTATGAATTTGCTTGATATTTTCCAATGAATTGCAGGTTATTCAAGAAATATATTAAAAACAAAGTAGAACATGTTTTAGTTTGTTAGGTGGATAATAATAATGTTTAAAGTGCACAAGTTTGAAGATTACAGGGTCAGTATGAAGCATTATTTATTTAGGGAGAGAATTTTATATGGCAAAGACTGTTGAGCAACAAAAGTAAAGAGTTTTCTTTTTATAGATTTTCATGAATTATATGCATGTTATATGTTAAATAACTTCTTAAAATCATTTATATATAAGTCTTGTAAATTTATTTCAAACTTTCTGCTTGTTAATTTTTGATATACATATAATTTTTAACCTAATAATAATAAAATAAGTAATTTATTGTATTTATTTATATTCGCAGCATTTAATTTTCGTGATCAGTTAACCCGTCCCAAAAGGTTTTGATGATAATATCTATAACTGATTGCAATTGTTTTGATTTAGGACTTTAACAGAATAGGCCTTTTTTCCTACAGAAATGATTAATTTTGGTTTTAAAGTTTTTAGTATATTAATTTGTACTTGTGTACAGGTAAGTTTCTTCTACACTTATGAAAAAGGGTGTATTATTATACGATTTTGTTTTATTAATATAAATTTCTAAGTTAGTTGTGCATTTTAAGCTGCTGCTGATGTTTTTTTCAATTTGCCTAAAATTAACGAAAAAGGTGCAACAATTTTTAAAAATATATTTGAGTCCTTGTATACACTATAATGCAGTTACTGCGAGGCTAATAATGAATCATTCTACATTAATTGAATCTACTGGTGCATATTATAAGCTGTACTTTAGTGAATCCCCGAATCCCACAGTATACGAAACTGTAATAAGCAAGGGATTACGGTATCTTGGCGATATCACCGGCATCCAGATTCTGCCAATATCAATTTTCTATCTTAAAGGTATTATTCATTAGTCTCTTCTGTATAAAACAATGTAAGATAATTTTATAAGATAAGAGTATCTTGTGCTGCTCAAATCACAAATTTAAATGATATTTTGCATGAAGTATTGTATATTTTTATAAAGCTGAATAACTAAAATTTTTATAGTACAATGAACAATCATGCTACGAAAGGAGGAACCAAATTGTTCTAGTTAATGATCTATTGCAGACATCTTTGCCAAGCAAAATTTGTCAGACTGCATTTTAAAGACAACTTAAGATATTTTGATGTCTGTCTAGGTTGAGCACAAGTTGAATTGGCAACATTTGAATAAAGCAAGCAAAAAGAAAACGAGATGAACAGATAAACGTGATGAGAATAACAAGTGCGCAGCTTAACAAGAATCTTTAATATTTTTAGAATAAAACAGTAATTTATTTTGTTTTGTGATCTGAATTAATATATTAATTACTTCATGTTTCGAGACAAAAAGCAATAACAGAATTATTTGGCATAAAGTAGCCATTTGTGTATTGTTGCAGCTTTACCTATACTAGAGATTTTGAATGTTGAATCTATTCCTTCTTGTCAATTACATTGTTTTGTTGCTGACTACTTTGAAATTTACTATATATATCAGATAAATGAAATAATCACAATATTTAAATAGGAATATTTATTACCAGAACTTAGTAAAAAAAACAAGTCAATATTGAAAACCCCCAGCTTATGCAAAAAATAAAATTTGGAATTTGTTTTACAATTTAAATTGTGTATGAAATCGTCACGCTTGGAGTTGAAAATACTAATTATTTAATCAATGAAATTGTTTGCAGAATTGTGTATGTTGTGAGGATTGTCTGAAGTCTTGCGCATTTGCTCGAATTTAGTATGAAAATTTTTCTCATTTTGATGTATGTATGGGAAAACTTTTGAATGAATTCATCATTGCTTTTAAAGCATCTTACTACTAATATTATGAAACAGTTTGGTTATAAGTTTTTTTAGTTACACAACAGATTTATCTGTACTGAAATAGTGTCCACTAATCATTTTGTGATAGACAATACAACAGATATATAAAAAGTTATAATTTGTATTGTGGGATTATTCAATGGCTTGGTGATATTTCAGAGCAAGTATCTAGAAGATGAGTTATATTGGATTTACTACCTTAAACATCATATACAAAGTAGTAGGACAATGAATATATTTTGTAGTTTAGACTGCAAGAAACTTTCGATAAAAATTTAATTTCTAATTTTTAACTCTAAATTAACTTTTAATATTTAATACCTTATCCTGCAGGTTTCACAGGTTTGTACCCCAGTATAACAAATGTTCAATCTATAGAAAAAAAAATTATTTTATTTTTATTATAATTTTTTTCCATTTTTTGCAACAATTTAAATCCAGATTTCAGAAGATTTTGGAAATTGCAGCTTACCAAAGCATTCAAAACAAGATTGATCCTACTCATTACATCAGTTTGATTTGGGTATAATTTTGTATACATTTAAATGTCTGAATATGTTTATAAGTTGACAAAATTGAGAAACTACGAAAGGATTTCTTTATCCATAATGGCTGAAGAATTGTAAGGACGAACAATAGGGAGTATAACAGAACGTTAAACTTGTTTTTAGTACTAAAATTTATTTTACGTATGCTCCAAAACTGTTTAATCTTTTAGATTGTCAAGCTTCGTCAATGAAGATCAAAGTATAAAAACATTCAAATACGACCTTTTCAATTTGCTAAGTTTTTTGCATTAACCAATAATGCAGAGTATATATTCTATAAATGAATTTCAGGGAGTAAAGGTTAATAATGTTTAATGGATTTATTATTTTTAATTGTTTTCAGTTAGAAGAAAAACAAAATTAATAATTCTTAACTGTATTAAGTTAATCAATATCAAATTAGAAATATAACTAAATTTCGATAGGTATTGAATATCTTCGTAAAACTTTCCTTATTTTGTAGTTTAGATTTGTTAAATTTGCTTTATAAATTTCAGTTATTATAGTCAAATATTACTTAAAAATGGATCTATAGAGGGGGAGTTGCTTGTTTTTTAAGTGTTACTTAAATGTTAACGATTGTAGAAAGCTTAATTTTATTATGTCAGTACTGGTATAAATCATTTTTAATTTCTAAGATTATGTAAATGGGATTAATTTTTTTAATTTTAATAAAATTAGGTTTGAATAATTTTACAAAATGAAGACAATTGCTTTTATTATTTAAGTTAACCCTTTCTGCCCCTTGGGCACTAAGAGGAATTTTTTTTTTAACAAGCCCATTAAGTCTCTTAGGGTTTAGTCAGGCTCACAATATAGCGAGGGACGATAACGTATCTACGGCCATCCCGAAAAATTCCCGAGGTTTTTGACTCGTCCGAATTTGATCCCAGATTCCCTAGATTGGTAGGCTGTCACCTTAGCCACTTAGCCATCTGGACTCAAAGACAATAATTTTAGGTAATGTTCTCTTCTCATTTTAAAATCTTATTGAAATATTTTTCAAATAATTACTGTAAAATTTGAATTTGATATATTGTGATTATAAAATATCTGAAAATCTAAAATATTCTTCAGAATAATTGGTATCTCTTGTATAGTTCAGTAACATGCTAAAGAATTTTAATCACTGATTTTTGCAATATTCTTTTTAAACTCTGTGGATAATTGTAATTTTTTTAAATGTAGTTTTGTGTATTTACTAGACGTGTAATTACAATATAGTAAAAATCAAGATTTAAATATTTAGGTTAGAATTTTGTTAAAAACGAAGATAAAGGTGATAATACTAATTCAATTCAATTTACTATTAATTAACAAAACCTGTTATAAAATGTATAACGATGTCTTCAATTAGGAACATGAATTTATTATCTTTTTTATTACAATATTAGCAAAGTCAGGGACTATAAATGCCACCCTCTCCCAGTAACGGAACAGGAAAATTCACAAAAATACACTAAAACAGCAAGCGTAACAAACATTTATGTTGACAAATAGTAGAGGTATCTGGAAAATACGATTTCAGAGTAACGAAGCTTGGACAAATGATTGAAAGGTGGGTTAATGGTGCATTACCTTCTTTGTTGTTGTCGAACGAGTGAATGTCCAGACGAAGTAAATCTTTTATAAATGACTATTAATATTTTAAAAACTACAATTTTAGGATTGCCTTTTAGAAATTAAAATAGGTCTGACGTATCGTTTATATTGTATACTATACAAACACATGTACAGTACACACACAAATATCTTCAAACTTCGTTGATTTTTTTTGTTTATTATTTAAATATTAAATGAATAATTTTATTGCTATTTATAACCATTTTCAAACAAAATTATGTAAATATGTTAAAGCTGAATTTTTGACGATACACTCAAAGTAATTTACCCGTACAGTAAGCATTTTCAAAATTTTATACTTTTTATTTGGTTTGAAACAGGCTTTAGTTTGCACGTATATTTTAATTTTAAAGTGTTGTCAGATTAATTTAATTTCGAGTATTAAATTTTCTAATAAAATTTATATAAAATTTAATATTATTTTTAAAAATTGAAAGCAGTTAAATCATTACATAGACTAAATAATTGTATAAATAATTTATCCATCTCAGTTTCTTCTCCAATGAAATCTGGAGTTGCGCTTATTGGATCTCTTGCCGATTTTACTAAATTTATAAATACAGTAAGTTAATTTATAATTACTTATTTACATTATTAAAAATATTCTTAATTGCTTTTTAATGTCTTAATATAATTAGTGTAGTGAAATATAAATAAGGATAGATGAAATTCATTAAATATTGTATGCTGATATTTTCAAAAATAAGTATCTTGATAGCAATGTTAAATTTGAACAATTTTTTTTTTTTATTCTGGCATTACTTGAAAATGGAATAAATAAATAAAATATATAAATTCCAAATGTTAAATTAAAAATATTTGAAATGTTTAAGTGTAAAAGGGGTTAGTGTAAGATATAACCATCCCCGGTTATATATGCCGGAAGAGGATCCGACCGAAGGTCCGGGTATCGTAACTGGCAACGCATCCGCACGGTGAGCGGGAGTTGCAGGTTAGAGTCTCGCTTCGGGCCGATTCTTTCTTCCAGTGTAATCTAAATTAATTAAATATTATAATTATCAATTTTAATAAGAGATGGTGCCTAACTCTAGTGCCAAATTTGTTTCTAATCTATAATCATTTATCCAAAATTTAGTCCGATCATTTACGGCAGTCGTTGGTGTATTTGCTTACAATATCTGGTTTTGTTTGATGTATGTTTGTATATATATATATACCTTGCTGGGGTTGCGATGGCCGACAGAGTGCCTCGAATGGGTATTAGTGTCAATGATAAAAATTGAGAACGAGGTGAAAAAAATGATTTCAATTCCTTTTGCATGATATTCATGACGATATGAAGATAATTTTTGATAAGAGAATAAATACAAGAAATGTAAGCAATAAAATGAAATAAAAATTAAATTAATTCAGAAAATGTTAATTTTTCAAAATGGTTGATCAAGAGGTGTCTGAGTGGTGGTCTTAAAAATTTGTCATGTGTGGTGTGATATGTTTTTACTATTAACAAAAATATTGTAACTTCAATCACTGAATCCAAAAAACAGTGAGATGATAATACAGTCAAATATTTAAATTATTTAATTATTAAAATTTACTTTATTATAATAATTAAAATTTTAACATGAAATGGTTAAGTTGACTGTTACCTTGTATAATTTTTAATATAGCTTTAACCTTAGTCCCTCATCAGTTGGTATGAACTATTTCCTATTGGGAAAATAGTCTGAAATGCATTTTGGGTTTTTGTTTCCATAGTTATGTAGTAATTTTTGTGTTTATTAAATTGTTTTCACTTGATCCCCGAGCGTTTGTGGAAATCATTGGTCCGATAAGCCCTCACTATCATCTGCCTCATGGTTGTTGATAATTTAATTAATTATATATGAAATTGTCACTTCTTATAATGGTATTTTCAGTATAATAACTACAAAATGCTTTTAAAATGAGAAATTGAAATGTTTACGAAAACTTGGTCAAAATTAATCATAATTTGAAAAACAAATTTTTTAAAAGAATTTGTAAAAAAAATAAATTATATACATATAAAGCTATTTAATGTTGATTTAATTTGTATTCTTGTTACGGTGCATAATTAAATAAGTTTATCATCATATGTATGTAATGTATTGTTAATTATGATGTCAATTTTATGTCAATGATATCAATTTTGTTTTTCAGTTGCTGTTCAATTAAGAATTCAATTGATATATAAATAACAATTAAACAAATTAGTTCAATAACATAGAAACAGATAAGGTGATGAAATAAAAGTAAAACTCTTAAAGAAAAAAAATAATAAAATAGCAAAAGTTGTTACCAAATGCCTCATGCTATTTCTCGTGTTCTGTTGGGTGATCAAACGAAACTACATTTAAATTTAAAAGTATAAATTATTTGCTTTAATATAAGCAATTATATATTATAAATACATAATTAGATGATTTCAAATATTTTTCCTTACTTTTTCAATTTTTAATGTATTTATGGGTTCTGATCAATACAGATACGCTTTAGATTAAGATTGTGTTTTAATTCTTTTTATATTCTCAAAGATAAAGACCGAATTATTCGAGGACTTTGTTTTTTTTATATTAAACAAAAATAAGTAAGTAAAATTTCCAATAAGCTAATTTTTAAATTTATATTTTCTTGTTTATACGTCGTTCAAAATGACTTAAAATCTCAAGATAAATGTCTAAATGCTTTTAGATTCAATAAATGAAATTAAAATAATTATTGGTTTTATTTTAAATTTATATTTTACTTAAATATTGGTAAATTTGTGTGTATTTTTAGTAAAATCATTCAAGACTTGACATATTTGATTCTTTTATGCTTTTGAATATGTTTATTTTGAACTTTAAGTGTGTGTTTCGATAGTGTAAGAAAAAGGTTTAGGTTCAAAAAAACTTAATTTGATAAAATTTGGCAGTTCTAAATGGTGTCATTTTAAAGTCAATCTATGGTTTTACTTTAATAAAACTTCATATATAATATCATTACAGTATATTGTAATTTATTGCATTTTTATCAAGGGATGCAAAATAATTAAGAGAAATACAGGCGACTTCTCAATTGTCTTACAAAATTAAATTGAAAATCTGATAAATGATGATTCTTATTATTATAAAATTAATTCAAAATTTTAAATTAAAATATTTCTAATTGGTACTTTACAACTGATACCTATTTCATTAATATATTTAGTTTATTTCAGTTAATAAATTTAAATATATTTTTCCCAGTTTGTAATTAGTAATGTGGAAAATTACTTCTGTAAATGAAGAAATTTAATAATAACGTTTAATTTATTGTGTGCAGTATTTGATTTTATTAATATTAATTTAATAAGAATTTTAATGAGATTATGGTAATGCATAACTATTTACAGTAGAGCGTCGATTATCCAAACCCCGATTAACCGACCCCGTTCTAGTCGGCAAATTCAAATGTCCGCTAGTGATGTGGCGCTACAATATTTGGTTATGTCTTTGCTACTTTAATATTGTTTTTGTTAAATTTTTGCATGTTTTAGCTGGCAGCACTGGCTCAACCACGAAAGGGAGGCCAGTATTTAAACTGGGCCTAATACACTATACTAATAATGTATTTTTTTTCATACTTTCCGGTTATCCGACCAACCCCAGTCCCCAATTAAGTCGGATAATCGATGCTCTACTGTAAATACAATATTACATAGATGAGATTTATATATATATATAATTTTATATCAACTTCTGCACTAGATATTACATGTAATGTTTTAATAAATTTCATTTGATGTAAAACCATTATGAATATAATTATAATTTACTTTAAAAAATATCAAGTAATTACAACATTAAAAATTATTTAACGGAGCTAAGTTAAATGCTTATAGTGAATTATGATTTGTCAAGTGTTACTGTTAAATGCTTTTATATAAAATTTATTTAAAAGAATAAGAAAATGTATTCTTATCCTTTTTATTTAACAAAATTAGGTATTTATTTAAAATCATTTTAAAAATATGTAAATTCGATAAAACCCATTATCCTTTCACTTTCTCGACTTTTCGTTTGCTTTCATATAATTTTGCACGTTGATTTGTCTTTATTTTAGGAACGTCATATCAAGAATGCTGGAACCCTAGTCTGCTTAGAATTAAATTTTATTTTATTGATTTAAGTTTTTTAATCAAATAATTTGTAATAGATTAAAAATTGTTTTTAAAATTGCTGGTTAAATATGGCTTGTGAGCAAAAGTCAATTATTTATCGTTTTGCTTTGTCCAACATGACCATTGAGTTGCATGCAACAGTTTTCACCATTCCCACTGCTGTTTGTCAGTGTATTTATACATTGCCACGGTATTGCTTTGTCTGTACTGCAGATTTATTAGCTCGTGATTGTATTTGCATTTTCTATTTGTTGCTCAAACAAAATTACACAAAGTGGAGTTATTCTTTCGGTTTAATAAGATTTTAAAAAAGTGAAATATAATTTAATGTGTCTTTTTTTTCTCTACCCATTTATGTTAAGCAGCATTTTTCTTAATCGAATTGCCCGTCAATCTTGTTAAGTTGGATAATTGGGATTATGCTCAACTATTTTATATTTCTATTAAATTACAGATTAAAATTTGAATAATCCTCCTAAAATAAGAATTTGACTAATAACATTTTATTTACTGAATATGCAAACTTTATATTATATTTAATTTTCAATAAAATACATTTCAGCAACAATATACATTACATCAGTTGTTCCAGAAACTTAATTCTAGTTTCTAAATAGTCGTTTCATTATCTAATTAATTATGGCTTAGATTACTGTTAATGAAGAAATGTTTTTCTAAAAGACCCTTCAGCACTCCGAAATGAAAATATGACAGTACATAGTTCAATCGGTGATACTAATTTGCATCATGCTGCAAATGGCTTTGATAAAGGATATCAAAACAGATCATATTAGAGCTTGTTTCGAGTTTACGTGTTTATCTCAAAAGTGGTATTCAAACAATCGAATAACCAAATTCTCATTTACATTTGAACAACCCTTCTAAAAATCAAAATATTTTTATCATTATTCATTTCTTAATTATAATAGTTAATTTGTATATGTAAAATTTTGTTTTTATTTATGAATTTAATTAACAAAATGGTGCCAGTTTTCATACTTCTATTGATAATTTAGTTAATGCTAAATCTAGATTTGTATATGAATAATCATTTGACCATGTCTGAAGTTAGACTATATCAAATGTGTTTTAATATGGAAAACACAAATAAAAATTACTTACAGTAATGAGGTTTATATACACAAATTTGACCTTGAGTCATTATCATCTGCAATGTAGTCATACATTTTAGTAATTTTAGATATGATGTAGGATGGCTGAAGTCTTCCGTTTAATGCGACCGGATCATCTCGTATAAAAATTCATTAGCACTTTACAATATTAGTATTTTACTAGGGTTTCTCTTTTCCCAGTTCTTTGCTTGTCCTGGGATTTCGAGGAGAAAAGTGAACTGTTTTCCGGAATATAATTAATTATTTTTAAGATGTAAAATAAATCTTGAAATCGAATGATATAATTATTTTTCATTTTTTAAATAAAACATACAAAATATTATTGTAAATTTTTATAATATATTATTTTAAAGAGCAAAGATGGTCAACACTGATCACTTGATCTGGTTCTTATTTCGGTAATGAAAAGTCTCACTACCTCAAATGCCCTTTCCGATTCGACTGATGCGGGTGGAATCATCTTTAGTGCATTTACGAGAAGACAGATGATGATTTTTTTTTCACTCGTAGCCTCAAAGATTTCTAGTTCATTTTCGAGGTTGTAGTACTTCTTTTGCTCTCTTGTATTCTTGATTTGCGTACCTCTGCTGCTTTAATAGCAGCACCAAGCTTACAGCCCAATAATTCGGCAGTTCGTTTGGCTTTAATAATCAGGTTTATGAAGAAAAATTTTATACTTGCATACTTCATACTTGTTTGTGCAAATTGGACAAGGATACAATCTGGCATAATGCAGTTATTCAGCTACTGGGCATGGTTAAAAATTAAGACAGCATCAGTGCAATTATTCAAGATATTACAGGTTCTGACAAGTAAAGAATTTTCAGTCTTACTATAAATTGTCAATAATCAATATGTAGCCTATCTGCGGCATGCCATAACAAGCAAAAATTTAAACAAATAAGCAGGCTTAAAATTAATAAATAAAAATGTATTTTGACAGTTTGAGTTAATTATACTTTCTATTTGCAAAATTTCCTCAGCCTTAATACAAAATAAGAACTTTTTAAGAAATTTGCGGCATTTTCCAGGATGAAACGGGGATATTTTCTGGGTTAAAAAAACAGCCAGGATCCTGTTAGATAAGCCCTATATTTTACCAATGTTTGATCATATAAAATTATTAACTATCAAATGTAGAATTGATTTTTATATATAAATATAATTAATAAATCATTCTTCTTATAAGACTTCAGTTAAATTATTATAGTTCTAACAATATTACATCATTAATTTTAGTCATAAATTGAACTTAATTAGTTAACATTTTTGTATATATCAAAGTATTGACAATTAATTTCCTTATGAGTAAGTTCTTTCATTGGTTCTTATTTTCAAAATATGAGGGGCGAAATCTGTTGGGAGTTCTCTGGTTCTGAGGATATAAGTGATCCTCTGTCTCCATTCCTTCAGGAGTATTGTTAGCAGGGAAAGCTGACAAGGCTACTCTTTCCAATTCTATTTCCAAGCTCTTCATTGATCCTGATTCTTCTTCCATGACAGCAAAGTGGATGCATAAGTGATAGCAGGGGCTTCAGAAGCTTCCATCACTTTTTCTGCTTCTGACGGTGAGTCCTTGGCTAGGGTGCTTCTAAACCCATCTTGGCTAGGGACGAAACCTGTTTGTTGGTGTCATGAACTGAAAAACTGAGGAGAGGGTGGTGGGTGCTACATTTTTTTTTATATACTCCTGCCACCTCTTTTGCCTTCATCTTAGTGGGGGCAGTGGAGATTCTGGGACTGGTTTGTTCTAAGCACTATCTCAGCCCCAAGTATGTTCTCACCTTTAGTGTTAAACCCAAGTGTTCAAAAATTTCTGAAGGAACTGAAGACGACGTTAATGCAGAATGATGGCTGGCCATCGTTCCTTATGGCTACCTTGACCATCTGTTTCTCTTCTGTTGACTAGGTACTAGATTGAATGATAAGGCTTTTGGGCCTTATGGCCAATGCCTGCTCTGGTAATTGAGTTTTGAGTATTGAGCCTTTTCTGGGATGTGCCAGGATAACTTTTTAAGGTTCTTGATTGTTTCCCTTAACCTGTCATATGTCAAATTTTTTTTTCTGTGATGCATGTCACGCCACATTGAATTTTTTTTTCAATGTTAAGCCTAACACAATTACACATTTTAGAAAAATAATTGTGGCTGTTGTATTTTTTCAAATTATTTTTTATTTTGCACACACAAAATAGACATGGATTTTTTTTGTTTTTACGTTTTTCAATATTTCAGAAGTTAATTCTAGTATGATAAATTTCAAAACAAGGAACAATGCATAGTGGCACGGCACATTGTTCACACTGGTAACGTGATTCTACTTGCTTTTTGTTTGCTGAACATACTTCACGAACTCTGGTTGGATATTTTTTCTTCTTTGTAGATTGTATATATCTAAGAAAATGCCATTCGGATTGCATTGGATTTTCGTATGACGTCGATCGCAACAGGTTACGTCTCTGCTTGTGTGAAACTTTTCTGTTACTTCTCTGATAGTAGCCATATGAAAATCAAGAAATGACACATTTCTTTGTTAGTTTTCGATACAAAACATAGGCATTATACAGTGCAATATCCAACATATAAAAAAACATACTTTTATACCACTTCAGTTTTTTTCATGCACAGGTAATTGCGTAACATTCTATCATACAGATCAATTCCACCCATATTACGATTATACTCTAGAACACAATTTGGCTTCATTATTATTTCTCCTGATCTATCACTTTTACCAGAATGTGAGAATTCATTATCACTCATTGTACTTAGCATCCACACATCCCTCTTATCTTTCCAACAAAATACAGATGAATTTATGAAGTGTCAAAAAATCATTTATCTTTCTTCAATTTATGATCTGGAAAATTGCATGGCATTCCAATGTGATTTTTTTTTTTTATGGTTCCACATGTGTGTGTTTTCATCAAGAAGTTAGTGTTTTAGCTAATGTTGGTAAATTGAAAAACCTGTCCAGAAAAACTTGTAATTTTTACCAAGGAACAGTTCTAATAATGTCAGAACAACTTTCTCACCTTGCCCACCTTTAAAATTGCCGTACTCTATGGTAGCTTCTGTATAAACTAAAAAATCCCAAAAATATCCTGTATGTGACTCACAAATTTCATAGCTTTTTATACCAAAATGAGAACACTTGTTAGGTGTATACTTCCTAAATCCAAGTTTGCCTTTCCATAGCATAAGACTTATCTACACATACACCTACATCCCAGATGAAAATGTATTTGAATTTGTGGCGAAAATGATCAATAATACTTCGTAATTTATGCAATTTATCATCACCACCTGACGCTTAATCATTGTCTGTTAAATGTAAACATAACAATAAAAGTGGGAATTGGTTGCTTGATATTGCACTTGAAAAAAAAATGGTGCTGAAAAAACATTTTCAGTTGTGAAATACATACATACTTATGGAAGGTTTTCTAGTTATAATCATAACAAGTCCCAACAATTCATTCATTTCTGGATTCGTCAGGTTTCCACTTTTTACGTGACTGTTTTCACATAATTCGTCAGACTCCATCAAAGTATCAGCATATCTGTTTCTTCAACAATTTTGTCCAAAAGTTCATCAGCAAAAATACACTGAAGCAGTCAAATAGTGTGGCATCACTTTGTAACTCACGTTGAATTCCTATTTGTCCAGTAAAACTGTTCACTCGAGGGCTTGCGAAGTTTGTACGGCACCGACTATCATTACTAACATGCTGATGTTTTGCACTACTTCCATGAGCACAACCATGTGGTCAGCCCCCGTTTCCATTTGTAGTTGGTTTTGCACAATCACCATCACTACTACTATCGCTCACATTCTCACTTTGTATATATTCATCATTACCGTCTGATAATTCAGACCTCATCAGAACCTAAATTGAACAAATATTCAATCATTTCTGATTTTGTTCAAGGTGCAATTTCTCCCAGCTACCACCATTTTAAAATACTCTCATTACAGGATATACTTTCCTTTATTTCTTGTGGATATTTGCTCATATTATTGTAATAAACTGCTGTGCAAGGCTAGAAGTCATACTCATTCAAATGATGCGAGTCACTGGTTTCGGATTTCTGTACAAATAAGAAACATCTAGTGTTAAAAAAACTTTCCCGAGCAGAAACGAGATATCTCGGAAATAACACGGAACAGGTCGAACGCATCGGCCGATAAGAAACGATGCTAAGATCATACTTCTTGCAGTAATTTCTATTGGGGGGAGTGGTTAGTAATTGCTCATGCAAAAACTATTATAATTTTTCATTGCCACCTCATGTAACTTTACGTAAGAAGCAACTTACTAAACAGCAAATGAAACTTAGAATCTTATATTATCATATCATAATTTGAAAATTTGGTGTTTCACTGTTATAAAGACAGGCATATGTTATATAAAATGGAAACAATTGCTCTTTTAGGATGAATTGCATTTGGCTTAAAAGCTGCTGCACTTGCACGACAATAACAAATAGTGTTTTTATGATTATAATAAAATTTTTGTATCGTTTTGTTTTATGACATACAGATTAATTGTATAAAATTATGGACAAGCTGTTTAAAAAAAAAAATGTTCATAAATATCACTCTAAAAAAAACTTATGCACAAATAAAATTGGTTAAGAAATTATATGTTGTTAAATATTTAGAAGGGATAATTATAAAATCAATAATTTATTTGTATTTAATATAAGATATTGCATATTTGAGTATTGAGTAAGTGAAACCTGATGTCAAGCATTGTAAATGCTTTAATAAAACAAACTGTAAACAATTGAACTGAAGTTACTGTTATATCAATGATTTAATATACCATTATTTAAAAAACTTAAGCATTACCAGTAATTGTGTGACGTTGGTTATAAAACTAAGACAAACTTCGTCAAATCCATACATTTTATATACACGGTTCCATTTTATGGAGGCTGTGGTACAGCCGATTGTGTAATGCGAGGAATTGGTTTCATAAATGAAGAGAAAATTGGCGTACTTTGCTATACGATTAGGTTTAAATGATATTTCCGAGATATTTATTGAGCAAAAATAAGTGATATTTTTTCCTATTTTATTCATTTTAATTATTTAGATTGTGTTAAACTTAAAGTTAAATTTCTTAAATATAATTAAGTTTAATTTTTCGTTTTCAAATTTTTAAAAATAATTAATCACTATATAGTTTATTGACCATATTAATTTTAAAAATTATGGAGTAAATTTGATCATAATAAATTTACACATGAAAAATGTCAAAATATTATTACTTCTTAAACAAAAATTATGCTTATTGTATAAAAAGATATAATTGAAAAGTAAGGTTGGAAATTTATTTGGTTTTTTCTTTATAATAAGTTCGCGAAAATATACTTTACAAAAAACAAAGTTTCAAATTTTTTTTTTAATGATCTGGTTGTTACGGTAATTGTTACAAAACAACAGAACTATTAAACAAGAATTGGCCACGACAGAATATGGTAATATAATAAATAGAAAAATGAAAGAATATTGCGTAATAGATGTGTAGATGACTGTTACAATGAAAACAAAATAGATATTTATGCGCTTTGAAAAGATCCCGATATAAGTTTTAATTGAAGAAGAAAAAATGGTAAATTAGTATTCTTAGATGAACTGAAATAAATACAAAAATATGAAAAACAAAGTACAGTATGTAAAATTATATATTAGTTTTTGCTTATGCCCTTACATACGAAAGGGATTGTGATATATATGTACAAAAAATTATAAACAGAACAACTACAAATGACAAATGATTGTTTATATCTCCATTATTGTATTGATCGTGTGATGTAGTAGCTCAGCATTGTAATTCCAAAGGTTGTGAAATTGTTAAAAATACTATAAAAAGTATTTTAAAAAATTAAAGAAATACAATAAAACATGGATTTAATGAATATTTAGAAATAACTAAATTGAAAGAAAATACTAAATGACGACGACATTTCGAGACTCGGCGATAGGCGTAGATATCTAAATACAAATGTAAGAAATAGTAAACACCAATTTCTAAGTACGACTTATTGAGAATAATACGGATAATAGATCGGAAAATGTGACTACTTCAAACTCCATTAGTATTTTACATTTTACTTCAAAGACATAAAAATTGAGAGATTGAAAGTTTTGTGGGGTACATTTAAAATAGAACTGTGAAATATACAAAACGTAAGTAATTTTTTTTCATTGTTGTATATTCTGAAATCATGCCCTCTTTTCTTTGGATGATTCGTTACCACTACTTGGTGCTTACACAGACGCCCTGCAATTCTATCATTAACTTTTATTCCGGAATTTTTTTAATTAAATAATATTGTAAGTTGTTATATATTCTTGTCAACTAGGACTCGTTATACCGAGGGAAGAGAGAACAATTTCCAGTTACGGTAAATACATTTTGACGTAATCTTGACCAAGACTTTCATTGTTTTCATTAGTCATACAATAAATGAAAATATTCCAAATGTAATTTAAAAATGGATTGTTTACTATTTTATAGCTGTAGTTTTTACAAAAATTGATTGGTTTTATATATAACAATATTCTAATTGAAGAGGAATCCCAAGCTCTGAAATGCATTTTAATTTTTGTAGTTTTTACATTATAGTCTTTATGATAACCAAATAATAAATGTTATACACTAGCAATCACATTTAAAAGCCTTTTTTTTTTTCTTAAGCAAATGTAGTTTGTATGGATTTATAGTACAAACTATTTTATGGTTTATAAATTAACTTACAAAATTGACGATCAGATAATTATTTTAAACTCTCAATAGTTAATTTTTAATAAATTATTTCCACAAAATTAAATTAGTATGTAATTAAAGTTATAGAATTTTTAAAATGTCTGAGCAATATGGACTTTTATCCAAGCACTTCGCATTTATAGTTAAAATAATGATAATACTTGTGTAAATAATATAACCCAGGCCCTATGATTTTAATACATTTCCTTATATATTTGAAGTTTTCTTAAAAAATTTATAACTTTAGATAAATTTTTTTTTTAATTGAAAACATTTTATTTCAGAATATAATGGAAAAAGAAATAGGTAAAAATATTTTCTTGTCAGAGAAATTAAGGACTGTACATCTTTAGGAGTAAAATATTTGTTTTATTAATTCAATTTTACAGAAATTTAACACACAATTTTTAAACTACTGTACACCTACATACTAACAAAATACACATAATATACAAATGATTACAAATATATTAAGTAAATAAATATTTTGGTTTTTCCTAGATTTTTAATAAATTTTAAACATAATGTAAGATTCTACTGTTAGTTGTAGCAATTTTTACTAAAACAATGAATTATCAGACTATCTTAATCGGTGGTTTTAATGAATTTATTAGATTTGATTTTATTATTTTTGATTTAGAAACATAAGAAAAGATAATCTAAAATAGAATTAGTCCACAAGCTAGTTAATACTTCTTAAATTACACTATTTAGACTTCTGTTCCAATCGTGATCTTGAAATGTATTAGGATTCCAAACTATTTGCCAGTCAACTTGTTAAGTAATTTAGTGTCAAATTAATGATTCGGTTAAAATATAAGCAACCCAAAAATTCCAATTAATAGGATACGTTAGATATGCATAAACCAATAATGTCTCCACGTTGTAGATCTGTGCAAATTGTTTTTTATTGGTGAAATGTGTCTACTGCAACTATTTTCTTATACAAATGATACGCGGCAATGCGCAACGAGCAAAATAAGCCATCCCCACGTTAACAACGAAAAAATACCCAATTAAAATCTTTAAAAATAACAAAAAAAATAAGGTTTGAATTCACATTTCTTAACCGTAAAAGTTTCGAGAATTTCGGTAAGTTTACCCGACTTAAAATATCATCTTAAACAATATACACAAATCCTTAATTTTTATCAAAATTGAAAAATTTAATATATAATTTAAAAATATTTTATTGGGAGTTTATTGGAAAATATAGAAATTAAATCTAAATATAAAACTTAAGAACATATCCTGCACCGAAGGGAAAAGATAGTTGATAAAGTAGGTTAATAGTAAATTTAACTGATCACAAAAGACCATTAAGTATAAGAAATATACTCAATTATTGTTTTAAAATGAGTAATCCTATTTATTTTAAAGTTAAATGAAGTAGCAAATTTAGAACTTAAGTTTTTCAAATAAAGGTAACTGAAAATAATAAAAAAATTTCAGATCTTTATGGATTTCATTTGTAAAGATATATATATATATATATATATATATATATATATATAAGAATTAAAGGTGAGAATTTTGAAATGAATAAATAGTGGGAGGAGAAAAAAGATCGGACAAAACACAACAATTAGTTATTACTACAGAAAAATAGATTAATGAAAATGGATAGAAGATTGTGTCGGAGATCGAGGAATTAAATACACCAACTGCCATTTAGCACCATTTACGGCAGTCGTCTGTGTATTTGCTTACGATGTCTGGCTTTGTTTGTATGTTTGATTGAGAAATTAAACAATCCAATAGAAGAAATACAGAATAAATTAATGAAAATGGTAAATAATGATGATATATAGAGGAAAATATAGATCATTGAATAAAAAAGTAAAATATTAAATTGACAATATTAGAAAATCTAAATGAAATATTAGATTGAAGACACATGAGTGTAGACCTTTTCGTACATTTTAGGTCATGTTTATTACATAAATAGTAGTCTAATTTTCCAATTTTGTAATTTATAATTTTAAAAATTACAAAAACTATAGAAATTCTTATGAAAGGGCTTTGTTGTATTTAATAGTAAATTAATACAGTCCAACAAGCAGACTACAAGTTGGATAAAACTGATTCTGGCAGTTGCTTATAAGTAAAGGTCTTTTGTGAGGTGTGCTTTGTCGTTTGTGGAACTTTTATCAGTTATGAATGTTATGGTTCTTTTTAAAATAATAGAATTTTACTTGAAAAAACTTTTTAAAAGTGTAAAAGATTTTTATAGACAAATAGATGATATAAACATACGTACGTACGGTAATAGATACCAAGTTTGTAGAAATAAGCAATTGATACAGAGAAATGCTTAATGGCCTAAAAATCTTATACTTTTATGTAGATGGTGTAATAATAATAATAGTGAAATAATCAGAATGAGATTAGAATTCAATAATAATTTAAATAACATTAAATTTGAAATGTAAATAGAGAATAATACTTTTATTCAGATATTACAATAGAAAATTTTTTAAAAAGTATGAAAAGAATATGTTCAAAAGACAATACCATATGAAGTTTATTGTCCTAATTTTATTAAAAGAAAATTTAGTCTTATATTATTGAAATATATGTAAAACTAGATCAAGTGAGAGGTTAAGAGGAAAATAATTCGGTTAAAAGTATTTATTAAAAGTAGTAGACAATAAGAATAGTTCTAATGTTAAACATAGTGGTGTTGGTAATCATTTGTATTTATAATTCCCTTATGTTAGACCTATTTGTAAATATAAAAAGAAGTTAGATATGTACAGTTCAGAATTATATAAATAAGTGTAAATTAATAAAAACACAACAAAAATAATAAATTTGGGTAAAATGGAAATGTACAGGTACATAGTACATGTGGCATAGTATGTACGTGTGAAAATAAAAAAATAATACAGTCAAACCTGTTTTTATGCGCTCTTTTTATGTGCGATTTTTTTAATGCGAATTTTTAATTTGTGCGGTATAGTTGGCGACTAGTCTCGTGCGATTCGTCATGTCTCACGTTGACTTATTATAGCTAAATAAACTTATTGTAGCATAAATGCACTTATTATAGTAATATTATTGCATGAATATGCGAAAAATGAAATAATTTACTTTTTAAGTCAACAAAACACCACCTGGACAAAAATATGTAAAACAGACGATAGACCAGACGATGCATTCAAGTGCTGACATCTGTTGTCAATAAATTTTATTTCGTACGGTTTTGAGTTATTTTCTACGTGAGACTTCTTTTATGCGGTCCCTATTGACCGCATAAAAAAATTATTTTTTTAATTGTGTTGCGAAAACTATTATTTACAGCCATTCGTGAAGTTTCGTGAGATTTTTTTTAATGCGTTTTTTTTAATGCGGTCCCTATCCCCCGCATAAAAACAGGTTTGACTGTATATAGCTGAAAAAGAAAGGAAATTGAAAGTCTGAAAATTAAGGAACACGAAAATGCAATCGGATCAAATACCAATCACCATGGTATTTTCATTGTAAAAATACAAATTAATATTGATAAAAATAGTGTCATTGTGTTATGTATAGAAAAAACATAATAAAGTATTCTTTTAACTTCCTTTTTATATGATAATGTGTGTGAAATATTTTGTATTTCACTAAGATTATTTAAATTAATAAATGTTGGGATGATGTATACATCAAAAGTCGCACGTTTAATAAAGTAAGCCAAAATTCCAAATGTTGAAATAAAGCTTTTAAATTTATAAGGGAGCAAAGTTAAATAAGACTTGTTGTAACGGGTGGTTTTGTGTTTTAAGATGTAAATGGATTTTTTTTTAATTGTTGGTTAATGTAAATAACTGTAAAATTTAATAATTACTGTAGAAAAGTTGAAGTAAAAACAAGACTTACAAAAATGAATACAATATTATTGTTATAGATGATAGTTTTTTTAAACCATTACTTTAAAAATTGCGGATAAGTTTAATACATATATTAAGTGGTAATTTGGTTTGTGTGTAAAATACTCTTCTGCATATAAAGTGATCCCAGGCTCAACAATAGGCCTACGCATATTAGTAACATAGATTACTGAACGATTGTCTTCGATCTCTTATAATTTTTAAAAAACTTTTTTAAATTAATAATTTGTTTGAAATTAGCTTTTAAAAACTGATTCTGATTCAATAGGTTTCAAATCTATATAAGTAATTAATATGTGGTTTTTGATGCTTAATTTTAGATTTTTATAATTAAAATGCTCTTATAAAAATTGCATTAAAGATACTGTAATTTGATTGCGAAAATTTATATAATTATAAAAATCAAACGTGACCGAAATTGTTGTAAATATTAACGAATTTTTTCGGTTAAAAGCCTCAAAACGTAGATGAAATTATATTTTTTACAGGCAAAGTAAGTAACAAATCTCATTGAAAGTTTTTTGAATTTCTAAAATGATTGAATAAAATTACACAATTAAAATAAGTATCCATTTCACAAAATTGAGTAAGATAAAATATTACATTTACTTTTGATTAGCTCTTAATTTTATCCCAAGCGTCTATTCAATTTTACCATTACAGGTTGCATTTTCTTTTTTACAGTCTTCAAGCTTAATATGATATTACCTTTCGTATTATTTATTATGTAAGTTTTTTGTAAACGGCGCTAGACGAAAAAATTTCCCATTCGTGAATATTAATTTTGCTTTATTAGATTTACGTAAAGTTCGGTTAAACATTTAAAGTTTCAAAAAGAAAAATGCTTGAAAAAACCTTTAAGAATTAGAAAGATCCATCAGCAGAACTTTTCAGCCATTTGTAATAGAAAATCTTATAAATTATTTTACATGTAATTTTAAAAATAAATTGTGCCAAGTCGATTGGTTGGTTTATTGTATAATATAATCAATGCCTAAATAATTGGGCTATTGGTTGGTTTATTTTAATATAATACATCTTAAAGCCAGAGTTATATGATTATATTACGTTGATTTGGATCCTAACCAAAAATCTGTGAATCAAGAGAAGTGTTATTACAAAAGTATTAATATCTTAAGTATTTTATACAGTAGATGTATTACATTAAGGAAAAAACTAAATTTCAGAATTAATAACTTTTTCAATATATAACTTGAATTGTTTTTATAATTATAAAAACTTTAATTTTTATGTATTGAATTTTTTTGTATTTAATATTTTTAAAATTTTTATACCATTGTCTTGGTGTAACTGAGCTCGAACAATGAAAACCGCTTTATTTGTGGATGGCGCATGGAATTTCCAATAAGCAGTACATTGCATTCCTGCTCGGAATTGTATTTACAACAATGCGTGCTTATTTGTTTCGTAAAATTAACTTTGTGGTTGTCCTTCGTATCCCAAAGATTGGATTTGTCTTTTCCTTTAGTCCATTTTATACAGTTATTAGAGTTGGCAGAAATTTTTCACATTAACAGAACATTACGGAAATAAATGTTTGTGTATTAAAAATTATTTTACATTAAACATCGAGGAAACAATATATCATTCGTAAAATTTAGTTACAAAATTTTTCTATATTATTATTATTTTATATATATATATATATAATTAATTAATTTTTATGAAAAATTAGTTCTTAAAAGGAGGTTTGTCTGAATCTAACTAAAGGATAACATTTGTTTCATTTTGATGAGCAATAAAGTGGAACTAAGTATAAAATTTGAAGCTAACCTATATTATTTTAAGTGAAAGGCATACCTACAAGTGTGAAAAGGATTAAAAAATGTTCTTGATGTTGAGATGAAAATAGACTAATTTAAAAAAAAATAATAATTGTAAATACTTCAGATGTAAAACATTTTTCGGTAAGAATAACCGGTTTATTTGACTTCACAATATATTAACTTTTCCATTTAATATATTACTTTGCCATAGCTGTAAGTTTTTTATTCTTATATGCTATCAAAGAAGTGAAACAACATACTGCAAAAAACTGGAGAGCACTTTACATTATGGATGTATGAAAGTGGGTATCATGTATGTATAATGAAGTTACATTAACCTAATTTACAAATAATACTTTGGTTAAAATTGGATATATTTGGTAAACCATAGGTGTTCATAGAAAATAATCAGATTAATTGTAAGTGATACAGATACACAGAAAAATGAATTAAGAACTCGAATGAATAATACAGGTTGGACAGAAATCGGCTATGATGATGCTTTATAAAACAAGAACAATTGTGTCCCCAATTGTGGATTAAAGAAGAAAAAACTATAAATTGTAAGCCACGATCATTGAGAAATTAGATGATTACATTAAAAAGTAATTAAAATAATTATTAGAAAATATAATTATTACATTATTTTTTTAGTTTTATTTAATTTGAGTGTATAAAAAGGGATGGGTACAGAATACCAACATTATAAGACACAACAGGTGTAGACTGTTGATACTTTTTAGTAGTTTTTCAAGATTATAGAGTAGATAAGATAAAGAATTGAGATTTAATATGATTATTACGTGCTATATTTATTTATTATATTACAGTAGTTTATGTACAAACCTATTCATCCTCCATAATGATACATTTCCCATTTTAAAGGTTTGAACTTCATATCAGCAAAGAAATTTTTTGTGAATAATAGTCAAGTTAGTTACAGGCAAAAGGACGTATGTATTTACGGGTTCGATAATCTGCCAAATTGTTTATGGCAAGAATTGTTAAAAAGTTCGTCGAAATAAATGGTGTCGCAGTGATTACTTATTCTCATCTAATAAGCGATTAATGCAAATGACATTGTACAATTGGCCAATTTGATTTATTCTGGTATAAAAATTTGAATGTGAAATAGTTAATATGCTTATTAAATTCTATTTAGATATAAAAATAGTTGCAAAAATATAATAAAATAGGTTTTTCTAGATACAATAACCATGTAATGTTTTTGAAAACGATTTCTTATTTATATATGTTTACATATATTAAAATTTAACTACAACAGATAATAAAAAAAAACAACAGTGAAAATGGAAATAGAAGATGCAGTTGAACGATTGTCCTAGGAGACTTAATAAAAAGGTATGATTAAAATATATAATTTTAGAAGAAATAGTACTAAAGATAACTATAAATGTAGACTTATATTAAAATTATGAGAAATATAAAAATGGTGCTGATCCCACGTTCCAATAATAAAAATACTAAGATTGTTGATACCATTATTTACAATATATCTTTAACACAATTCAATGTTGTTTATAACTTTTACAGTACAGACCCAGGTTTTTATTATGTTGGAGACTTTTAAAATATTATCTTCTAGCATTGATTCAGTTAAAAAATACATATAAACTCTGCTGCGTATTTTACATACAAGAACTCGCGATTTTACTGTTAGTGAAAAATTGGTAAAAATTGTTGGTAAAGAGAAAATGATTTAAACGAAATATCTATTTCCAAGATATTATCTTAACAGGGTGAATATTGTGTAACTGTTAGTTTATGGATAGATGTTTTTAAATATGTAAATAAGAGAACATGATTTAAGGCAATTTGGCATTTATGCATCAAAAGTTTTTACGCAAAGGACTGATCGGCAGTGGACGGTGTTAAACAATGAGTTATTGGTTTTAAAATTGAAACTGTTAGCAATATACAGTAAGTTTTGTTTATAAAATTTATTATGTACATAAACTGAGGTTTTGTAATTTGTGTGTGTATTTTCCTCTGCTACAGTCCGAAGAGGGCTACGCAATGGTCAAAACATGTAATGAGATGTATACAATAGTAATTTCACTAGAATATCTTTTAAAAACGTTCCGAAACGAATATTCGTTAATGCAAATGTGCTGTGTTCGATTTTTCTGTTTATTCTTGATAAAGGTCATTAAATATGACCGAAAACGTTAGAATGTAATAAATTTGGCTGCACATTTACAAGATGTTTGAGTATGTTTTGTTATATACAATAGTAGATGCAAGGTGGAAACACTTTGTTTTGCAGAAAACAGGAAATGATGTATTTCTTGAAAGTTCAAAAAGAATTACAAATTTGGTACCACAGATAAGTTGTTCCGCCATCTTCATTAAAGTTTTTAATTAACATTACTTCGAATTTATATGCTTTTAAATTTATTAGTTATAAAAATTTATTTTACATCAATGAACATTATTAATTCATCTGAAATGTGTTCAATAAAGTCAAATTTCGGTTTTTGAATTATATAAATGCAATCACTCCTTATAAGTTGGTATTTTCATAATAGTAAGCCGATTGCATTCGGTGCTTTCGGCAGTGGTTAAGGCTAAAGCACTCGACAGAATTTAATAATTGCAATTGCACGGTTTATTATTGTATACAATATTTAATCGTCATTTGATTGGATTTTATTATATTTCAAGTCTAAATATTTCTTCTTGGTACTGTAATATATACAATAGAAAAGTAAAATGAAAAAATGGGGAAGTATGTATATAACTAGAAAGTGTATAGAAATGGAAATATGTAAAAACAAGTGTGTGCGTGCATATATAATATACATCTACAAATACTATGTATAGTATGTGTGGTGATGGTTGATATGGAAAAGAAAAAAATTAGTAATAAATATGTAAAATAAGTTATATGAAAAACTATTACCATTTTTGTATTTATTTAATTTGTATATATTATATTTATTTGTTATCTAACGTATTAAGAGAAAAATAACAGGAAGTGAACCATCTAAATGTGTTTTAAATGAAATCATGAATGTGAAATCATGAATGCACACCTTGCACTTTCATAAAGTTAATGTCTAAGATTGTAAAAGTGTCAAGTGTGTTTGGTAAAACATCAATGTAAGCTAACTTTCGGTCTTTAATAAATTTTATATTTTAACAAAATAAAAGTTGAAGGCATGTATGAAGTAAAAATTTCACTGAATAACAAGTACTAATGTGTGTATAATGTAAGATATTTGGAAAATTACTTGCAAGACACTTGAAGGTTGGTTTTAATGTAATTTATATAAAAAAAAATGAAAGACAAATGATTGTGAAAGCAGTGAATTACAGTATGTAAAGAAATTTTATGAAATTTGATGATACTACTACTCGGCATTACAGCCCGTGTAGGGCCTTGGCCTCTCTGACAATCACGGCTCAATCTTGATGATCTTCTGCACATTTCCTCCCATCGCTAACCCCCATCTTCAAATCATCCACACCATCCAACCATTGCTTATGTGGTCTTCCTCTACATCTCCTGCCACCCAGATTTCCTCT
The DNA here is from genome assembly GCF_030686945.1 of Centruroides vittatus. Classification (NCBI taxonomy): domain Eukaryota; kingdom Metazoa; phylum Arthropoda; class Arachnida; order Scorpiones; family Buthidae; genus Centruroides; species Centruroides vittatus. The sequence continues at coordinate 633,995 of NW_027122673.1, forward strand.
ATAGATCTTGGCAGCTCTATCATCTGACATTTACTCAACATTCCCCAATCATCTGTCTGTTACTCTTTATTTCCGCAACATATAAGTAGTAGTCAAATAACACATACGAATCACAAAATTCCCATAGGATAACATATATGACACATTCTAATCACAAAATTGTCTAGTAAATAATTTTTAGATCGTATGAGTGGCACTAATCACAAATTTTTAACTAAATAATTTTTAGATCGATATAATGTATGGCACAAAATGTTGGAGTAAATAATTTTTCAGATTATCAAGTAAGTTGGTTGATTTTTAGGCTTACCTTTAAATTCCCATTCGATATAATGTATGACACATTCTAATCACAAATTTTCGAGTAAATAATTTTTAGATTATTTTTGTCAAGTAAATACATTTATAAGTTGGGCAATTTAAATCATTTGTATATTATTTCACAAATTGTTAAGTAAATTATATTTATTTTTGTCCAGTTGAAATTATTTTGAAAGATTTTTATTTTGCATTACAGAGTTAATAATTGTATCTTTCTCTCAGTTTTTCTATGTTTGTTACTTGAAGTAGCGTTCAAATCTAAATATATTATTAATTAAATAAAGATACTAGGAAAAATAAAAATGTCAATTCCCATGTATGTGATTAGTGTTGCCCATACATGTTATCCTATGAGAATTTTGTGATTCGTATGTGTCATTTGACTACTACTAATATATCAGTATAACCATACAGTTCTACCAATTCACTGCTTTTCTGCATCCTCCATTGCCCTGCCTCACACACTGTCCCAAATATCTTCCTTAAAATTTTCCTCTTCCATATTTTAAGAGTTCCTCCACAGCCAGTTATTGTCCATGTTTCCAAACCATACATCACTGCCAGTCTAATAACTGTGCGATAAATAGCTGCCTTCAAAAATCTAAACAGGGCCCAGTAAGCTCTATTTCCCACTGCAATCCTTGCCTTTATCTCCTCTTTAAGTTATCACTAGTTACCAGTACTCCCAGGTACTTGAATTTTTCACATCTCACATAGTTGACACCCTTTAACTTGATGCATTTGTCTCCCCTCGCAGCAACTTTCCCAGACAAAAGCAAGTACTGTTTTACTGTGGTTCTTATGAATCGGGCACACAATGGCCAGCCTCTACTGATCCAGCATCTCTTCCTTCTACCATACTTCCACTATCAACTGGTGAACAAGCAGCATCAACACTTCACCCCATACTTAATCATCTCTGCTGTAATATCACTTGCTGGCCCTATTATTCTTCAGACCCTTAATTGCCAGTCTAACTTCCTCTACTGTTGGCAGGGGTATCGGTGTTACATCATAGCCAGCAATCATCCACTGTCGCTCATACTCAGTCTCATCTTGTGCTGGTGTTATAGTCTCTGCAGTAGTATTCAGCCGTTCACTAAAATATTTAGCCCACCAATCCAGCATCTGTCCGTCTCCCCCTATAAGATTTCCATCTTTATCTCTGCAAAACATAGCACAAGGCTGAAAACCTCATGCTGTGTTTTGCACAGAAAGATTTTGCTTCTGACTCCCTTTTCTTCTACAGACTGTCTGCCTCAATTCTTTTGTGTTAGTATTTTTTTCCTAGCCTCATTTCTCTGTTATTACCCTTTTACAATCATCATCAAACCATCCTGGTCTTTTCACCCCTTATTCTGTCCCCAAAACCTTATTTGCAGTTTCCTGTAGAGTCTCCTTCATTATAAACCACTTTTCCTCAATACTTTCCAAAGCTCTGTTTTGTTTAGCCTCATACTTCTCCTTTAATTCAGCCTCATACTTCTGCAGAGTTTACCTATCTTGTAATTTTGAAACATTATATCTTCTTTTAACTTTCCTTTTCCCTTTCCTTCCGGATCTGTAGATCATAACATGCTGCCTATATTTCACTCTGATCATATAATGGCCTGAGTCAGTCAGCCCTCCTACAACTATCAACCTCAAGAATATAAGAAGTGTGCCTCCTGTCCATTACTACATGATCAGTTTGATTGAAAGTAGTACTGTCTGGTGAACACAAAGTAATTTTCTTTATGTTCCTTCTCTGGAGCCATGTACTTCTCACCCCCATTTCATTTCCCATGGCAAAGTCAATAAGTCTGCCCATTATCACTTGGGAAACATCATGCAAACTTTCCTTTTCCACTGTCTCTCTAAAGGCTTCTTTCCTGCCTACTTTAGCATTTGAAGTCCCACAGCACAATTTTCACATCTTTTCTCGATATGCTGCCCAGTTCCTGCTTCAAACTATCTTAAAATGCATCTTTCACGTCATTGCCATCTCCTTCCGTAGGTGCATAAACACAAACAAAAGTGATGTTGAAGAAATGGGCCTTCATTCTCAAAGTAAATATCCTCTCATTAATGGGCTTAAAGTTCAAAACTGCCTCTTTATACTTGTTGGTGACAAGGAATCCTGTGCCACCAATTGCACCACTGGCCCCTGCACTATGCGGAATTGTGTAGTTACCACTTCTTAAAATACCATCACCCTTCCACCCAATCTCTCGTATTGCTGCAATCAATTCCTGTTTTATATTTCTCCATCTCTTTCCTGAGTCACTGTACAGCCTTTATTCAAAGTCCTTACATTCCATGTAGCCACATATCATTTTTCCGGTTGCATTTTCCTTTTTCTCACCTAGGTCATTCCATTGTTTTCAGTCCAGCTATTCTTGTCCTTGAGTTTCATAACTTATTAGTTTTTCCGTTATGGAATTGTTAGCCCCGTGAACAACCCCAATCCGGAGGACCTCAAGTTTTTATTTCCTGTTTCCTAAAGATTGAACATAACACACCCTCTATCAAATTTTCTCCAAATTTGATAATACTGAATGCAAATGTAGTAATTTTGTATTTTAGCAAACTGAAGAGGGGGTAAAATGCTGCCTATATTTCACTCTGATCATATATTTGAATATATTAGCAAACAAATATATTAGCTGATCATATATTAGCAAACAAATTTTATAAAGGACTGCATAAAGTGAACGTGTCAAGCCTGTGAGGTCTAAAATTATCAGTTTATTGTGCACAAATTGATTCTCAAAAAAATATTGTCTGGCTTTGAGTGGATTTAAAACATGAGGTAGGGAAAGACCAGACCAATGACAGTGTACTGTACGTACCAACGTGAGATTTTTTTTTTTTTTTTTTGTAAAATTAGACTAATCCTAATTGGGTTCATTTTAAGGTGAGTTGATGTTAAATATCATTTCAGAAATTTTTAACAGTAATTTATATTAAATGTCAATACCAATTTGTTAATTAACAAAAACTGATTATGTATTTAGCCAAATGTTGCATCTTAGTCTAAATATTACTTAATGTTTATTATAATATCCTGTATAACTTACACAAGTTTTAATTCAATATATGAAATGTTAGTTATTTGATACATACCAGAGGTGAATTTCTAATGGAATTAGTAAAAGAAAAAAAATACATTTGTTTATCATATGATATGTATAGAATAAATGGTGATTACCCTGCAAATTCTATTTACAAAATATGGGTAAATCTATTGTGCATTACATTATCTAGGGCCATAGTGGTTCCTAACTACCCCTATAAATTAACATTAGTGAAAATAAAAATCTTTTAAGACTGTTGGACAGTATATCTTATATAATACCAATCTTCACAGGATTAAGATGGGCATAAAATAATAAACACTGAATGTGTACTTGTACCCGAACTTTCCACCTATAGTTGTTTACAAAAAATACATACAAATTCACTGAAGAGGGATTGATATCAACCCAAAGTGCATACGTAAAAGAGAGAATTGATTAATAAACCGTACATTGTTAAACCAATTGATATTTGTATGGCTATTTGTAATACTACACTTGATGATAAAGGATTGAGTTAAAACTCAAGAAGCAATATATATATACCTTTGCATTCATCTGTTGTATTTTAAACTACAGAAAATGTAGGAAAACGTGTTACAAATACAGTAAAACAAAAAAATTATTAAAAAATTTGGTAACGAAATGCCGAGAAATGCAAAAGGATGCCAAAATAATCTGGCTAATTATACTCCAATTGCTTCTCGGTTATTAGAAAAATATTTAATCGAATATTGGCAGGTAAATTTAAATCTAAATAGACACAACACAGATTTATTTATTTACTTTTCGATTCAGTCGTAGAGAAACCGTGTTGTGCTAGATTGCTTATTCGAATTGTTAAACACAAGATCGTGTTATTAACTCAATCACTCGGCTTTTGACTCCACCTTTATTTAGTTGATCTTGTGTTTAACAATTCGAATAAGCAATCTAGCACAGCACGGTTTCTCTACGACTGACGGTTAATACAAACTTAATATAATTGACGGAGTATAAAATGAGTGTAAGGTTTATTGCAGGAAGATTCTCTGTGGTCATGTTTAATTTTTAAGTGATTATTAATCAGATAATGTGCCACGTATGTCTGAAAAATTAATTGGAGATGTATTAATATATAATAAAGAATTTCAATATGCAGAGGATACTGTAATACTTGTACCAACAAAAGTCATTTTCTTTCAGAATATTGTAAATCTAAAATGATATTTAGAAATGAATTGAAGAAAATAAGTAAAATTGAGAAATTTTATATTAATTATAACCAAACTTGATACGTAGTTAAAACATTTTATTTACACTATTTAAATGTTAAATAATTTTTACATTGATTCAAATATCTTAAAAATGAATATTTTAAGTACGACATACAACCAAGGGTGTCCACTGCAACTTTTCTAGAGGGCAAAAGGATACTCTTTTATTACCATAAATCATTTTAAGCAATAATTAATTTAAATAATAAAATATGAATATATATTCAATGTTTATTTAATAATAATAATAGGTAGGCCTATATTGACACGGTAGTAGGAGCAAATATGTTTTATGTCCCGTCTCCAAACTTTAACAAACATGAATGTAAATATAAATTTTTATGTATGAACTTTTACAGACTTGTACTAACAAGTATTACATAGTAAAGTAATGATATACGACTAATGATTTGTCTTCGTATATAATTCGGAAAAAACGTCGCTAATTGTCAAAACATTTACACAAGGAAGTAAGAAGTTATTCGTGGATAAAAAAAATATTCATAACTTGATGAAGTTATATTTAATTTAATGCTAAAAATACTAATATAGTGTATAAATTATAGTAAATATCAAATAATGGATGTTAATATGGTTTATTTTGATTTGTAATAACGACTGTCCACCTCCTCGTCGCAAGGTGTTTCCTTAAATACAACGAAGTTAACGATAACGTATCATCATTAACTTAAAATTGTATTAAATTTTTTATGATTTAAAACAAATTCACAACTTTATTTTTCCTTAATTTGCATTTTGTACTGCATAAAATATCCTTTTACAGAGAAAAATATAATTGAAAGTATTTTAGTAAGTTATTTTGTGTTACTGCGGATAACATTAACGTTTGTTCAAAAATATGAAACTTTACCATATACAAACCAATATTAGTGACAATATTTATCGCTCTAATCTTGGATGGTTTTTAAGAGTAAAAAAAAAATGGCATTATTTAACCAGAAAATGAATTTTTATTTCTTTATTTTTCAATGACATGTTTGTGATGATGATGGTATTCAAACGTTTATGAAAGTTTTTTCCCTCTATTTTAATAATACAAAAATATCAAAAGAAATCATCACTTTTAGTTCCTTAAAGAAACTTTTTCGAGTGTAAAACTAATAATTATCATGAATTGTTTTGCGGGTTATTCTTAAAAACAATATTAAAAACTTCTTCAAATAAAGTTGAATAAATTTTAAAATTATCACTATGGAAGAAAGATTTAGGCTGTTATAAAACAAATTACAATAGAATGTGCGGTATTTATCTTAAAAAATATATTCAGATTAATACTGTCATTTAATAGGTTTTTACTTCTTATGAGAGAGTTAACCAAAGAATATATCACACGGTATATGCTAATTCTAAGAGTCTCATTAATGCTGTATGGGGGGGGAAAATCTGATCATATATAAATTCTACATTATGATAACTACTATGGTATTGTTAGTGTTATCCCCTCAAAGTATGTTGTATACCCAAATAACTGTGTGGGAATTACACAATACAGGTGAAAATAAAGATGTTTTGTTTGCTAATCTCAATCAAAAAAGAGAATCGGAAACTAAACAGTATAATAAGTCCCGTTAATGAACAAGGTCAAAGTAGACACTATTTTACATTTTTGTTTCTATATTAAGGGCTTAGAGGTAAAAAAGAATTGGGGTGATATTCAAAAAGTTGGAATAGATAATGCTAATTTGTCCTTAGAATTAAAGAATTTTTGTAATATCTTTCAGTAATTATAACACGAATATATAATAAATTTTGGAAATTCGAAAAATTCTTGCATGTAATACAGCTGTTGTATGGTTTTGGAAATTAACTTAATTTAAAACTAGGAATGTAAGGAATTGATGAATGAAGTGAAGATTTATAAGGGATTGTCACATCTTTACAAGGAAAGTAGCGGGTGTTGCATCATCATAATAAAAAACAATGCAAAAAACATTAAAATTGAAATGTGTTTAAAACCTTAAGATCTTCAAAAGCAAATTTTTATATGAAAATTTAAGTATATATTTAATCTAAAGTTTGCAAACTACAAAATCGATTTTAAAATATCAAAATATTGAATATCTGATTTTAAAGCCAGAATCTTTTTAAAAATATAAGCATAATTTACATTAATTTTATTTAAATATCAGATATATTACTATTGATTGACTGTTGATTAGTAAACAACCTTCACATAATACTAAGTGTTTAGATTAAATGCTATTGTGCAGTTTTTATGCCTTCTGTTTAAAGAATATTTACAAATCTTAACAAATTATCTAATATAGAATTTAAAAACTCTAGCAATAATCGGTTTCTTTCGATTCTCGGATTTCTAGCTACGAAAAGAATTAAGTAAAAATTAAATTTCAAATAAACCACCGGATTCCTTTTATCGGACGGAGGTCGGCAGTTAGGCCGCAATTTCTCGTTAAATTTAATAACGGTAAATATATGTAACTCTGGGATAGTCTGGAAGAAAAGAAGGGAATGGGGGACGAGCCCACAACTCCCGCTTACTGTGCAATTTAGTTTTTAAAAATTTATTTGAGAATTTAATAAAATCTTAGTGTCAAGGTTGTTGAATAGATCATTATACATTATAATTGGCAGATTAAGCAAATGCACTAAATCTGAAACCGAAATTTACTGCATTTGTTTAATCTTGTGTAAATTTTTTATTTAAAAAATATTTTAAGTTTCAGAAATTTTGGAAAAAGATCTCTTATGTAGTTTCACTACAAATTACATACTGTAAGCGACCCGCTTTTAATATGGCCCAAAAAGGAGGAAGGAACTCCGTCGTCAGTTCACAATCCAGAAATGTTAACGTTAATAAATACTGGTAAATATAATCGTTCATAATTGAAATTTATTAACTACTCGATACTGAACGTAAAGTTCACTTATGATTTTTTCCTTTTTACAGGAGTATTCCGTATTTGTCTGCCAAGATGGATTGAACCGGGAATCAAAACTTTGTATGCAGAAAAGTTGAAGAATTATTGCCACGAGAATGCAGGGTCGTAAAAGGTAAAGTATGTATGAAATGCTAGATATTTTCGTAATCAAATATCAATAGATATAAATATTAGCAATTTATCAAAATGTTTGTTATAAACTTTTTTGCTTTGGTGAATACTAATCAAATCTAGCTGTTCGGTCATGTCACTTTCAAACTTTACAAACAGTTTTGCTCTATTCCTCGTGAGCTACGAATTTGAGGATCAATCCGGTGTCGTGTTCAATAGTGTTTTCAACAATTTTTTTATTGGCCCCATTGTCTGATTCCTCATCCATACCAAGCATAAGCTTTTCTAGTGAATCTGACTGCATACGACCAAAATAAGTCAGTCTTAGATTCCAGTGTCTTTGGCCCAATGTAATCCAGAATTTCTTTCCATCCAAGATGTGAAACAATTGTCTCAAGATCCATAATTCAAAAGGATTTAGTTTCCTTTATAATTTAACTTTATCAGCAGTAAGTGGTAATAGGAAAGACAATAGCTTTGACTACTCTGCATTTGACTTTATAACTTCTAAGTATCAAACACAGATCCGTGTTAATAACAACCACTTGGCTTTTTTCCACCTTTATTTATAACTTCTGTTTTTCCACATTGTCTAAGTAGAATTCTGCATTTAACTTCGGGTTTAGATGGCCCAGTTTGGTGTGCGAGATACGAGAAGGCTTTGTTAGCCCACTAAGGCAAACAACAACAACAAAAAAAAGACACAAAGTAGAGCATTAAAAAAAATGTATTAATTTATGTTGTCATAACTCTGTACAGGTTCAATAAGATGCCATCTCTAGGACAGTTACTCTGGCAGTAATCCTAAACTCTTATCATTGGCAGAACAATTACAAAATAAAACTGGCCGCAACACCTCAAATTGTGATAACACTTATCCAATACAAACAATAATTTTTCCCAAACCCTTAACACTAAACTTAATCTAAAGAAAATTGATGATAGGAGATGAGAAGTAGCGAAGATGATAGATAGGATAGGAAAGGATACTTGGGTAGTGCAAACATCATTTGGTTATCACGAGGGCCTCGTGGGAGCTTCTTAACAAAATTCTCACTTCTGTTTTCCCTTTTCTTGGTTTTTGTATATTTGGATCCAATAGCCGGTCACATGTTCAGATTCATCATGCCGAAATGTCAACTATAACACTAACTTTGGCCCGGGAATTTCAAAGTTACAACTTTCATCCGTCTCTCTCGGGCACCGGACAATATCACGTCTGTCTTTTTGCCGTCTTCTCTCTTCGAGCACTAGCTCAAAAGTGACCTTTCGCTTCGCATGTCCTCGTATACATTATGTTAATGAATTCTAGGAAGTGGCCCTCACCACCAAGAAAGAATAAAGAGCAGGAAAAATTGTCAGAAGGACAAAAGCATACAATATGGCATACAGCCACAAGTGTCTATTAGAACCTAGGAAAATGAAATTTTATACACAGTCTATTTCTTTGCTGATACATTATTTTCCAAGCCAAGATTACAGTTAAACACTGTGGTGTTTAACTGTAATCTTGGCTTTCCTGGATAAACCATTTTAGGTCCTTCATTTTCTGCCAGCAAAGTAGTGCCATCTACATATCACAGATTATCAGTGACTAAAATCAATTTTAAAACCAAACCAATATTAGAATTGTCTGAACCCAGGTTTCTTTGTCTATGTATAAGTTAGCAAAGAATGGGGATAGAATATGGCCCCTCTCACTCCTTTGCCAATCTTAAACCAGTGTCTCCCCATAAGTTCTGACTAAAACCCCTTAGTTGGTTGTCATACAATGATTTTATTAGCAGAACTAATGTTCTGGAATGCCTACTTTTGATAGGATATTCCATAGTTCAAGTTTTACATAATCAAAGACTTCTGTGTCCATTGTTTATTTTATACACTTAAGGGTTTGGTTAGTTTGGTCATAGATCTTTCTGCTCTGAAAGCAATGAGGTCTAGGTTATGTAGTTAGTATGTTAGTCTGGTCCTGCGGTTTTCAACGTGGGGCAATTTGATTTTTTAAGAGGTGCAATTGGAGAATGATTTATTAATGATGAATTTGAAAGCCTGCTTAATTGTTCTTACATCTTACGATTCGTAAATTAAGTTATGACTGTTCTTTGAAATTTTCCTCTTTCCTCGCCGTTATCATCTCTGTCTTTTCTGTCTAAAATCTAAATTTTAGATAACCTTTACTCCTTACCCCTGCATTGTTGTTTGGAGCGAGTTGAGACTCCATTGCATGTCGATTAGTCCGGGGATCTTAGATTAGAATAAAGCAAAAAAGTATTTAGTGTGAGAGTGCGCACGGTTATTATTAAAGGGCTTTGATACATAAATGTTTGTACTTATAATAGAGAACTAAAATTACATAATTTTTATATTTATATCACTTCATATTTATTTTTTTAACAATTTCTTAGTGATTGCTTCCTCAGTACATCATTCTTTTATTTTTCTCTTTCATAAATGCTGCTTTTTTTTTTGTTTGAAGCTTGTTTAAACCAAGTTAATGAACTTTTCGGCTTCTTCCATGTAAATAGGAGTTCAGTTTTTGGATAATAAGGTGTGTCACAGGGACGTTGGGATTTTAGAGATGCTTAGGTAGGGCATGGGCAAAAAAATATTGGGAATCTCTAGTTGTAGTGGTCACAATGTTAAACCAGTCCCTGCTATTGGGCTCATAGATTTACTTACCTATATGAAACTTTATTCTATGTGACTAGAGTATTAATAAATGTTAATTTTTCTGTTCTATTTTTAACAATCACTTGTTTGTATTCCAGGAAAATATACAAAGAACGTGCCGAGAAGTAAACTACTCCGAAACTTACCGAATCCCGACCGGCGGTGCTCGGACTTTTCCCGCAATACCTTTTCCTAACGAACTATTTAAGTACCTCTGTAAATTTTAAGAGATCTGTCACGAACACATTATTGTTTTTTAATGCTTCGACTATTAATGTATATTGTGAAAGAGAAGAAACAAAAAACACCCGATGCTGTTTTCGAGTTTTCACAAGAAATTTTGTTTTAAAATTATTTTGCAAATTCGATTGTGAAATTCAAAGTATTCTAATTGCATCAATTTCAAAATTGTAATTATTAAAAATAATAATAGAAATTGAATTGTACAATGTGATGTGTAATTGTTAAACAAAAATTTTGTAAGTAACTTTTCCATTCATATCTTAATTAAAATTTTTAAAGTTATTTTTTTTTTTTGTTTTCGAATCATTAATGTGACTCTGGATGAAAATGTAAAAAAATTAGAACAAACATTGATCAATAAGTATAAATTTTTGGAAAATTATTTTAACAATTATTTGAACACTTAACTTAGACGCGTTAACAGGGATCAAAAAGCAGGAAATTGCCTTCAGAACATTTTTACGTAAATTATTATTCATAAAAATCTATTCTTTATAACGAATGTGTTTTTTACAGAACATTCCTTAACACCAAATCTTACAACATTGCATGTAAATAAGGCATGTGTTGCGCAAATAGCTGCAAAAATCGTCGAATCGTTTTTCCGGGTACAATGTTCTTTTGTTGCTGTGTGTAAAGAATACACAAAACGGTATCTCATCTATAGTAAATAAAATTGTCATAGATATTATGCAATCGAGGGAATTCCATAAGAACATAAATGCAGTTCTGTCAGGTGTAAGGCCCGAAAAAAAAAAATAGTGTTAGTGCCAGGACCTGTAAGTTTCTCTCAAAAAGTCTGATTTTTTTTTGATTGATGAAATGGTAAAATTTCAAAAATACACAAAGATTGCTGTTTCTTTTGATTGATATTTGTAAAAAGAATAAAGGGATTGTTTTAAATGTAATTTACTACATTCTGTGCTGGAACTTAAATGGTCCTGCTGACAAGTACTGTAACTATGCAAATGCATGGGTGCGCAGACATGGGCCCTAAAATTATTTGTTATAATTTAAAATTTGACATCAAAGTGGTAGATTTGAAAGGTAATCGAATGAGTGTGTAATATAAGAAAAACACAATTCCAGTGTAAAATGTTTGTCATTGAGTCTGCTGTAATGACAAAAATCTAGATGCCTTACTTGTTTAACTTAGTTGTTGCTTCATTTCTGCTTGCAAGGGCATCAAATGTTTACGTGCCTTGGGAGTCGAGCGTCCCGTTTTGCTTTGTGGGGATACGGCAATGCAACGCAAGTAATCCATCAAAGGGGCTGCCTTAGATATTACACACACAAAGAGAGCCAAGAAAACTACATAACCAGCTCACTGATATGAAAACCCACAACCAAGTATCAGTCTTGTGTATTCTGATAGATGAATTTTTCTATCCTTGTGAAAGAAGTATAATAGATGAAGACTAGACGGCAGGATGGCCGAGCGGTAAAGGTGGCAGCCTACCGCTCTGGGGGACCCGGGATCGAATCCGAACGGGTCGATTAATCCCCAGGAATTTTTCGGGGGGTGGTCCGTTCGGATATGTCGGGCCCCGTCCCTCACCACCCGGTCGCCCCATTGTGGGCCTGGCCGAACCCATAATGGGCCTACTAAAAGAGGCCCTCTTAGTGCCCACAGGGCGGAAAGAGTTAAAGAAGAAAAGAAAAAAAAAAAAGGCTCACGATGGGACGGGCGGGGTCCGACATATCCAGACGGAACACCTCGAAAAATTGCCGATGTACCCGGATTCGAACCCGGGTTTCCAGAGTAATAAAATGCCCCTTAACCACCGGACATCCATCTCTACTAATAAATATGAAATATTTTGAAGATTTTCGCGAAGCGCGAATAGTCGGACACAGTGGCGTAGCGTAGGTGTCAGCCGCCCGGGGCGGAGGAAAATTTCGCCGCCCCCTTATTTAGGTACTTTTACAACATATTATTATTTATTATGAAATTTTGCCGCCCCCTAAAAGTGCCGCCCGGGGCGGGCCGCCCTACTACGCTACGCCACTTTTTTTTTTTTTTTTTTAACTCTTTCCGCCCTGTGGGCACTAAGAGGGCCTCTTTTAGAAAGCCCATTATGGGTTCGGCCAGGCCCACAATGGGGCGACCGGGTGGTGAGGGACAGGGCCCGACATATCCGAACGGATCACCCCCGAAAAATTCCTGGAGATTATTCGACCCGTTCGGATTCGATCCCGGGTCCCCCAGAGCGGTAGGCTGCCACCTTGACCGCTCGGCCATCCGGTCGTCACGCTACGCCACTGGTTGGACAGTCTTCACGTGGGCTTTAGAGGCGATCGTTTTGCAATGTGTCCTGGCACCTCTAGGAAAACGAATCCGCTCAATTATCTATGTCCCATTCGTTTAGTCCCGAAAGTAAACACTGTAAAGTCGGTTTGACGTCATTGCTTCGGTTTTATAAAAAATTCAACGTCATTTTTTAAACTTAACACAAGAACACGAAAGAAACTATTGTTCTATATATTTTAGTAAAGAAATGACCTTGTTCTTTCAACACACTGTGCCATAGCAAATCAAAAATGGGGCAGCTTTTCTTCTGAGCGTCCTTCAGTACTGCTTGCGGGTCTTACTATTATAGAAATACGGAGGTAAATTGGCTTTAAAAATGGAAAATCCGATAGAAAATTGAGATTTTTAAAATTTAAAAGCGATAAATTAACCGTAATATAACCCTCACCACCCGGGCGCACCGTTGTAAGGCATGGTGAAATCTCTCTATAATGGACTCGCTAAAAAGGCCACAGGGCAGAGTTCATATATACGAACGCACCGCCCCGAAAAATTCATGGGGTTTCGCGCCCGTCGGGATTCGAACCCGGACCAGAGTGGTAAATTACTTCGTTTTATGATGTCATAATCGGGATATTTTAAACGTGTATATTTTATCTCGTGTTTATACAAATTTATATTTCATTTAGTAAATGTATGCAATCGAACCTCGACATTACACCATCTTAATTAGCGTTGCCCCCGTAAAAGAGTAATAGTAATCTGTGAAAGGGTTTATTTCGATTTAGCGCCACGATCAATTTAATGCCAAGTTCCGAGGCGCTTTGACACAATAGGAAACAATAGAATCGCACGTGCTAATAATTGCGGTGACACTTGCTATTTATCAATTGTTGCAATTATTAGTCCAGTGTTATCAAAGCCACAAAATAAATTGAAATTCCATTGTTTTAATGTAATTATAAACTAGATTTAATTTAGAGAGAGAAATTTCTTTATTACGACATATATATTTATTTATTTCCGAAAAAATTACACATTTAAAAAGCGCCACGTCTCGATTAATCGGTGAAATAAAAAAAAATTATTCAAATATGTTAACGTTTAAATTGTATTTAAATTAATTATGTACATATAACAGTATAAATAAATAATTATTTAGCATTGTCGATTATTGACGTACATTTACAGCAGGAACAGCGCCAATAATAATCTAAGGTCGTGACATCAGCGCAACCTTGAAAGCGTTCGACGTCATTCGTTTCGCAACGAAAGCGAAGACAGTTTGAAATTTACGCATTACCCTGACGTCATGAATAAATTTATCATTCAATTTTCAAATAAATCCAAGCTTTAGAATTTATTTATAACTTTAATGACATTTCTTAACATTTATATGATTTTCTAAAGGCGTGAATGAAAATTCGCGTTCTTGACGTAAGTTTTGCACATTTGTAACGACAGGTGTCGCTATTAGTAGTACAGGTGATAACGATCATTTGTCCATTGATACTAGCGGATGCCGGTTTGTTTACGTTCGGATCCTTGTCGTTTCGTAGATTATAAACCGAAAGGTCAGTATAAATGTTGATGTTTACTAATTCCTAATCCAAATCTAAGGATGATTTTAAACTTAAAATGATAATTATCAACATATATATAACTTTAAATACGGTTATTGCTCATACAACTCATACACATTTAATGAATGGCTTAAAGGTAAACAGTCTAAAATTGTAAGTAAAATTACATTTCTGAATGAAGGATTTGGATCCTATAATATTAGGCCGTTCTAGACAAGCGAAAAGGTCAAAGGAACAGCGTGTCTGTGACTCCTTGTGGAGATTCTCTCTTTTAAAGTAATCGTGACGTCATTTCCGCACAAAGGGTCACGTGTTAACCATTTGACTTTTACTCCCGTGGTAGGCTGACCATAAGGTTTAGAATTTAACCGAGGACACGTTTAAGAATCAGTGTAAATGGGGTCTAAAACTGATTTAACTTTGGCTATTTTTTAAAATTGATTTCTTTATTGATTTATAAATTGGTGTGTATTAATATTATACTGGTGTGTTGGTAAAAGATTGATTCTATAATCAAATATTAAAAACTGGCAAAACCTGGGACGGTCCCCGGAAATCGGGGATGTCGGGTTGCTCTATCTATGGGCACGACTTATGGCTCCAATAGGATCTTGACTAATTTGGAGCCATATTTGTACCCTCCGTTAAACCAATTCTATTACAATTTCAATGTTTTGAAGTCATATTTAATTTGAAATAAACATGTAGTTAAACTATCCTCCCTTCCTCGGCGGTTTACTTACAACTAAATTAAACACCAGAACACTTGCTGAGCTTACTGCAATTTAACATTCAAATGCTTTCAGCCTGTTCATATAGGCCATCCTCAGAAAATTATAGTTCCATAAACGAACACAAAGCGAAACAAGTTAAACAAATAAACTAGTTAAACAAATAAATATATTCAAAAATTGCATACTTATCAATGAATCATATTAATCTTATTATATAATGTAATATTATAGGATATCGTCATCAAATATCAGAAAATTATAGAAATTACAGTATGATAAATAGTTTAAATTACAGTTTTAGAACAGTTTGCCGAGGTTATAATCGTGCTAAAATGAGTTATGTCGTATCAGTTAATATTAATTTTTGTTACTTCCCGGATAAGCATGGCAAAGTGTAATGTTTTGTTCTGTTTTCCATTACATGCTTCATTGCTTTTAACAGATAAAAGCAACAGAACATTACATGCATCATTGCTTCCAGCTCTTCATTGTCACAAGGAAAAATTTAGTAGTATTATGAAATTCTGATAACAAAATAACAGGAAATTTGGAAGGAAATTATCCTTTTCTAAATTCAAATTTTTCAGGTAGTATTATAAAGAATTATATATGAATAATTTATAATTGTGGATAGTTATTTGTAGTTTTTCTGATAAAAGTAGTAAATTATCATTTGTAATTTAAATTGCATTATGTTAATTGAAATAATTTGTAATGATTCAACTATATTGTATATTTTTGCAATAGATTAGATATGTTTAATTTATGGTTAAGATTTTCTAAGTTTTTTATTCGTAATAACTTCTAGAGTTATAAAATTTTTCTGCTAAATATAAAATTATAATTTATTCATTAATTATCAGCTTCAGAAACATTATAAAAAAAATTCAGCAATTCTTAAACATGAAATTATAAATATAGTTTATTAATAAATATCAAATTTATTTTAGATATTTTCTAAATAAAATGGGCTCCGAAATTACTGCAAAAGAAATTGAAATTCCCATGGAAAATGGATACTTAGCTGCCAAAGAATGGGGTTTATCGACTGGCGAACCTTTTTTAGCATTACATGGATGGCAAGACAACGCGGCAACGTTTGACAGATTAATACCGCTTTTGTCTCCCAATTTACATATTGTTGCAATTGACTATATCGGTCACGGTAGATCGTCTCACAAGACCGACGGTCTACCTTATTTTAAATTAGAATTCATCTACCATATTAAGCTTATTGCCGAATATTTTAATTGGAAAAAGTTCAGCATAATAGGGCACAGTTGGGGAAGCGAATTTGCTATCACTTTCTCGAGCATGTATCCGGAAATGATAGATAAGGTTATTGGAATTGATTTATTAAAACCGGTTACGTATTCCGTCGAAGGTATATCATCAAAAATTAAACGGACGATTGACGAGTATAAAGCGGAACGGGAGAAAATAAAAAATAATTTTAACCCGCCAGTTTACACTAAAGAAGAAGCCACGAAACGTCTTCTCGATAGCGAGTATAATGATTGCGGAGAGGATGAGATTAAGTTACTAATCGAAAGAGGAACTAAAGAAATAGAGCCCGGTAAATATGTTTTTACTCGCGATCCACGGATCAAGTACGTGTGGGATTGCGGGTTTAATTCTTTCGTAGTAATGAAGTCGCTAATTTCGAATATTCGGTGCGGTCTGTTACTAATTAAAGCTAAACGATCGCCCATATTTTCCGACCAAGAAAGTTACAACGAGTTTTTAAAACTCTATTCGGAAAAATGCAGCAGATTCGAATACGTAGAAATCGACGGTAATCATTTCATTCATTTAAGTTATCCGGAAAGAATAGCTCCTATTATAAATGCATTTGTCAGAGGAGATGAACTAAAAAATTGTGAGTAGGATTAAATTCATTTTATTTTTTTAAATATTTATTTATAAATTATAAACATTTATCACAAACATATTTAATTTGATAGATATACTACACATATATATTTAAAAATATAAGAGATAGCTCAATTGTTTGGTTGTCAATCAGTAATTCAAGCTGATGCAACTTAACAGAATCAGTATACAAAGTATACAACATTAAAATGTGTCTGTGCTTGTGATAAATTAAAATGAAATTTGTATTTAATTAATTTATTCTTATTCTGAAGATTTGTGCAAAGGAGTAGAATATAGTCTTAGAAGTTATTTTTGTATAATTTTAATTAAAGTCAAATAATGAAAGAAAGTGTAAATTTTGAGATATGAACTGTATCTTAATTTAGTCTTTCTGTATACAATAATTTCACGACTTATACTCGACACATTTTCTAATGTTCAACATACTTAAGACAGCTGGCATTAAATGCAAATATTATAAAAGTACAATGTAAAACATAATGGTTTTTCACTAATTTGTAAATTTTCATCATGTGTTCACATATATCTTTACATGTATTTTAGAAATGGATGAAAATAGATTAGAAATTCAGACTGAAATTTAAAAATATTGATGTAGTTAATGAAAGTAATTCATTAAACAGATAAGAAGTAAACACATTCTTCAAAAATGAGGTCGAAAATCTGGCCTTTAAGAGATTTTATATATTGAAAAGGATGACAAAGGTGCAAACCAAAGTTTGCGCACGGTACCGACCGTGTTAATGAAATTCGTTGCATTGATAGGTTGAATAATGCTCGAATCCACGAAATTATCGCAGCTAAAATATTTTTGCTAAATCTATTTGAATTTGGCTTCTGTTTATACTCAGGGTTTGTAACTATTTTTGGATTTATGTGATATGCACCCATTTGTAAGTAAAGATATTGTGAAGAAATAAATGAGTTCATAATACCAAATAATTTTTGTTGATGAATTTTTGAGTTTCAATAAATTTGAGCATCATTACAGCATATTTTATCTAAGCAAATATTTATGTATTGTTTTATTATGCTGCCATGTGTTTTTTGCTTGCTTATGTACAGCTGTACACACACATCTGTCGAAAGCATCAGTTGCCGATCACTACAAATGTAATTTTGATGTTTTTTGGAAATGAAGATTCTTTAAAAATGTCAAGAATTCTGCAGCTGTTCCACTCCAAATTATCTTACCAGAAAAATATGCATAGATTTTATATGTAAAATATTTTCCGACACAACTTTGGAGAAAGGCTACAGAACATTTAAAAGATCTCAAATACCTAAATCATACAATTCATGGTTTATGGATGTGCGCAATGTTAATATTTGAGTGTAAAAATGTATTCTTTGCGACAAGACCTTATATTTCCACGATTAACATTTTATATTGTATTGTTATAATGAACAGACTTTCTGCAATTAGGAAAATTGTGAAAACAATTTGGTTTATCACAGATAAGTATTTAATTTAAGAATTAAGGAAGAGTTCTTCCACAATGGCGCAGAAAACAAAAACTGGCAACCTGTTGCTGGACTTTCCCGGCATTCTTTGTTTTCATTCCTAACAATTACCATTATTCTTAAGTCTTCAGATTGGTTCGGGAAATACTATCACTACCTCCTTAATATCTCTCCAACAATGGCCTGGTTTTACTGAAAATTTCTAGAAACATTTCCACCTAATATACAAACCTCCTTGCAAAATTTCCACGAAAAGTAAAGGAGTTATTAGAGAGGCTGAGGCGAAGCACAAACGTTAAACTTGTACGGCAAGCAGAAATACACGTTTGACGTTTTAAGTCCAACTAAAAGACCTTGCGGCGCTCGTTCACATCGTCACGTAGTGAACGTCGCGCGTTGACTCACGGGAAATATGTCGAAAAAACGGCGGATACATTTAACATCAAGGGTTACCAGCAAAAGTAAATAAACAAATTAAACTGTTTAAATGTATTTATACGATGTTTAATAACACTTCAGTAATTATTTTTAATTAGCGTTGTGTCTCCTACTATACGATCGGACAATAGGACTACCTCATACTTTTGTCGAGGGAAGTAGTGGCTTATGTAAATTCGGAAAATTAATTTTTAGAAAATTTACAAACGTTTATGCTGTTGATGGTGGAAGAACAAACCTACCTTAAGATAAGCTATTATGAAGACAAATATATGTAAATTCTATAAGCACTTCTCATCACTCGCTAAAAAATGGAATAATTAAATAATTTCTGGATTAAAATCGTCTGTTTCTTTACAATATTATTCGTAAATGCTTAAATAATCATAATTTTAACCCCAAACAAAAAATGAAGTTTAAGCCGATCTTCTACTCGTCATTCCAGACGTAGCGAACGCCATTATCGACCGTATAAAATTGCCAGATGGCGGCGCTCGTCCGTCTGCCGTTCACGTTTTGGGCTGAATACGTTCGGCCGCAACCTCGCTATTAAGGTTCAAAATGGCCGAAAAAATTGTATTTTTTACACATACACATTCTTACATGTAGGAAAAAAGCACCAATTTTCTGCGTTTTTCGACGTTTCAAGGTCCACCAAGTCCAAAAATATAAAAATTGGTTATTTTTTCGACCAATCGCCATACTTCCCCTCTGTTATATAACATTCTGGAAAGTAATTAAACTACAAGATTCCAATTAAAGATATTATGGCCTTTATTTATCATTATTTCTAAATTTAAAAATGGAGTAGTTTTTAATCTCCGACCATTTCCGAGAAGATGGTGGTTCATATTTTGTTTTCTCGGAAACAAACCAAGGAATATGAAATCCTACAGGATAACATGCCTGGCCACGCGGAGTTTTCCGGGTTTTCTTCACTTTGGGAACATCTAAATAGGGGTCAGTTTTTCGTAAAAGACTTCCCGGCAGACATCCCTCCTTGGCATATCGCTTGTGTCGCGTTACTATACACAAATAAACCGATCCAATATTAATATATTTCAGAAAATAATTTAAAGTCGACATTTTTCTATTGAGTTTTGATTATTTTTTAACTTTATTATTAAAGGAAATGTTACTGTAAATTTAATTTCGTTCGAAAAAACTGACGCCATTTGTTTCGAATAAAATGGCGCCCAAGCGAAGAACTCTTATCGATAGGCGAGAAAGAAATTTATTTTTAATATTGACAATAACAAATATTTTGCTGGGTACAATTTTTTTTTTTAAATTCTTTGCCCTGTGATACCAAGAGGGCCTTTTTAGCAAGTCCTTTATGGGTTCGACCAGGCCCACAACGGAGGCGACCATCCTTATTAACTGTTTTTAATTAAATATTACAGGCAAGAAACTCTTTAATATATAAATAAGAGCATCTTTAGGTTTTTTTAAAATAATTTTAACACTGCCCTGCAGACACCAACATTACGTGTACACGAGGAGAGAGAACCCCGACGGGCCTTTGAATCCGGTTAACTTTTTTCATTTGTACAGAAGCCAATTCCCTTCAATATTTTAACACCTTTTCAGCAACCGAGTTTTTTTTTTAACTCTTTCCGCCCTGTGGGCACTAAGAGGGCCTCTTTTAGTAGGCCCATTATGGGTTCGGCCAGGCCCACAATGGGGCGACCGGGTGGTGAGGGACGGGGCCCGACATATCCGAACGGACCACCCCCCGAAAAATTCCTGGGGATTAATCGACCCGTTCGGATTCGATCCCGGGTCCCCCAGAGCGGTAGGCTGCCACCTTTACCGCTCGGCCATCCGAGTTAACGTCATTAAGTGTATTAGTGACACGAGTCACATGATTATCCCTCTGTGGAAGTCGGTACAATCGAAATAATGATCAACCTAAATCAAGTTGCATTGTGCGTGAACACCGTTTTAGTTATTGCTGGTTAACTTAATCGGGATAAATCTTACTCCGCGTAACTTTTATCATGTAAACGTAGCGCAAGAGGGCCTAGCTGAACCCACGGGGCTCAACGATGGTTACCATTGTGACAAACCGCCCGTCCAGATTCGATTTTGGATCCCCAGGAAGTAGAATGAAGCCTAGTAGAAATTTCGAAGTCTTTCTTCTTATTCCAAAAATAATAATTATTAGCGAGGTTGAGGCCGAATTTTCAAACGCGAAAATGTGTACGTCGGACGTTCAGCGCCGCTTTCCTGTAAGCCTGGAAGTTTGACAATGGTGTTTGGAAAGTCAGTGGAATCACGTTCGACGTTCCGAACGCCATTGTCAAACTTCTAGGCTTACAGGAAAGCGGCGCCGAACGTCCCGCGTACACGTTTTCGCGTTTAGAACTTCGGCTTCAACCTCGTTATTATGTAGAATAATGTAAACATTGGTTAAAATGTCTTCGAGGAATTATTCTGTGTATTAATTCTTTCTTTTAAATTATTACGTTTATAATTTAATTTTAAACAACAATCTTACAAAACAGTACGTAGTTAATTATCATTTACATAGAAATATTTCCTACTTCGTTGATAATTTTCCTTAATACAAATGATTTAATGATATTTAATCTTATTTACTCTAATTTTTTTTCGTATTTTAGTGACGTGAATAGAAAATTTATAGTCCCCGCGTGTTTATAAAAATAAAAATCACTCGACAATTTAAATTGATATAAACTCTTTCCATCCTCTGGGTACTACTGTATGAAGGCCCTTTTTAGCAAGCCCATTATGAGTTCGTCCAGGCCCACAATGAGGCAGTCAGGTGGCGAGAGACGGGCCCGACTACCTTCAAAAAACTCCCGGGAATTTTTCGACCCGGATTCAATCCCGAATCGCCAGATTTGATTTTGGATCCCCAGGAAGTAGAATGAAGCCTAGTAGAAATTTCGAAGTCTTTCTTCTTATTCCAAAAATAATAATTATTAGCGAGGTTGAGGCCGAATTTTCATGTAGGTGCTCAATATCCGGGGCTTAAAAAACAATGAGTGTGGTCTGGGGGTCTCGCTGTAAGATGTGGGGCCATGCAGATGATTTTAGTTACTCCTTGGTATCTGACAGCGGAATATATTGACCGGAGGGAGGTTGGAACCCGTTACAAACCACAGGACATAACGGAAAGACATGGTTTTAGTGGTAGTGGAAAGACTGTCTGGATTGGGTTTACATTACTTGGACGCACCGACCTCCGTGTGTTTGATGGAGTGTGTACCAGTACTTCTCACGTGTATTGGGATGAAATAGTGGTGAAACCGGAGACGACTTCATTTTAATAGACGATAATGCTCGTCCACATCCAGCAAAACTGGTCGACCAATACCTTTATGAAGAGGGAATAGGACGAATGGATTGGCCTGCATATTCTTCGGATCCCAATCCTATAGAACATCTATGGGAATCTTTATCGAAACGCGTTTCATACCTCCTCCACAAACTCTCAGAGACCGCCAAACCATTCTTTTGTGTGAATGGTAATTGCTGCCTTCTCAGCTTTTGTAATTCCTTATTGAATGTAGAGTACAAATCGACGCTGTCAAGCTTGCATTAATGCTAGGGGAGGTCCCATTCCATATTGACCTCAACATTTGTATTCAAACCTCTTTTTTTTTGTATTCACATTTATTGTTACTCGCATTCATCTTTTATTTTTTCTGTTAACATTCACTCATTTTTTCCTAAATGTATGTATCCAGTATATAATCCTATGAAAGTTTTATAAATTTGTTTAAGTGGTTTAACCCGTACGTCTACGCCGCCATTCAACTAACATTAGCGAGGTTGAGGCCGAAGTTTTAAACGCGAAAACGTGTACGTCGGACGTTCAGTGCCGCCTTCCTGTAAGCCTAGAAGTTTGACAATGGCCTTTGGAACGTCAGTGGAATCATGTTTGACATTTCAAATACCATTGTCAAACTTATAGGCTTACAGGAAAGCGGCGCTGAACGTCCGACGTACACGTTTTCGCGTTTAAAACTTCGGCCTCAACCTCGCTATTTTAAAAATAAACTACTGCTCGTAGAAAACAATAAAGCAGAAATCTATAATTTTATGTATGCTTTTTATTTTATTTATTTATATATTCAAGGTGAAAATTCAATTTTTCAGAATTTTTATATTTAAAGACTTCCAAGAAATGCATCTGTATTATCGATAATTATCACTGGAGAGGTGGCGCTTTCGCATTTCTAAGTTTAAATTCGAGTATTGTGCGTATTTTATTTTTTAGAAATAATGTTTGTAAATTATTTCAGAAATTCGAAAATATTAATTTGATTTAATAATAATGATTAAAAAATATAATTGTATTTGTCTGATTGCGTTAGAGTTATTAGCGGTCTATTTAAATCATTACGTAAGTATACCATTCGAATTTTGCACGTGCAAGTCACGTGTTCCTTTTGTAAATAACATTCGCGTGTTAATTGAGAGATTGTGTTTATTAATAAACGTGTGACGTCTTACCTGTAAACTCTTGTATAAATCACGTGGCCATCCGTGTAGAAGTGTCATTTAATCATTTGAAATGACGTCGACCGATATCATTTGTGAAGTAATCAAAATGACACCCGAAATCACGCGTTATCAATTGATATGATAATTTGAAGGGCTCGACTGATATGAAATGATATTAGTTGATATTACGATTAACAATCGTGCTTAATGCTTCAAAATGCCTCACATATTGGTAAGATTTGAACTCGGGGATTTGCTATCCTCAGAGTTATAGACCCACCGTATGAACAAAAAAGTCAAGGGAACTGTACCTGTACGTATGACCCGTTGCGAGATAAGCACCTTCGAAGGTCGGTTTTTACTGTGAACCGGTATCCTGCCTCCGTGTTGCTATTGCTTGCCTCGACCGATGCCGTGCGTGGAGTGAGCATCGGTCGAGTTAAACTATATAACGTCAAATACTCTGTGAACGGTCGAGTGGGCTACTCAAAGCTGGCATAGTCACGTGGATTAAATAGTTAAATGCAACAATCTTAGTCATTGGCATTGCCGGGATTTTGTTATGGGAGGGGCCTAGTAGAGGCTGTAGTTTTCTGGGAGGGGCACCAGGTTAACTGTGGGGGCCTGCGCTGTAATTTTCTGGGAGGGGCACCAGGTTAACTGTGGGGGCCTGCGCTGTAATTTTCTGGAGAGGGGCACCAGGTTAACTGCGTGGGGGCTGGGCTGTAATTTTCTGGGGAGGGGCACCAGGTTAACTGGGGGGCGTGCCCACCCATGCCCCTTCCTGGCTACGCCCATGGTCTTAGTGGAGTGACTCGACTCTTGATCACGTGCGACCTGGAAGTGGGATGATTTCGGGGGGCTGTACCTTGCAAAGGGTCACGTGTAGAGGTATGGTTCGACTTTTTTCCTCTTATTGGTATAGTCTATGCTGTCATAAGGTTCCAACCATCCATTGGGAGGTAACTGTACCCATTTTTATGTGTGTGTTTAACATACATTTACTTTCTCCAAAACCTTACATCTAAACTTTCTGCTTTCTTTGAAATCACAGTACTGTACTTTCAGCCCATCATTGAGGACAGAAATTTAACTTTGACTCTGAATTACATTCTTTAATTACACAAACATATGTTTCCCGTATTTTTTACTCTTTGACGATTGGCTAGGAGGTTCGAAAGTACTCGAGATCAAGAAAGGATATGCGTACGGTCTCCAAGAAAAGATAGAAATGTAGATATGTTTGTTTATAATTAACTACTTGTATATGTGTAAATTTATATGACTACAAATAATCAGAAATATGGAAATGAATATTGAACACAGTAGAAATTGATCAAAAATTAAACTGTATTTTTTGCCAATTAAAATATACTTGACCTGGAGAAATGTCCGAACAACATAGAACCCAATGAAAGTGTTCTTTTGTGTTTGTGTCTTTTCGACTCGAGTCTGTTGCCAAATGCCCGATCCGTCTCTGTGAGAGGATTTGGTCGAAGTATGTTCGTATCGGACGAGGGGTAGGTAAATCGGTTTTGCTCGGGTACAAGTTACCATTGAGCCAGCACTGCATACACCAGTTTTTTGACAAATCCAGTTCAATATTAATTTCAATTTGTAAAATCTGCATATTTATTACAATGTAGAAATATTAAAATTAAAAATTTTTTATAGAAATTGATTTTTACTTGTAATTATTATAATTTCTTTCCTTACGTAAAATACTTATTCTCATTTTACAGAATATAAAAGAAGACATTTCAAAGGATTTTTGGATTGAAAACCAAGATAGTTTCGGTAACAATATTTCAACAAATGACATCGAACTGCAGAAAAGAAATTTTGAAAATACTTTTACAGAAGAGAATAGCCATTCGTACACGTTGAGAGAATGGATTATTAGAGTTTATTGGCGATTATATGAAGCAGTTTTATTATCTTATAGGCATCTGAAGAATCTTCTTACAGGTAATTTAATAATTTTTTACTGCTTTATAAGGTTAATAGAAATTTCTTTATACAGCTGTACCTTGTTATCCAAGTCTAATATGTCCTTGAAAACAATTCAGATGTTGAGAAGTGCTTTCCGTTATCTCTTACGAGAAAAATTCTAATTTATTCCTGATCTACCTGAATAATCCCAACCAAATTCCCAAATGACACTAAAATACTACAGAAAACCTACTTGCCCATCAGTTCATGTTTTTTGGTGTAATGTTAAACATTTAAATTTAATTATCTTACCTTTGAGCCAACCGGTAAACTTGTGAGCATGCAATGGAAACACCCCGGCTCACCAACACAAAAAATTCAAGTCAGGCCCCTGCCTTTGAGTTTATGATGACTGCATTTTTTGACATTGTGGGACCTTTGCTGGTGGATTTTAAAGACCCTCATGTGAGCATCAATTCCAACCACTACAATGCTACACTGGACAAACTGCTTAAAGCCATAAAGAATAAGTGACCAGACATGCTAACATGTGGTTTGATTTTATTGCATGACAATACTTGACCGTATGTTGCGAACACTGTGCAAGATGCTTTAGCACGAAAATGTTGGGGGGTTCTGCATCACCCTTCCTATAGCGCTGATCTGTCACCATGTGATTCATTTGTTCAGATCTTTAAAAAAGTTCTTAATGAAAGGATGTGCTTGTAAACGGTAACACAAGAGTTTTTAAGGTTGACAGACAGTTATTTTCATGTTACTTATGTAATTTGATGTCAAATATGTGTTGTATGGGCAATGGTTATTGCATCAGCACTTACGAATGAGAGAGTGATTGGCCAATCATTTTCAGCCTGGTTATTATGAGGATACTGAAGAGCTTTGTTTATCAGGCAATGTTCCTAACTTAACTATCTTAAAAGACAGTTTCACTACACATAAGAGAACTGCACCCAAGTCAGTTACATTCTGCCATCAAGTGCATTAACATTTCTACTGTACGTGCCCTCTGTCTTCCTGTTTTAAAGTATCATTCAATGAATAGTCTGATTTATTGGTTACTTAAATACGTGCGCAGTTTACGCGTATGACATTGTAATTTTTGGCACATTATGACTTGTGAATCTGTAATAACCACACTAAATTGCACACTAAAGTTATTACATTCTGTGTCTCAACTTCTCTGTATTGCCCAAATTTTTTTGATAATATGCAAATTGCAGTGACATTAGCACCAAATTTCTCTTATTGAGAAATTTTGGAACTAAACTTTACATTTGCAAAATTGAAATTTAAGCAGCATTTAATGTATTCGTGGCAAAGGTGAAACAATGTATTTGCTTATTGTGTATGAATACAAATTACATAGTTCTTCAGTTGATCCTTGCGTTGTAACTTCATTTAGTGAACTATGTCTTTTCAGTGTTCCTACATATAAAAATTAGAGACAGTAATGTGTGAAGACTCATTGTATCAACTATAAAAACGATAAAGACTTTTGACTCGTTCTCTGTTTATTAATATTGTTATGATGAAATATGTTTAACGATGGTTAAATTTTATGACAAATTAACAGATAAAATATCTGTAAGCTTTCTAAATAATTCTTGCATTCAAATAAATGAACTTTTGTGTATTTTCAGATACGGTCGAAGAAGATTTAATTTTGGACGATTATCACCAGCCTTGTATGGAACCCGGAAGACAAGTAATCGTTCATCTTTTTGAATGGAAGTGGGACGATATTGCAAAGGAATGTCGAGATGTTTTGGGACCCAACGGATTCGGCGGCGTTCAGATATCTCCTCCGGCGGAACACGCCATTCTGTGGGAACCTTGGTGGAATAAGGACGTTCGGAGGGCTTGGTTCGAGCGATACCGTCCCGTCAGTTACAACATAATTACACGAAGTGGAGACGAAAAATCATTACAAAACATGATTCACATTTGTAATACTCATCAAGTTAGGTAATAAAACTCAATTACGTATTTTTAAACAAAAGGATTTGCGACAGAGATTAGGAAAGAGATATATGCAAATACATAATTGCATATTAAAAAGCAATATCTTTATTAATATGCATTGAATTTTGCATTTTTATACCAACTAACAAATTTAAACAAATGAAAAATTTGTGAAAGTTTCTATGTTAAAACACAGAGAGAAGTCTTGTTTAAGAAATTTGATTGCCACAAAATGTTTTTAATATTCTTTTATTTGTTAATAGTATATTTAATGTATAATAGAACTACACCATATCTATAATTGAGTTATAAATTGTTATAATAACTTTCTAGCCTGTGGACATTAAGATAAGACTTTTTATTCATGCTCATCACAGTTTCTGCCAGATCTATAGGTGATAAGAAATGAGACTGGGTCTGACTTCCATGAAAATTTCTAAGGATCTGAATAGTGTTTGACTTTTTTGACAGTTTGGATTAAATATATTCTAAAAGAATCCTTAATTTAAAATATAATCTAAAATTAATATATTTGTAAATATTTAACTGCCTTTCTTATTCTATTGCAAAGTGGAAATGTAAGATTTATAGATCTTTGTATGCAATATCATATGTACGTACAGTGGACCCCCGATATAACGTGCATGTCGGGTGGGAAACAACACCCGCATTATAAGGTGAACCGCGTTATACCGAGCGGCGCATGGTGTGACGCGGTTCCCCTCTTTACTTTAGCAATAATGTCAAGCTTTTCTTTTACTCGACAAGCGTACAATAATTAAACACTATTCAAAATACATGCAGGAACTCAATACATACACAATTACTCAATACTTAGTAACGATAAAATGCGCTACTCACTAACGCCGCACGGACCTGTATAAACGTGTTTGAGCTTATCGCATCGCAAACATTGCCCGCGCTATAACCGAGTGCGCGGTACAGTGAGCAGCGCTATAACGAAGGTCCACTGTATTTACGGTCATTACAAATTTCTCACCGTACATTAACTTTTCGCACACTGTATATTTTTATAAAGTAATCCGTTAAAAATTACTTAAGAATTAAATATTTCCTAAACTGTTTTAAGTTTCTATCGCTTCTTTTTGATATTTAAAAACTGATACCGGTATGATTAAAAACAATGACTTGTATTTGAGAGAAGTTAAATAAATGTATCTAAAAACTATGTGAAACATGTTTAATTAACTGAAAAAATATAAAAATTTATTTTTGTTTTCAGAGTATTCGTAGACGTCGTTCTAAATCACATGACGGGATTCCATGATAAAATACAATCGACGGGCGAAAGCAATTTTAATCCTTCGATTCCTTTTTACGGAGACGTTCCTTACGGTCCAAAACACTTCAATTCCAGAATCAAATGTGGTACTGCAAGTGGTGATATAGAAGATATAACAAATGTTTTTCAGGTAAATAAGTTCTGCAAAACATTTTATATTCAAAAATAATATTAGAGAACAATATTAAATTTTAATTGACGGATGTCATTTGTAGATAACAATGAAACCCATAGATGTGCTTCCTGTTTTGCAATGTTATCATTGTTGTGCTTGAAATTACACAACATACTATTCTGCCTTCAGACTTTATTTTAAATAATTTTATTGAAAACCTAAATTATCCCGGTCAAATTTTAGCCACATAAATTTGTCTATGTGACATTTGGCAGAAGATACATAATAATGAGCTTAGTACACAGAAACTTCTGACTTTTACTCCTTCATAAAAATGCTATATACAGGGTCTTCCGGAGAGAACATTACCATTTTAAATTATTATAATTATGTTAATTACTATCTGATAATGTCACAATGTATATTAAAGGAACTGGAAATTGTCTCAAATTTCACATTTTCCCGTTACAGTTTCTCGACCATTTATCTTGTTCACGTGGCACATATCCAACCGATACTCAAATTCTTTCTATGCTCGCTACAGAATATCCGTTATCGCTCCTCCCAAAGCAGCCGCAGTTCTACGGTTCCTGCAGATTACTCGCGTTACGCAACGACGAGTGATTCTGACTTTACGTAATGCAGAACACAAACTCCTTCTCTGTCGTGTGTTGCCATTTTTGTTTACTGTGCTTCCTAGAGGTAGTAGACGACAAGACATTTGAATGTAAATGGGAGACGAAACTTGAATAGTTATTTTAACAATTGGCGTACGTTGCATACGTCTTGGATAAAAGTCAACATACGGTGGTAAATGATATCATAAGACATTTCATCAACGCTTTGTGAATTATCAGGATACTTTTTTATATTTTAACATATATTTAGATAAAAGTTAATGGTTTCCGTAGCTATCCCTTTACAGCTTTTTCACTTCTTTTTCCATTTTTAGTGGTATTACAATGACGAAACTCCAATATTGGTTATAATTGTGATATTAAGAAAAGAAATCATACACTTCAGAGTGAGATAATGTCACACGATATATAAAAATATAGGCTTATTCCGAATATTTCATAATATGGAATATTATTACATCTTAACAGAGCAAGATATACAGTAATTTGTGAGATAACAATCAAAAGAAAATCACAAAGGTTTTTTAGTATTATTTGTGTAAAGCTGAACCAAACTCACAGAGTGGATGGGAAGAATGACGAGACTAGATTTGACTAGATATGGCTTGGACTTGACACTGCAATTTTTTACCTTCGGGACTATATTAAACACTGTATGTCTATAATGATCACGATCAACCAATGCCGAATTATCGGTCTAGCAAATGGCTATAGTAATATTAATAATTTAAGATAATTTGGTACTAGAGTTAGGCATTAGGCGCCATCTCTTGCTAAATTTAATAATTAGAATTTTAATTAAATAATTTAAATAAATTTAGGCCTAACTGGAAGAAAAGAAACAACCCGAAGCGGGACTCGAACCCGCAACTTCTGCTATCCGTGCAGACACATTACCAGTTACGCTACTGGACCTCCGATCCGCTCTCCTCTTCCAGCCGCTATAAGATTACCGTACGACCATCGACGGTTATTACAATGTCGGCTGGGGACACATTAA
This sequence comes from Centruroides vittatus, assembly GCF_030686945.1. Classification (NCBI taxonomy): domain Eukaryota; kingdom Metazoa; phylum Arthropoda; class Arachnida; order Scorpiones; family Buthidae; genus Centruroides; species Centruroides vittatus. The sequence goes on from NW_027122673.1 coordinate 664,386, forward strand.
TTGCCCACGTCCTCCCAAAGGCACTCAACCGGCCATCGCAACCCCGGCAAGGCGTATATATATAAATAAACAACTACTAGCCCGTTATAGATAACGATCAACCAATGCCGAATTATCGGGCTAGCATGTCTCATTATGCCAGCAGACCTGGATGAGCTGCGATAGAGAAAAATTCTGGCCAATCATGTCGAGAGACTCGGCTGGATATGGGCAGGATTTATGTGTAGAGTGGATGTGTATTGGATAATCTATAGTGTTTAGTGATTAGAGCATCTTTAAGAAATATATACACAAATTTGAAGAGATGTTATTTCCTTTGGTTTATCACAGATTTCTATATCTTGTGTCACTATAGTGTAATAAGGTTTCATAACAGTAACAATCTTTCTGAATTACCCATAGTATCTTTCTTAAGATTTTGCATCAAAACCAACTCCAGCCAAATTGCTTTTTATTCCAACTTCACACCCTTGGTAAGCACAGCTCCAGACTTTGGACAACAGACTCGCACGAATTATAAGTCAATTATACACAAATTTATACGTATGCGATTCATATTTTGAAATTTTTCTGTATGCATTGAAATTCAAATACGTGCAAAATAAATTCTGCAAGGTTCTGGTTTGCGGTGAGGTAGAAAAAGAAATAAATCCATACATTATGATTCATTTGCTTATTATATCGTAACAGAAATGCACACGGTCCTACAGTAGTTATGCTTCTAGATTCTAGTTATGTTCGTTTGCTTGCTCGTAGATGTACGGTGGCTAAACCGAGACGGGTGAGCCTCGTGCAGCTTTTCTAGATCCTTACCGCAGCACCCACCTATTAATTATTATAAACAAATATATGGGAATACATATCCATTACATAAAATACAATTTCAGTAAAAAGTGTTTTTGTATTTCTGATAGGCGATATATGGCTCTTGTCACGGCAGCTGCGGTCTAATCTGTAAATATCAGTTCTGTAGAAGAAACTTCTTAATTTTATATTGTATAATTTGAATACACTTTATTTACAGCTCAGAAACTGCCGATTACTGGGACTTAATGATTTAGATCAAAGTAATTCTCACGTGCGAAGAATGATGATTAATTATCTTAACAAATTAATAAGTTTGGGAGTTGCCGGTTTCAGAATAGATGCCGCAAAACACATGTGGCCTTCGGATCTGAAATATATTTATAGAAGCTTGGACAATTTGAATGAGAAGTACTTTCCTCTTCGGACGAGGCCTTTTATTTATCAAGAAGTGATTAATGAAGACAGTGACGATCCTATTAATACCAGAGAATATACTTTTCTTGGAAGAGTAACAGAATTTCAGTTTGGAATAAAATTAGGTAGGGATTAGATAAGTCAACGTAATACATATTTAATTTTATAAATTAAAATTTATGTTTAATATTAATTTGCTGATTTATTTCAGCCGATATTTTACGTAAAACAGGACTCTAACGTGCTTTCTGACGTACGTTTCTTCGGAGATAAATTAGGAATGCTTCATTCTTGTAATGCTTTTGTTTTTATTGATAATCACGACACGCAAAGAGAAATAACGAAAAAAGTAATTACTTACAGAGAACCTAGATTATATAAAATTGCCGTTGCATTTATGTTAGCTTGGCCTTACGGAATACCACGTATTATGAGTAGTTATGACTGGACGCAGAAAATTGATGAAAATAGAAACGATGTTAACAGTTGGATTGGTCCACCTCATGATTCTGCATATAATATATTATCAGTTACTGATATGCCAGATGGTAGTTGTGGGAATGATTGGATATGTGAACACAGGTGAGTTTAAATGTTGCTGTTTCAAAAGAATATTTAAATAATTTTATCTTAGACTAGCGGATATGCCCAATGCTGTCCAGGCATAAAGTAAGAACAACAAACGTTAAAATGAAGTACTCAGATGTAACAATTTATTACATCTTACCACCAAAAGATGTGTGCCAGCATTAGTATCTGGTTCTTTGGTGAATTTACCATTATCGAGATGCAAAAATTGTTTAGCAAAACTCTCTGCAGATCTGTCTCTTAATACATGGACCCTCATATTCATTGAAAGGGACAACTTTTTAATGTGATTCCACTGTAATGATACCTTTAGGCAGGCATTCAGGTAGTTTGCAGGTGTCAGCAGGCAAACCAACAATCTCTTATCAACAGACTAACAACAGTCAGAATTTATTTATGATTTTTGCCAACGGATGAAGCTACATGTAAAGGCAGCAAGTCAGATGTGGAAGCTATATACAACTCCAATACTTTGAGGTAGTATAATTATAGCACAAGCGTCTAAACCCCGAGCGAGCATTTGTTCTAAATTATGCCACTACTGCAAACAGCACGAATAGCCAAACTCATTTTGTAGTATTTTCTGGGCATAATTAAAAATTATGAATCCCTTATTCGTAATTACTATTAGTTTATAAACCAGCAACGTTTGAAATTTTTGTGCCACTATCTGTTATATTTTATTTAAAAAACTTTTTATATTTAAAAATATAATATAATATAATAGTTAAAACTATTACATAATGGCAAAAAGTTTAATTTTGAGGATAGGGATGGGTTTTACAAACAATTGTAAATGATAATAACAAGTAAAATGGCCATTAAGTCCGACCCTACTGGAGATACACACTACCCCCATTATCTCCTCACCCCTTGACCTTTAACCACCAAAATTTAATAGTATTGATCCCACTAGTGCATAAACCTCCCTGCAAAATTTCAGAAATTTTCAACAGAAAGCACAGGAGTTATTAAGCTTCAAACAGTGTGTACAAAATCCTGTTCGCTCACACTGAAATCATGTAACATAGGGTGTACAATTTCTCAATGTGTACACCCTGTGTTACATGGCACACGTTCGACCAATATTCAAATTCTTCCCATGCTCACTACGTCATATCTGCTTCACTCTTCCTTTGGCAGCCACAATTCTACAGATTACTCCCGTTGCATGACGATGAGTGATTCTGACTTTGTGAACTGCAGAATACAAAATGCCTTCTCTGTTATAGAGTTGCCATTTTCCTTCACAGTGCTACCATCTGAATTTGAGACATTTGAATGCAGATGGGAGGTGAAACTTGGATAGCTACTCTATTGATTGGTGTACATTGCATACTTCTCAAATAATAATTAGCATAATTACACTAATTTAAGATGGTAGGAAGACCCTAATACGTGCACTATATATATAACATTACCCGATAGCATTATTTATGTAAAAATTAATTTTAATCAAATATGCAATATTACTACCACTAGGTTTCGGATGGGTATTGTCTAAGCTCGTCTGCTGCTTAACAGATACCGAAAGATGTATTTTATGCGGAAACGGAAAGTCGGAGTCGAGGATTCGAATCTTTTTTGTGGGAGTCGGGAGTCGTGTATTTTTCCGCCGACTCCCCATCCTCGGTTTTATGGGCTTAAAGTTTCGAGCAGTTGTATATGATTATGGACTATTATATTTCTTTCAATATGCAGCAGAGAGTGTTAATATATTTCTAGTTGCTGGAACGTGGTTTGGCTATTGCTTCAAATATGGGTGTTTTGTGTTTGTCAGAATTTAATGTGGATTGCTGTTGTGCTTTACAGCATTATAATTAATTATATGCCGCAACTATAAATTATGCTTACGTATACTTAGTGTACATAACAAAGTATATACAGTAACTGTAGATTACTATTTAAATGTTACCTATAATTAACTGCACCAGTGTCAGTACAGTCAAATATTTTTCTGTAGACCAATGAAATTTTTTTACAGATTGGCAACAGTCCGTGGACAAGCAGTTAACAAACACTGGTCTATATTATGGTAAATATGAGGGAAACAAGTACATTTCTGAGCAGGGATAAAAACTCCCTATGTTCGTCTAGAGTAGCGGTTCCTGACCTTTTTTGACTTGCGTACTCCTTGGCAGTCCATTTTTCTAAACTGTACCCCTTAAGTTAGAAAAATGTTTGTGCTTTATATAGTTGTATTTTGAACTTGTTGGAACTATAAATAAATAGCAGTGACGTGGCAAGGAAGGGGCACAAGAGTGCTGAATTTATGAAGATTAAAAGATTATCTGTATAGGTACAAGTGTTTAGTGTTCGGTGTTTTATCTACTTTTTTACTTACCACACCACTGCTCTTTGAAGTTGGTTAATAAAAAATAAACTAATAATAAATTTTATACATGTATTTAAAACTCAGAAGATCAATTTATTGAATTCAAGTTATGTGACATCGCCAAAGGTCTTAATGCAGAATCCAAACATTCTTATAATACATCTGCCATTATTAATTTTTCTTCACATACCCCTAAACCACCAAGCATGTACCCCTAGGGGTACGTGTACTCTTGGTTGGGATTTGCCGGTCTAAAGGACATTTTACACATAGTTGCAGTTCAATATTCTCAAATACTAATGGATGGCTTAGAAAAAGTAGGTTTTGTCTGTCGTTTCTAAATTCCATTACGTGAAGTCTAAAACTTTGACGAGGGTCTAAAGTCGACAGTCAATAATATTACATAATTACTTACGTTTCAGAGATTAACATACTTATACTGATTAATTAAAAATTGTTTGTTTAATTAATTAAAATCATTAAAAATTAATGCTATGTTTTATATTTATAAATTCATACAAATGTTTTTTTTTTTTCTCAATTAGGTGGAAAGAAGTTTTAGATATGATCAGATTCAATCAAATTTCGGGTAAAGTGCCCGTCTCTAATTGGTGGTCGAACGGCAGAAATCAGATTGCTTTCGGACGCGAAAACAGAGCCTTTATTGCCATTAACAACGAAGACGACGAGGATTTAGATTTTCATTTACAGACCGGTCTTCCTCCCGGTATTTATTGTGATATTATCACCGGTCGCTTGAAACATAATAGCTGTACCGGTAGAGTAGTCGTCGTTATGGAATGCGGAAATACTAATGTTTTTATATCAACCACGGCCGAAGTTCCTATCGTTGCCATCCATATCAAGGTACGTTTTAATATTTTATTCACTCTTAGAAAATTCAATTTGATCACTGAATTATATGCAATTATGATAGTTGGTCATTGGGCTGCAATTTAAAAAGTTGTAGATCTATAAATTCTCACCGTCATCCACCTGTATGTTGTCTGACCTTCCTTAATCTCGAGAACGGAAATAGATAGACAAAAGACGAGACCAGATATGGAAAGATTAGGGGCAGGGGGCCCCGATTAACTATATACGAACTTCCAATGCAAACCAGAAATCACATTATTTCAATTCAAAAAGGAGTTAAATAGATGACTGGCACAATGCTATTGCTAACAGGAAAAGTATGATGTACAGGGACAAGACACAACTAACTTGAGATGGAGAGCATATATTCTAAATTAAATAAATATTTTATCTCCATCTCCTGAAGATTTGTCACTTTCAAATATACTATATACCAGGGGTGGCCAACAAGTCGATCGCCAAACCAATTTTGGTCGATCGCTCGTGACGTCTTGACTTAATGTATTATATTTGTAACTGAACGCAACAGTATGCATACAGTCATGACTCGACTCATAAGCAGTGCACCACATACTGAAAACCAGTGTATAAACATAGTATGTATTTCACACCTCCCCCTCCCCACTTACACTATGCCTATGACAAGTCGATCGCGACACATTTTTAAGATAAAAAGTAGATCTTATGTATACAAAAGTTGGCCACCCCTGCTATATACAGTATTGTTGTTGCATTTCCAATAGTCACAATATAAAGAATAGAAACATTCTGATTACAGGTATACCTCGAGTTACGTCGTTCTCGATTATACGTTGTTTGTCAAAAAAGTATATGAAAAAATAAAAATCAAGTTTAAGTCATTTTATTCGACTTTACATCCGTCCGCCACAAATATTGAAGTCGTAATATCACTAGAAAAGTGTTAAAAGCACATAAAATCATATTAAAATATGTACATTTACAGAAAATGTTAATATAATCATCATAAATCCTAGAGAACGAAACACGTAAACATCTGTGTTTCTGTGTTGTCGTCTTATTTAGCGGTCTTTAAGTGCTCATTATTGGCGTTTTCCACCGTAGTTTCGACTTACATCGTAACTACACAAGTAAATTTGACTTACGTCGCCTCTCTTGGAACCAATTACCGACATAAGGCGAGGTATACCTGTATATTATAAAGGATTCTTACAAAAGTCTTTCTATGAATAGATTATCTAAAAATGAAGAGTGTAACCACTATAGATCTTTTGCCAATGTATACTAAGTTGGGCCTATGCTAAATAATGGAGGTCACCATTCTCCCTTTCTTCCCTTAGGTCACGGTGCATTGATGCTAGCACCATTCTAAAGATTAGTTCACACCGCCGACGACAATAACAGTGCATCGACTATCAATTATAAAGTTGTAGAAAATGATAAGGTAGGTAATTTTGACATTCCTTTCATTATTAATACGACCCCGGAAATAAGCTTTAAAAAACTTCTCCCTACTTGCACAATTTGCATGTACGGATAGAACCAAACAATCTTACTCGTGGCTTGGTATTTTCTATTTAACTCGATCATTCGGTGCCGTCCACGACTGTATGAATATCGCATTCAATCCGTTATGCATAGGGGCAATTTTACATTCTGTGTCAGGATTCTATTTGTTGTTTTGGAATAGAAGCTAAGCTAAAATGTCTTATTTTACAATATTCTTTGCATATTGTATTTATAATTAACATTTAGGCCTCTTTTTTTTAAGAAAAGGGGATGAATGGTGACATTAACATTTAGCGCATTCTCAGCTTAGTATTGACAATTTGACTTGGTGTTCGTCTATAATAAACTTCCCGAAACCCAATATTTTGATAATCGACCAAACGATTGCCTTTGCGGCAATCGTTTGGTTTAGTATTTATCATATATTTTAGTAAAATGTATACAATAATTGCACTACTTGTTTTTGAAATGATAGAACTTTATAATATCAATCAAACTACGACGACAAATTAACATTCAGTCGAAGTTATAGCGGTGTCGTGGCCGAGGTTATTAGTTTCGGGGGTGGTTTGTGTTATGGAGCATTGCAGGGGGTGAGATGGTAGTCGAAAAGTATAAATATAGTATTATGTAATTTATAGACAGTCCTAATGTTTCGTCATTGTCTTAACAAACTTCAATGGCAACTTTCATTAAGGAAGATATCTTTGAATAATAATAGTGCTTGTATCTTCATAGCAACAATAATTAATTCGTTAAATAATTGGTTACATTAATTAATTAGTTTGTTTTTTTCTAGGCTCGAATTGATAAATAAGGAAGAAGAGATGCCACCGAACATTGTTTAACTAATGCAGCTATTTACAAAAGTTTTGTTTTTAATTTGGTTTTGAAAGAAGTTTACTACGTCTGTGATGATGGTAATATTGATGAAACAGGGTAAACTATACAATTAATAGCTATTTAACGAAGTTATCATTTAAAATGATTTATAAGTGATATATTTACATTTTTATTTAATATGAATTCAAAACTTTTTAAATATATAAATACTACACCATTTCCCGAGATTAGGGAAGGAGAAATAGATTAAATTTTAGTGTTTTTTTTTCTTGTGTTTCATAATGGTAAGTTTTCGATAGATCAAATTTCTATGCAAAAACAAGCATAGTGTTTGCAAAAGCAATGCTATATTTGTACGGCGGCATGCCTATTATCTATATTAGCTACGTGACCGAATTGGCACGGGAATTTGTCGGCCTTCTGAGGGAACCGGGTTCAAATTATTAAAGATTTTGCAAGCAAGAAATGTAGAAAATTCTACATAAAATAAACTGACTGAGCATAAATTTAATGTTTTATTTTAATACCCGTAACTTCTAATTTCTCAGTTTTTAATTTTATAGGCCCTAGGCACTCTGTTTAAAGTGCCTAATGGATCTCAAAGTGCCATATTTCTAAGTGTGCCACAGAATGCAAGACCTTTTTGACAGACAAGAAGTAACTGTAGTTCTTATTGTAGTCAATGCATTCCGTGTCTTGGCAAAGAACAGATGAAAACATTACACGATTATCCAGCTGGATTGTTTAGCAAATTTCTGGCAAAGTATTAATGTAAGGAGGAAGCACAAGAGCTTCCTCCTTACGTCGATACTTTTTGACTTTAATTTTCTCGATAACTGTTTGCTAATAAAGCTTTGCCGATTTCCTCCGTCTACCAGATGTCTTGCCTTATATTCTATTTCTCGATCCTTAGCTGCAACTAGAGCAGTTGTTAATGGCACTATCCATTTTCTCTTATCGGTCATGTAGTAGCCGTTGTAATTGTTAGATTTATCTTTTCTCTTACCACTACATTTTCAGCTGTAGTACTATTCTGACCTTGCTGGGTTTGTTTCTAACTACTGTACTTTATACACAACCACGTGTAGTGGTCACCTTGACAAGTCTATTTGCACGAGCCTTAGGAAAAATGCGAGCAATGTGTCTCTTTCTAATGCAGTTTAGACATTTCTTTTATTCTCTTAACTTCTGCATTTTTCTTTTTAACAGTCTTCGATGGATAGTTTTTGACAACGCATTCTTCTCCGTGACGAAACATCCATCCTTTAGCGCGGGATCCCAAACTTTTTTGATTGTCGACCCTTCGAGGATTCTTTGATCTTTTAACCAGTAAAAACTCTTATACAACTAGAACCTTCATTCTCTTTTCTCGCTCTTCTAATTGAATCTCCAATTCTCTTTTGAATCTAATCTTTCTGAATTTGAATGTGTTTTTTTCTTTCTTTGTTTTCTTAATAAATAACGAAATTCTATATATTTTAATTACGGGCATTAATTAACGAAATCCAATCTCGCACTCCTCTAACACATAGGCAGTTGCCTACTCTGCCTATGCCTCAAACTGGCACTGTGTGGACATCATTACCATAAAAAATTCTTATTGTTTGAGGTACTTTAATTTAGTACCACTTTCACAGGCGAAGAATGATGAAATTAAATCAAAATGTGACCATAGATAAATAATAAACAACAAAATATATGAAGTTTTATAGTTAATACATGCAAAATTATTATTTATTAAAAATATTAACAAATTAAATTTAATCAGTTTACATTTTTAGATCTTGGAGAAGGTGGTGGGTGCATTGAGTAGATTTGCAAAAGATATAAAAGGCACAAATGGTCGGGTATGGGAGTGTTGTGGTACCCATGCTTGCGTACGGAGTCGCATTATTGCATGTGAGAGGAGTGTATGGCATAACAAGGAGAGATTATGTGAGAAATGAACAAGTGATGGAGTGAAAGAGAATGTGGATGAAAAGCGGGGAAATGTGCTCTACGACGGTTCGGCCACGTCGAGAGAACGAAAGGAGAAAAACCGTCGAGGAGCATATATGTGGGAAACTTGGTAGGAGAAGGCCGAGAAAGTCTTGGTCGGAACAAGTGAACGAGTATCCGAATGAATGTAAGGCGTCGAGTCAGAAAGAGAAGGCGAGGAAGATGCATGAATGTGTCTGAAGGAAAAGATGTGCTTCTAAACGGGAAGGTGCGGAGAAAGTTGCAGAACGGATAGTTTGTAAGATTGTAGTCTCCTTTCATCTACTGCTCATCCTTTTTGAATTATGAGCAGGAGGATATGTTTGTATGTATGTATATTTTTAGGAAACTATCAAGAAATATCAAATTTACTTTGTATATTTTATTGTATGACTAATAATTGTACAGTTTACCCTGTTATCAGATTTGTACATTGTTATTGTTTACGGATTTTTGCAACTATACCTGTTTATAACTTGTTGGTTTGGAGTTATAATAAACTTTTCATAATTAATTTTTAAATAATTTCTGTAATTTTTTTACATACATTTAGTACCAAAATATGAATGCAATGCAACATTCGAGCAATCTGCATAGGGGGATGCCTTCCAGTAGGTCTTTTCGGGCGTTACGGATGCGGAGAAAACCCAGAAAACTTCACGTGGCCAGCCGGTCCCGGCGAGGCCCAAACTTACGACCAAAATCCCAGTGTTTGGGAACGGAACCGCTCGGCCACCGGCGGGCCCCGGTTTCTTGTCGTGCCGAGTTAATGGATGTCGTTATGCAAAAGAAAATAATTAACAAGATAATTTCAAATTTTACAATATAATAATACTAATAGCAGCGGTACCTTATAGCTACATGGGGTCCTTATTTTGAATTAGGGGGGGCCCATGTACAATGTCGACTTCACGCATTTTCTTTGAGGAAATATTTTTCCACGAAAGATTGGTTTGGGGCCCACGATTGGCGAGGGCTCCGGGCAGTTGGATAATGCACCACCGACCGACGGTATGCATGGGCTTCAAAAATTCTTTCATTCACCTAAGGTGTTACTAACAACAGACAGGGTTGTCAAGAGCTTGTATGGGGCTTGGGTTTTTTGACTCCCCACCTCGAGGGCACTAAGAGGGCTTTTAGTAAGCCCATTATGGGATTAACCACACGTCGCAATCGGTGTCGGGCTGGAGGGAGACATCCTGATGGACCACCCACAAATTTTTTGGGTTTTTCGACCCGTCCGGTTTCGATCCCGGATTCCCACAGCAGTATGCTGCCAACTTATCCACTCGGTCATCAGTTTATATCAGTTAGTGACATTATACTAATTTACATAATTTTACGGTATTGCATTCACAAATAATTTGCTAGAGACGAATATTCGTTTATTGAAACTACAATTTTGATATCTTCGAGGAAACTACGACACCAAGACGATTATGCAAATTAGCTACCGTAGTAAGCTGGGAAAGAGTCAAGATGCCACCGACATTTAATAAAACAACCCTCGAATCTCGGGAAAACCAATAAAAAGGTAAATATTTAACGGTAATTATTTAAAATATTCTAATTACATCTCGCGATAATTCCGTTTACGAAATAAGGCTTCGCCGGTGTTTAATTCGGGGAAGGCCCCGTGCGTTTAGACCTTGGGGAGGGCCCTCGGCGTTTTTAAAAGGCCCCAAGTTTACGCCTTGTCGAAAACGGATTGAATGTAGATAATTGCAATTAAAAACAAATAAACGTTTGTCCGGGAATAATTAAATAAGGCATCGGCCTGTTGCTTCGGATTCGAATCCGGATCCACTGAAATTTTTACGGTTGAGTCGGGCCCCTTCCCTCCCTTCCGAACTCACTGCATAATTAAAAGGCATCTTAACATTTCAAAATACTATATAAATAAATATAGATGTATTATTACGGAAAAAAGTAAAATACATTTTAACACCAGGAATTGTATAGATGAGCGCTTGTATGGGGCCTTGGCGATAGAGCGGGCCCACGTTTTCTTCTTAATTTTTTGAACAAATGATATAGGGCCCACGTACAATGCTTCTTTTAGAGTGCATTTAATTTAATTTTAGTACGGACCCCCCAAATTGGGAAAATCTCCAGCGCCTCCTCTCCTCGGCCCGATCATACTTATAAATAAGTAATTTATTGGTATTATTCACGGGAAGTGGTTGAATATAAACCAGAAATATTCCAATAACTCTTATCAGTTATTAATAAATAAATAAAACACATTTCTAAAAACTTGGGCGTGAATAATTAAAGTACAACATCATTCGTCAGATAAACTCATTTATTATTCAATATTTTACCTATGCACGTTTATATACAATATTCAGTAGCTTAACTAGGTCTTTTGTATCGTTTACTACGACCGTAATTTATTTAACAGGTTACAAAATTTTTAGATGCTGCTACTTTTTTTGGTAGTAAAACAAATTCTACAAGGACGTGTACAGATTATTTAAAACACATTTAGCTTTTGTGTTTTAATACTCTCTACAGGCTGTGAAGGTATTAATTTATATATTTGAATATCTTCTTTAGAAAGTAATATAAAGAAATATAGTTTACATATTTCAGCATCCTTTATAGGTACTAAAAGGGCCAATTTACACATTGCAGCTCCATTTACGGACAGTAGAAGGGCCAATTTACACATTGCGGAACCATTTATGGACAGTAAAAGGGCCAATTTACACATTGCAGCACCATTTATGGACAGTAAAAGGGCCAATCTGCACATTTTCGCACCCTTTCGAGGTAGTAAAAGGATCAATTTACACATTGCAGCACCATTTATGGACAGTAAAAGGGCCAATTTACACATTGCAGCATCCATTTACGGACAGTAGAAAAGCCAATTTACACATTGCGAGAACCATTTATAGACAGTAAAAGGGCCAATTTACACATTGCAGCACCATTTATGAACAGTAGAAGGGCCAATTTGCACATTTTCGCACCCTTTCGAGGTAGTAAAAGGATCAATTTACATATTGCAGCATCATTTATGGACAGTAAAAGGACCAATTTACACATTGCAGCACCATTTATAGGCAGTAAATGGTTAATTTACACATTTAACACCCTTTAGAGGTAGTAAAAGGGCGATTTACATATTGCAGCACCATTTAAAGATACTAAAAGGGTCACCTTTATAAATTGCAGCACCGTTGAGAGGCAGTCAAATTGTTAATTTACATATTCCAGTACCCTTTAATTACATTTATTGCTTAATTAAAATAATTGTACATGTTAAACTCAACAATTTAAAATTAGATTCTGGACATTATCTTCCATTTTGACTTATTCACGTTACAAAAATGGCAGCGATGATAAATGATTAAAAGTACAATATTTTTTAATAATAAAATATTTATCTGGACACTTAATGACAAGTTGTTCGACTTTAAAAATCGCCATTAGTAGATTATGTCATACATAATTTATTAATTCAAAAGTTAATAATACTTTTAACACAAAAACAGTGTTTTTAACTGATGAATTTATTATTGTCTGAAATACATTCTTCCATAATCTATGCATACCTGAAATATTAAGAAAAACAATTACATTATTGTACTAAGAAAGATATAATCAGAAAGGTTAGTGCGTCAGTATGTCGTTCTGCTAGGAAAACATGTGGAATTTTCGGTTGGTCACTCATCCAAGTGCATTCCACTCACTCTCATTCACTCAAACCAATGAAAAAGTAACAACATTTTGCTCATTTCTCATGATTTTTAAGCCCGGCACACGCTTAAAGCTCATGGAAACCGAGCAAAACTCACCTGTTTCGTGTTCCTTCACCCTTCTAACGTCTAATTATATACTAACCTGTTTGCGAAACATGAACTTATAGCTCTCGATTAATTAATTATCTTGCTTAATTATAATTAAAAGCAATAAAGTGGTACGCCGCGGTGTCATTAATAAGATATCACTTACTTTGACAGATTGGATACGCCGTGTGTTGATTACACTTAACCGGAAACAATCGATCGAATCTGGTCGAAAGGACGGCACATTTGGTGTGTTTATCAATTTTAGTCCCTTCCATCCACATGTTATCGATTTCCAGGGGTTCCGCTTTGTCTTCCAACACCCACTTTCCATTAATTTTCTCCAAACCCACCCACACTCGCTTGTCTAAAGTCGATAGGATTATCTCTTTCTGTATGTCTTCGAATTCCTTCTGTGTTGTGACAATGGCCAAGGTGGCACCTAGTCTCTTGCAGTTTGATTTTGCCACCGAACAATAGCCTGGTGTGTGGACTACTTTCAAACATTTATTGTCGTATTTCCACATGTCTTTGGCGTTGTCGCATTCTAGAATTAGAAAGGCAATAATTAAAATATTCGATTGTTTTCGTTTTTGGGTATTGTAAAGATCTTTGGTGATCAATGGAAGTTCATAGGAAATTTTATTACTGATCAGGAATATGATTCATGGTCGGGATATTATGGATAGGTTGGTCCCGATCCGTGAAACGGTATTACCATGATGGAAAGCGTGTTTTTTTGGTCCAGATAGGATTGGATTAATGGGATGAGGTAACACAACGCATGGGCAATCTGCCTAAGAAGGGGATTTTAGAAAATCCCCTTCTTAGGGAAACTGGATTTCTTTCTACATAGGGAAAGTGGTCCCTATGTAGGCGTTAGGTGAAGAAAATCCGGTAAACTCATTTTGGGAATCCCTTTGGTGAGGCCCGAACCTGCGAACGACTACCAGTGTTTTCTACTCGGTCATTGGTGGAAGCGTTTTTGTTCAATTTGATTTAGTTTATTTGTATACGGTGGGCGATCTGCCGAGGTGGGATACCTCTGGGCAGTGGCGCGTTATTTTATGGGCAAAAAAGACAATTTCCTGGGTCCTCGCCAACTGGGGACTCCAAAAAAATCTTTAACCTCTCAAAACAATCTCGCGAAGAAAACTATTAAGTCAACACCGTACACAGGGATCCCCTAATTCAAATTCGCCTGGGCCCCATTAAACCATAACGCGCCACTGCGCCCGTGTGGACTTTTATGAGAAACTGGTTCCCTGTTTAGGTGTTACAAAGATGAAAAAAACCGAGAAACTTCACGTGGCCAGTCCATTTTTCAGGCGCGAATCCACCACCAACTACTAGTGTCAGCGGTTTTGTCCATTGGTGGGCGTTTTTGCTCGAGGAAACACTTAAAAACTAAATTGTTCGTTACTTCGCGAAACGGCGAATCTTTTCTACGATCGGGATATTTAACTGACATTCCATCAATGCCTCACTCTGACAATACGCTTCACGAGTGTGCGACCCATGCATTCTGCAGCACCCCGCGCATATATTTTGCACCGGTCCCGAAATATACGGAGCGGGCCCTGCCTATGGGTGTGTAGATAACACTATAATGGAGGTATCGTATCACTATCAACACGCGAACAGATCCGACCGTGGCACGGAATCTCGCATTCTTACGGGTGTCATCCGTACAAAGGAATTGGGCCTGGGGCCTCGAAAGTTTTGAAACAGTCCCGATAACGGATAACGCTAGGTCCTCTGCTTCTCCGCCATTGATCAATTCTCCAGATTGGAGGATTGATCAATGGCGTTTTACGATCAGGAATTTTTACTCGATTACCGTTGGGCACGAAGAATCCGTAATTGCAAACGGGTGCAAAACAATGTAAAACCGCAAATGAAGTAATTTTATACATACTCTGTTTACCGGATAACTTCTTTTCGCACACAAAAGGTAATTTAGTTTTGAGGACCCTTGTTTGCATTTTGTTGCGACCGTCCATAGTAGCGCAATCTCCATCGGAAGCGGGTTGGTCGACGTCCCAAAATTCGAAATCGTCCGGAACTTTCTTGCCGTCGGAGAAATACCAGGAACTTTTCCTACCTTTAGAAATCTTCGCCAGTCCAATCCACGCGGAATTATTAATTCTAAGCTCTAAATTATTTCGAAAACGCTCTAATACGTCCAGATCCCTGGGTAACAGCAGGTTCCTATTCTCTTTCTTGCATTTGTCTTTGGCTTCCGAATGTTTTAACGGGTCCATGTGTAGTGTCAAATCTAATTTTTCTAATTAGGATGATTAAGCGGTTAGTTTATTTTCTAATCGAATATATATTTAAATTTATAGAATTAACTTACCCGTGGCGGCGGCAGATGATAATAACAGCAATAGAAATACTTCCATCGGAATGAAATACTTCCAACATTTGTGCAGATGTCAAAATGACGACGATGATGGTCATCTTTTAAACCTTGTTCCTCGCTGTTCATTTGCCGATGGAAGTCACGTGCTCGCTCCCGTTATCGACCAATAGGATTTTTCGTAATTAATGTTATGGGTCGGGTGCATCATACATAATAAATTTTTCGAGGTAGAAAAGTTTTGTTTCCATAGTTACTGGTACACCAACACAAATTTCTGTATTTTGGAAAATAATATCGGACTTATTTCTTAATGTAGAAAATGTAAAATTCAATTTCGTCGCGTTTAAATGTGCCAAAAGTGATGGAGACGAAGTGCGGAACCCGTTTAGTTAGAGAAATTTGCTTTTTTGCAACACTTTAGAACCTAATAACTTTAGGTTCTAAAGTGGTTTTAATGGTTTAAGAATTCATTTAGATAGGTTTTAAGGGTTTAAGAATCCATTTAGATAGGTTTTAAGGGTTTAAGAACGTATTTAAATAGGTTTTAAGGGTTTAAGAACGTATTTAACTAGGTTTTAAGGGTTTAAGAACGTATTTAAATAGGTTTTAAGGGTTTAAGAACGTATTGAACTAGGTTTTAAGAACGTATTTAACTAGATTTTAAGGGTTTAAGAACGTATTTAAATAGGTTTTAAGGGTTTAAGAACGTATTTAAATAGGTTTTAAGGGTTTAAGAACGTATTGAACTAGGTTTTAAGAACGTATTTAACTAGATTTTAAGGGTTTAAGAACGTATTTAAATAGGTTTTAAGGGTTTAAGAACGTATTTAAATAGGTTTTAAGGGTTTAAGAACGTATTGAACTAGGTTTTAAGAACGTATTTAACTAGATTTTAAGGGTTTAAGAACGTATTTAAATAGGTTTTAAGGGTTTAAGAACGTATTTAAATAGGTTTTAAGGGTTTAAGAACGTATTTAAATAGGTTTTAAGGGTTTAAGAACGTATTGAACTAGGTTTTAAGGGTTTAAGAACGTATTTAAATAGGTTTTAAAGAAATGAGAAGCCATTTAAGTGTTTTGGAACAGTTGCGATTGGGTTTTTGTAGAGGAAAAAAATTTTTTTTGTAGGAGAAACTCATTAATTTTTAAAAATTTTAATGCAGTTCACTCCATGAATCAAATGGCATTAAGATGAGCGACAAGAGAATTCATCTAAATGAAGAAATTAATGTTTTTAGAACATTATAGAACCCAATTAACTAGATTTCAAGAGATATTAAATAGAAAATCACTGTTTTTAAGTCTCTTTAGAGGATTTTTTTAGACGCTCATTAATTTTTAATGTAGTTGAATGTAATTTCAGTTCTGTGAAGCATACTTTTATTATTTTTTTTCTTCGTAAAAATTCGTCGGTGATACTTTCTTGATATTAATTAAGATAATGCGATTAATGTCGGTATCAATATTAATTTCTTGGATTTCTCTTGTGTTAAACGATAAAATCTTATATCAAATTTTAATAATTTCACTTATTTATTTGGTTAATTTATTCAAGAATCTTTCCAAGTGTGCCGATCGATACAGCTTTTTACTGTAAAAGTTTCAATATTCATTAAAATAAAACCGTTTAAATTCGCTTAATATCATTTAAAATGGTTTTTTCCCCCCAAGTTCTCAACCTTACTGTCTGGAAATACGATTTTAACCATCTAAAGGGGGTCGCGAGCTACCGATTGGGAAACTACGCTTTGATACATTTTCTTTTACACTGTACTGTACTGTTCACAAGCCCATTAACACAAAGTTGAAGGGATTTAAAACTTGGCGTTTTGTATTATTATTTTATTTTTATTTAGGCTTTTTCGCCCTAAGGGCCTCCCTTTTATGGGCCTGGTCGAACCCATAATGGGCTTTGATAAAAAGCTTTCTCTTAGTGCCTGAACAGATTCATTGCCTTTGCATAACAGTTGCTAATACCATATCTATGCTCAATTAGAAGTGTTGAGCCTGACAAATACAGTCAATATGTTTTTTAGTGTTAATTCTGATAATTATGTGGACATGCAACCAGCATAAAGAACTTGCACTTGCTCACACTTTGGGAGGGGTTTACCAAATAACTGTAAGAGTAAGCTGGTTTCGGTTGCCGATGCCGCTAAAAAGAGCAACTGCGTAAACATAAGTGCAGAGAGCAATGCCGATACTGGCACTCTTGCACGAACTATTTACGAACAACTTTAACGTACATCTACGGGACTTTGCCGTATTATTATTTTCTCCTTTTGAACATTTTCGACTGTTTATTTTTCTACGAGGTAGTCGCCCGGTTGTCTCGCCCGTCAAGCCCCGTGCATACTATAAAATTTGACACAGATTCAAACGAGTCTGACAATTTTACGTTTTGGCCGTCCTATTATCAATATGGAGTGCATTAATTTGTGTTTTTTTGGAAAAGTTATAATAAATATATAATTAATGTCATAAATTTAAAACATTTATTGTATTTTATGTAACATCAGATGCTACACATCATACTTTTTCTACAGTTTGAGTAAAGAAATTAGGTTTTAATACCAAACGTCGCAAACATTTTTGGTCATTTTTCATTCGGGCCTTCCTTGTGTATTAGCAAAAACAAAACATAAAACAAACAAACTTTCAGAGGACGGCCAAATGAAAAATGTTAAAAAAACACTTGTGTTGTATAATATTAAAATCAAATTTCTTTGGTAAAACTGTAAAAGTGTGGTTGTACACCAAACCTTCGGCTGCATATATACAGCATGTCCAAAAAGTTACTGTACAATAGAAAAGGTTTGAGTAAAGTTTTATACATGATATTGCAGTTTCTCCTATGGCAAATGCTGAAAATATACTCGAGAGGTTGCAAAATCCAAGAAGTGAGGTCCAGATCCCGTAGAACATTACGCAATCGGCAGTCTTTCAAAAACTTTAGCCCAAAAAACGGAAAGTCTGTGTGAGCAAGTGGTAATTCCGTCTACCGAAAAGTGGAAATGCGGGACATACAACTTGGGTCTCGCATGCAATGCCATATATGTAACTTTAATATCGTTACAAATTTCTCGTGGCATAGTAACTTTTTGGACACCCTGTATAATTTTATTTCGCATTGATTTTTTTATGTATTTACACATTAATATTATTTAATTGTTAAATTGTTAGTATTTCAACACCATTATCTGTAATTAGAATCGTGTGTTCAAATTGAGCACAGCGACTATTGTCGAGTGTAACCGCAGTCCATCCGTCTTCGAGGACGACGATATCCGGTTTTCCTTCACATATAACGGGCTCTAAAAGGATTTGAAAAATTAAAGTTTCCAAATATAATCAAATTTTAATATAAATTCAAAGTTTTAACTTACCAATTGTAAAAGTCATTCCTGTCCTCATAACACCTTTCTCGTTATTTGCTGAAAACAAACCAATGTAATCTCATATAAATCAACTTTTAATCCGAAACGGTTGACCTCGATAGAACGTAAATGCGACTCTTACGGTAATGTAATATCTGCGGAGCTCCGTGAAAATAAGTCCCTATTCCGTGGCCACAGAATGCCGGTACGACCGTAAACCCGGACGCCGATGCAGTTTTGCTATTTAAAAAATAAAAATTATTATTAGTATTTCTGTCCGAAATCATCAAAAAAAATCAATATTCTGAAATATTAATGCTTTATACATTATTTATGTCAATAACAATCAGTAGTCTGATTTTCATAAATTATATGTATATTTGAATATGGTAACATCCATAACCTGATTTATTAGAATAATCAATCTGCTGGATTGGGCTATTTTAAGTATTTATTTTGCTTATTGGGCTTAAAATAGTCCAATAAAAAAATCGGCAACGAGTCGCGTAACTTTCCTGACAAAAAATTTAAAATTGCAATGGTGTCATCTGTTCTTCCTACACTGTCTACGGCATATCAATTGTCACCCCTCCCGCAGCAGCCACAATTCTACGGCTCCACATTTATAGGAACTGCAGAATTGTGCAGCTTCTGCACTCCTGCAGATTACTCGTGTTGCGCAACGACGAGTGATTCCGACTTTGCAAATCGCAGAACACAGAACACCTTCTTAATTGCAGAGTCGTCATTTTCATTTACGCACTTCCTAGAGATAGTAGATGACAAGACATTTGAATGTGGATGGGAGACGAAACTCGGACAGTTTTACCGGAGGGTATATATTGCATACTTCTTGGATTCTACGAAACGTTTGACATTAGGACCGTTGTGTCAAAAGTTTTATAGAATTCACTTTACACCCGAATTAACTGCCGTCAAAGAGAAATATGCAATGATCTATACAGAGAAACTGATGGATATTTGCAGACTGTTTGTTTGAATATGTCAGCAGTGCCTAGAAGTCAATGGTTCGAATATTTGAGATGATTTGTCATTTGTCTAAACTTTAACTTGAGATTTAGGAACCCAAAAAGTGTCTGTTGTTCGCTACTATAGAAAGTTTAACTTTTAAAATGCTTTTGATGTCTAAATATATTTGCTCCTTGTGACTAAATTATTAGATAAATGTTTTTTTGAGACATCCCGTAAGTGTGTATACAGGGTTTTCCTAATTGACTGCTGCCATTTTAAATTACGTTAATTATTATCCGAGAAGTACACAATGCACACCAATCGATAGAGTGACCGTTTGACTTTCGTCTCCCATCGCATTCAAACGTCATGTCATCTACTACCTGTAGGAAGCACCGCACACAAAAATGGCCACTCTGCAACAGAGAAGGCATTTTGTGTTTGCAAAGTCAGAATTGCTCGCCATTGTGCAATGCAAGCAATCTGCAGGAACCATAGAATTGCGGGAAAATTGATGGATATACCATAGCCAGCCTGGGAAGAATTTGAGTATAAGACAGATGTATACTGTGTGACATTAGTGCATGCATGGAAAAATTTTAATGGGCAAATGTAAAATTTGGACCGTTTTCCAACGTTTTAATGTACGTTATGACATTCTCAGATAATAATAAACTTTAATTATAATAATTTAAAATAGTAACATTCTTTTTGGAAGATCCTGTATTATTAAATTCAAAATGTCTTCATGGAATCTTAAACGATCCCATTTATTAACATTACAAAAAAACTGCAGCATATAGCAATGGCAAAGATAATTTCATAAGCAAATTAAATCTGTTAATTTCTATCATCACACCACACAAATGTAAAAAAATGTCTCTTTTCTAAATAACATTAAACCAAACTTTTCTCCAATTATCAAAATGTACTACACTCGTCTTTAAATTAATTAAGTAACTTACATCACACAAGGAACTCTTACTGATATAGCCTTTATTGCTGGATATGGATATGTATTTCGGGCCTTAATGACCCCTCTTCGGTCCTTATTTTAAACCCATTAAAATTGTACAAATTACACTGTGTGAAAATCAATATAAATCGACAAAAATACAACACAGTGTATTATAACTGGATGTGATCTCCAGCGGACTCTACCTGTCGTGAAGAAGTGGTTGCCAGATCTCACTAATACTTAGACCATCATTTAAGTTCATTTTAATAATTTCTAAATGCTCATATAATTTCCCTTTAATAATATTTTTTTCTTTCTGTGGGGATTTTTACGTCATCGAGTAAGATCTCGCAACCTTCTCTGTTACAATGTATGGCTGCTGTCGAATTAGTGTAATTGTATTTTATTGATGTATTGATAATTCAGTTGGCAACTGCAGGAAATTCTATATATATATATATCATTATTTTGTTGCATCACATCAATATTTTGAACAATACTTTCCCTAGTTTTTAGCAATTATTATTATTATTATTATTATTATTAAATACCGGAGCTAGGGTTATATTGTACGGTTTTAATAGGTTTTTAATGTTTTCAAACACTATGGGGATATAATTAAGTTTTTTGTAGGTCATTTGACTTTGTAATGTATTTTTTTAGGTTCTATTGAGATCGGTATTGTTAAGCCATTGTTCTATTACCTTATTTGGATAATCGTTTAGTCGAAAGATTTTATAAATGTGTTCTATTTCTTTACTTTGTTCAACATAACTGCTCGTACATGTTTTAATTTTGGTGACGTACGTGTTAAATATATTTCTCTTAATATAAATAGGTGTACTGGAACGATAGTTAACGACTTTTCCTACATTAAATGGTTTAATGTATTTTTTAAAACTTAAGCTATTATAAAGTCTTTCGACTGTGATATGTCTAAAAATGGTAAATTGCCATTACTTTCAAATTCAATATCAAAAGTTATGTTAGTTACTATACTATTGGCACAGTCAAGGATTATTTGAGGGTTGGTTAGAGTATTATCATAAATGATGAAACAATCATCTAGATATCTATTATATTCAAGTATTCCATGGAGATTTTCTAACAATTTGATCTATTTTTATCATACACAATTCAGCTAGTTTAGGGTTTATACATGAATCCATGAAGATACCAACCAATTGTCTAAAACAGTTTGTATTACAAATAAAATTATTATTTATTTAAAACAAGTTGAACCAAGTTAAATTACCCAATTATCACATTTTAAATTAGTTAATGTATCAATTATAAATTTTCTATGTATAGATTGACACATATTTCTCATCGTTCTGCAGTCATTATTAAGTTTTTTAAGGTTTTCAATGAATTGGTCTACATTTTTAATACTATATTCACAATTGTGATATTGATTTAATTTATTCTTAAGGAATTTTTATAAATTATATAAAATGGAAAATTTAATATCTACTAATGGTCTATATGATTCTTGTACTTTATGCGTTTTAACTTTAATATTCGGCCTCTCTCTCCACGTGCCATATCAGAAATCTTGACGTCGACGAGCACCTGGCGCAGGTTAATAAGTCGTTAGTTAAGGTGCCAAGGTGTATCCTAGGGGAAGTTACAACCAGAGTGGTTCCTCGTTGCCTTCTCTGGTGCGTGATGTTATGCGAGGGAAAATGCCTTCCGAGAGGTCTTGTAAGGGAAACTGGCACCTATTCGGGTGTTACAAATGTGGAGAAAACCCGGAAAATTCCACGTAGCCGGCCCGTCCGAGCGCAGCGCGAACCCACAACTGAATTCCCAGTGTTTAGCAACAGAACCGCTCGGCTACTGGTGGGCCCAATATTGAGTCTAGAAATTCTTAAATTGTAATCTAAAATCTTGTTAAAATCATTTACATTAATATTATTAGCTTTTTTTAAAACGTTTTCCAAGTTTTCTCATATGTATGACATAGGATCTTTATTCAGTTTTATATATTGATACGAAGTGACTATCATTCCAGCACACCTATGTACATTAAGAGAAATATATTTAACATGTACATCACCAAAATTAAAACATGTACGCGCAGTTATGTTGAACAAACTAAAGAAATAGAATACATTTATAAAATCTTTCAACTAAACAATTATCCAAATAAGGTAATAGAACAATGGCTTAACAATACTGATCCAAATAAAACCTAAAAAAATGCATTACAAAGTCAAATGATCAATAAAAAAACTTAATTATATCCCCATAGTGTTTGAAAAAGTTAAACTATTAAAACCGTGCAATATAATCCTAGCTCCGGTATTTAATAATAATATTAAAAAATTGCTAAAAACTAAAAGTATTGTTCAAAATATTGATTTAATCACTTTTTGGCTTCTCATTCTCATGATTTCTATCGAATTGACATTAATTCATTTTTATTGCATTGGGAAAAGTGTATTAATGTTGGCGGAGACAATTTTGATTCAATATGTAAGTTTTAAACTAAATTAATAAATGTTCAAAGTCAGAAGTAAAATTGACCATTTCATTTGCAACAACCTAATACATAACATGATCAAAAATAACTAAGATAGAGTAAGAAATGTAGCGTACATGTTGAATGAAGTTTGGATATGATTAAATGTGCTGGGTAAAAATCACAATGCCTTCTCCCTATGACTATAGATGAAATATATGCAAGTGAAGAACCAAGAAATACTAAAAATGCAAGTGAATATGATCTGCAAGACTTATTAAAGTGTTTCGGTGATATATTGTCGACACTACCAATACGTACTTGAATACATACTTTCCATCAACCAAGAATATCCGACATCATACCCCTTAAATGATGAAGAAATTATTGAAGCTATTTCTGATACTACTCTTGACTTTCAAGAAGTAGACGACGAAGACGATGATGGTGAAATAAATAATGATGATGATGATGATAATACTCCAACTTAGAAAACATTGAATATTTTTTCCATGCAAGAGAAGCCAACTTTTCAGGAATGTTCATGATTCATAATCTCCATTCTATTTTGTTTCATTCTTTTAAATCTAATGTTTATCAAGCTCATATATCGGCTTCTAGTCTGAGAACTTATCACACAAACATGTAGGCTTGATAAAATTATGAAGGCTTATTAAAATTTGAAAAGGACAAGAAGCAAACTTTTACGTATATCCAAATTATGAAATATAATCCTTACAAATTCCAAAGAGAACATTTCAATGTTTTGTAGTTCTTTTAATTAATGTTATTTAATACGGGGTGTCCAAAAGGTTACTGTGCAGAGAGAAATTTGTAGTAACATTAAAGTTATATGTACAGTATTGTATACAAGACCTCACTTCCTCGGACGTTTATCTCTGGGGTACGAGAACCCGCCACGACTCTGGAGGAGCCGAAGACTGCAATTACGCAACACACCAAACAGATCACCTCGGTTACCCTCCAGAATGTGTTCGACAACATGCAGCATCACGTGCACACGTCTTCTGGCTTCTGGGGATATTTCTAGTATTTGCTGTAGAGAAACTGCAATACCATATGTAAAACTTCACCTTTAATAAAACTTTACTAAATTTTTTTAACTGCACAGTAACTTTCAGGTCACCCTGTACTACTACTATTATATATACCTGATAACTTTTCCTATTTCACAAAGAAATTGACCCGAATGACAAATCTTCATTGCCTCGTATAAACAAGTTTTAGCGACTTCAATCAATTTTTGACCTCTCTTATCGACATTTCCGATTCCAAATGTTTCGGCGCAATCACCGTGGTAGCCATTAATATATACCTGTTAATAATAAACGTCAGTTTAGTTTAAGGAAAGTACCATTCAAATTTTCTGAATGTAAACTCGAATACTTACACTAACGTCTACGCTAACGATGTCGCCATCTTTTAACGGACGGCTGTCGGGTATACCGTGACAGGCGACGTTATTTACAGACGTACAAACTGATTTTGGAAAACCCATATAATTTAGTGGTGACGGATACGCTTTGTTTCGAATACACATTTCGTGAACGAGATTATCAATTTCTTCGGTTGTCATTCCTACCTTAAATGCAATAATTGGAATTATCATTTGTAAATTCTAACAACAAATATATAATCATACCAACAACCAAACCATTATTTAAAGAGAAAAATGAGTTGGCTCTTTAAATAATGGTTTGTTTGTTGAGATTTCGTAAGACAGATTCAATGGATACATTCCAGTATGCATCAGTCTTAGCCACAACCAATGCACCAGTGAACAGTTTAATAAGCTTTTACTGGAATGTCTGGCAACCTAACAAGATGGTGGAAGCAATCGGAGCTTTATTAGCATTTGCAAACTTTTGTCATAGTAAATTCAGATATAGATGGGTAGTAAAAATGGTATTAATGTAACTATGGAGGTGGTCATATCGCTCACCATAAGCACAGCCTGACGAGTTCAACATGCACCAGAAACTAGCCCAACGAACTCGGTGAATATCAGAACACATTTTGGTACATCGTGACACCGTTTGATGCATACCAGAACATACTCATTATTTCATTGTTTAAGTGATTCTCACAATATGGTGTATGGACTGACGTAGTCATTTTTCTGAAATAAAATTCTATCATTTAACTAGACGAATGAATATTTTTATGTACAACTTATCTGTTAAATAGGTAGAATTTTTTAATGCATACTCAAAGTAATTTTTTATGGATAAGCGATCACACATACGATTCGGTTTAAGCGATCCACAAACCATAAAATCAAGAACCACCAATTTAGTATAAACACCTTTATCTTCACCTTTATGTTCTCATTAACGTAATTCAAAATACTTCTAGCCAACCGACAAGATTTCGTTAACGACGCAATCTGACTTTCGTTTTTTATTTCGACCTCCGTCGACCTTTCGGACACGAAACCACTCTTTGCATATTCAGGGCATTCGACGTGACGGGGAACTAATTTTTGAGGGCTCACATCCCAAGGTAACACAACGTCATATTTAGCTTCTTTAGAAAAGGCACTAATCATATCATAAATGCTATTATTCTTTAATTTACAGGAACTTTGATTTATGTATCTGTAATGGGATCTTAACACTTCACACTTTATATTTTGATGTATACCAAAGCTGGTCAAGAGATGTAACTTTCTTACAAGCATTTTATTCAAATGTAAAGAAATATTTCCAAACTTGTGTAACGTTATGGGTTAAACGTGACTATTTATTTACTTATGTTTAACAATTATTAATCTGTGGTACGTAATTAAAATCTTAAGTTAGGATTATTAAAGAATACGTTCATCTAAATATCATTTTAGAATTAATTTCTCTGGTTTTCCCACAGCCAAATTGATAATTTTATACGTTAGGCACGTGACGATAACACGTGTATCAATCACAACCAAAACACCACCTACCTTTCTTTTTTAAAATTAGTTTTAATAAATATTTTTAAAAATTTTATACTTTGAGATTTGAATAAAACAAATAAACATTTAATATAATAATTATTTAAATTTTATTTATATATTTTTTCTATTATCTTTAACTCTCCGTTCTGCGGGCATCAATTTGCAAGAAGGCCTTATTTTTATGGATTCGATCATCTCCGGTGGGGTCAGATTTAGTGACGATTTTATTCTTTATTAGCATTTACAATTTTTTTTAAATATAAAACTCGTCTGTATACCCAAAATTAAGCTTTCTGCCCCTTTATAATATTTTAAAATATAATAAAGATTTTAATAAAATATGATAACAGATGGCGCCACCATACACCCTACATATAATATTTAATTACCATTAATAAAACCAGTAGTGAATAGCCAGGATCAAAATTTTGCAAGAAAATTCCAGAAAGATTGTTTTTAGAATTTTCTTGTAAATCTTAAATATAAGCGTTTAATTTTGTATACAATATACCCAATGGTCTCCAAAGTGAGATGCGCGTACCCCAGGGGTACTCAAATACACCTGGGTTTTTTTTTTTTTTTTTTTTTTTTTTTTTAGCTCTTTCCACCCTGTGGGCACTAAGAGGGCCTCTTATAGTAGGCCCATTATGGGTTCGGCCAGGCCCACAATGGGGCGACCGGGTGGTGAGGGACGGGGCCCGACATATCCGAACGGACCACCCCCGAAAAATTCCTGGGGATTATTCGACCCGTTCGGATTCGATCCCGGGTCCCCCAGAGCGGTAGGCTGCCACCTTTACCGCTCGGCCATCCGGCCGTAAATACACCTGGGTTAATACTGTACGTGTGTCCTGTTTGCAGTCTGTCTAATCCCTGTCATCCTCCCGAAGAAGTAGGCTCGCCGTCATTCAGGGAAAAAATTCAAATTGCGGTTAGAGCAGGAATTATGTATTTCTAGTGAAAATTTCGCAACTTTTTCTCGGGTAATTCATTCTATAAACATAGATATTGTATGCACATTTTTCTAATTTATTTGAAAAGTTTTATTGCAGACGAGTGAGACTCAATTTGATTCGACATTCCTTCCAATTCCTTGTCCTAATATGTATTCGAGTACTCAAAAACAATAGATTTTTAAATACATAATAACAGGTATGCGGCACCGGTCAAAACACATTGCTTTTATTTTGTGGTACTTAAAATGATTTATATTATATTATACGGGGTAAAACTTATAATTATTTTCGTCTTAGGGGTACGCCATCAAAAAGGTTTGGAGATCAAATGGCACTAACCTGTACTGCATTGTTTTTCAACCACTGGTTTGGTGCGATTTTAAAATCCTGTTGTATAAATACGTATTGTATAAGTATAAATGGAAGATTGTTCTCGAATAAATGTTCGTAATATACGTAAGCCTTTAATTTTTCCAACAAAGTGTGCTTTGAATGCTTCCATATTTTATAAGTGTAACATGGCCAAATAGGTTGAAAAACATTGCTACGCAGTAATCCTTTGTTCCTAGCTTTTTAAATTTTGTTTTATACTTCTGTAATTGCAACAACCTTAATTTTGAAAGTAGGGATGACTTTTATAAAAGAAACAAATTGGAAATGACATTTATTTAAGAGCAAGAAAAACGTGTAAAATTTTAAATATTTGCAAAGTCTTAGCTAGCCCCGCAAACTTCCATCGACCCCCGAAGGCCGTCAAGAAAGCCGGAGTTAATATAATAGAATGTATTTAACAAAATATTTCAGTTTTAGAATTAATAAATCACAGGAGGGGCCTTAAAGATGCTGTACGCCGGAGGCCGTATCCGTCTCTCGTCGTCGTCTCCTGTTTTCGTCCGAGCGGGCCTTAAAGATGCGTGACACAAAAAGTTAGTTTGAGTAAAAAGGCAGACGGGAGATTCCATCTCTTTACTCGAGCGGGCCCAAGAGAAAGGCGACACAGAGAGCCCTTCCTGCCTCCCCTACATTACTCGAGTTTACTTAATCGCAATTTTTCGCAAAATCTCAACGAAACGCGGAACTTTCGAACAAATTCACGCTTAACAATATAACTACCTACAATAGAAAAGGACGACAATACATTCTAACAATTCGTTACGTATTGTTAGAATATATTGTTTAGAACGCGCGGCGTATTACGATCCCGTCATATTTTTACTTCGCGTGTTATGTAAAAACATTAATCGGTTTGAAATATTTCAGAAAAGATAATTTTATTAAAATAATAATAATTTATTCTAAAGTAATGTTATCTGTATTTTTGAAAATCCAAAGAGGAATTTGCAATGATTGTTGCCTTTTGTATCCCTGATAATGTTACCAGAATGTCTTAATTCACAAATTTCAGAAATTTTCGACATAAGGTGCTTAAGCGTCAAAGTGGGTGAACAAAACTTCTGAAATTCTGCACGGTGGTTTGATTATTAGGGTAATGGATGATATTAAATTTTGGCGGTTAAAGGTCGAGGGGGTTAAAAGATAATGGGGGTCGTCTCCTGGTCTACAAATGCATATGAGGTGGCTACTCCCGCGGAAATCTGCCTCGCCTAGCGGCTTATGATCTGTGGTAGATCCAAGAAGAAGGCTATTTGAGCTTGTCTTCCCCATTGTCCCAAAATAATTAAAATTTATTTGCTCGACTTCAAAACATCGTTTTTAAAAACATTTATGACGACAAATATGGTTTATAAGACCATCCGCAATACAATCGTTCTGCACGTGTTAATAGTAGGTACTGTACTTATTAATTATTCAAATGTTTTAATTTTTGAATTAGTGTTATGGGATCTGTAACGACTTTACCCAACAAAAAGGAGACAATGACGAAAACAACACACGACTGACCGAAGACCTTTGTCTTCGGTCAGTAGTGCGTTAGCTATAGTAGCACTTAGACCTGGAGGCACAACGTTACGTTGTATTATCACACAGTTACGTTTCTATTAAAATAAAGTTAATTATATACGTTAACAAGTAATCGTTTATTTTACGGACACAACAATTAGTCCCACTTTGGGTACTTCTGGATGCACTATTCAGCAGCGTAGCTAGGGAACTCCGGGCCCGGTGCGGAACTAGATTTGTGGGCCCCCGAAAAAAATTTTTCGGCAGAGGTGTTCTTTTTCCATAATGGTATTCGGGAACGTTCAAACAAAAACAAGTAATTTTTTCTGTAAATTTCGGCTTTTGAATTTATTCCGTTTTCTGCGAGGTAAAACAAGTAATATTAGGATACATTTAAAGAGTATAACTAGATTACAGTGAGTTGCTGGTTTTCCTGTGTAATAGGGGCCCCAGCAGTTCGAGCAGCCAAATGCCAAATTTTGCTTTGTTCTGATTGCGTGAAAAATTTTTCGGTTTTTTTCCTGTGATTTTGGGGCCCCATGGGCCTATCGCTTTCCAGGGGCCCGGTGCGGACCGCACCTACCGAACCCCCCTAGCTACGCCACTGCCACTATTGACCTGTTTGAAGAAGTTGTACCTGTTTACCCGGATCTTTTAGTGGACAAGATGGTTTCCTCCTATGAACTTCTGGCCGATTCCGCACAACAAGCTTTCTGATCTGTGCTGGATGATCGGTCCAAGCACAATTTATAATCTATTGACAGCACAGTCGAATGGCCGAACGGTTAGGGTGTTAGCTACCTATCTAAGATACGCGGAATAGAATTCAAGCGGGTCAAAAAATCCTAGGAAATTGTGTTTACTTAAGAATCGGACCTTCGGGACACTGATAAAGGTTTGGGTTTCGCTGCTAAACAATGTCTTCCTTCCTCTCGTCAGAACTAACGTCACATTAAGTGGCCACGCAATGAGATTTAAATTCGTACCCGATCCATAGTTTATCACGGTCATACAAATCGGGACACTACTACTAATTCTTCTTCCATTCTAGTCAACCTCGTTACGGGTTAGGCATGCCGGTAACGGAGCAATACAACCTATAACGTATTGTACCTCCTGTTAATCAATCAATAATTATAAGCATTACATTTCAGAAACGATTAAATATGGCGGCAAAATACTTGAATATGTTTAGTTGTTCTATGACGTCGATGCTTTTTATCTATAAAAATCTACTGAATATTTCAGTAAAGCAATTAAATACTCTTGTTATTAATAAATATATATTTATAATTAACTTTTTGACACTAGTGCTTTTTCCTGTCCTGTGTGACCGAGGACTTTTTTTTTTTTTTAATCAGTTCCATCATAGATTCGGCCAGACTCACACTAAGGCGACCAGAACAGAAGCATCGAAGAAAGACAAGAAATAACCCTAAATGGGTACTCCATACCCTCTTAGCGCAATAAAACCCGGCCAAGCAACGCCAGGAATTTTTTTTGGGCAATATTTCCCGAATACATAGGGCCGTGGTCGCCACCATCGTGAGTTCGGCCCGACCCACGACGAGTATAGAAAAAAAAACTCATTTAGTGCCCACGGGGTAGAGTTTGTTTTTTTGGGGCTAAGTTGGGCATCGGCTTCACGACTACGTCACCCCGTCAGGCCTACAGAGTGACGCGCGTCCTCTAGTAGAGGGTACGTTCGTTAAGTCAAACGAGTTAAACGAGAATGACGTCATCGTTATTCTTGTTTCGTTAGACTTTTCGAACGATTCGTTATAACTAAATGGCTGTTTCTAAAATCGAAGATA
Organism: Centruroides vittatus; assembly: GCF_030686945.1. Taxonomy (NCBI): domain Eukaryota; kingdom Metazoa; phylum Arthropoda; class Arachnida; order Scorpiones; family Buthidae; genus Centruroides; species Centruroides vittatus. The sequence goes on from NW_027122673.1 coordinate 695,271, forward strand.
TGAATGTTGCTAGTGCAGCCTTATCCAAAATATTTTTCTTAGGTTGCTTCGGACGGACAGTTATTTCAATCATTTCACCTTTTAATTCACAATTTAAACACTCGAGTAGATCTAGAAACATCGATATCGTCGGGCGCCATTTTCTTAACGAAGTAAACTAACTCTTTCCTTCGTTAGGGTTTCGTTCGATACGTCATCACCGCGGAGCATGCGCACTGAGCGAGACTACTATTTTTCGAACGATTCGTTACTAACGCGTTTAACTCGTTTGATTTAACGAACGTACCCAGAGTTTCAAAAACTGGAAAAAAGCGCCACAGTAATGAAAAAAAAAATGCGTCTTATTTTTTTTTCGACTTTTTAAAACAGTTGGTCATTGAAGAACATTATTAACCAAGGTAAAATTAATGAACGACAGATACTAATATTTATATAATAATTAAACATTTAAAATCGTCAAAATTAATTAAAAAAACAAACTAATATGTTTTTTTTTCATATTTACATCGAATTTCGACAGCCGGACGAACGAGCGACACCAAGCGGCCGTTTCGAGAACCATCGCGCATCGACAGACGTACCGTTGCAGAAGTGGAAGTAGAAGAGGAAGAAGAAGAAAAGGAAGAAAAATACAAAAAAAGAAAGAAAAAGAAAAACGACGAAGGGAAAAGAAGAAGATCGTAATGACAATGAGCTTCATACAGGTGGCCGAGGAAGAAAACGACGAACCGATAGAACTGCCGTGCGAAGACGACGGGACTTTACTGCTAACAACATTATCTGCACAATATCCAGGCACTTGCGGACTGAAATACAGAAATCCCGAAACTGGTACCATGAGGGGCGTCCGATTGTTGGACGGGCGTTTCCATCCACCCGAATCCGGTTGGGGCAATCTGGTGTACATCGGAGTCTTTCCTAAAGGTGAGTCCGTGGCTTTTAAATGGCAGCTCCAAGGAGACGCTCTAAGCCTAATACTACGGTCGCGTCTCGGAAGTGGTGTTTTTTTCGGTTTAAACTCTGCCGGAAAGCATCCTCGAATCCGTTAACCTACAGATTTTTGCGTAATTGTCAAGGTAGGCGGGTTTAAGTGTTGTTCCATTTAATTCGGGGTGTTTTGCAAGATCACGTGGGAAATTTGAGGTATTTTTGGGGAAAGTTGAGGGCGGAGGCCTGTGTCTCTCATCTCTCTCTGTAACATTTCGGTGGTGTTGTGCGTGCTGCCCGGTGGCATGGCCTGATTCGGAATGGATGGGTAAATGATACAGTGGAGAGAAACTCTGGTGATTTTAACCAAAGCGGACGTCTTTGGGTTACATGCATCTGTGTCTGATGCATGTGACCCAAAGATCTCTGCGTGTTTTGATTAAAGTTGTTTGAGTTTCTTGCCTCAGTGGTGTGTTTATTTGTTCGTTTCGAATTGAGCCGTTGTCGTTTTACTTATCCGGCCGTCTGTTTGTACGTGTGACTGGTTTTCTGTTTTCGACGAACCGTTGTCGCAAATTTTAAAGTAGTTATGTGTGACGAAATTACCAAAAAGTGGCGAGTACGAGATTGTAGAATGGTATTTGTCCGATAGATCGATTTTCTTTGTGGGCTCGACACATCTACAAAAGTGTGTGATTTGTATGATTTCGTTGCCTGTATTTAAATTGTTTTTTGGTAACCGTTAATGCTGCAGTCTGTGTAAAGTATAATAATCCAGTTTTTTCTTAATTGAAAACTGAGCAAAATGCTTACTAATTTGTCTTCATGTACCGTAACATTCAGATATGTATTGTCTTTGTCTTCAGAATTTTCAAAAGTTTGATTCTTTTTACTCTTTTATTAAATTGAATTTATTAAATGTTTAAAGCTCGAGTGCTTTCGAGCCGTGCCGACACGTCTTTGGGAGATTGGGTATCTTTAAATACGACTTCTTGCTGCTTAGTAATGAAAGTTAGAGATTTAATAAATAGATTGGCACGGACAACTGGCTTCGGTGTATTTTTATGTAAATTCCATCCGAAGAGGAGTCATGGAAGATTCTAAATGCATACTGGTAATTAAAGCTGTTTATTATGTCCTCGTCATTGAACATTCAGTAAGTTCAGAATAATAATAGTCCATTGGTAAACTGAAAAGTGTGTTTAAACTTGTATAAAATCCATATTCGGTATATTTATTATGAAATATATGAGTTATGGTTAATTGTATATTGATTATACTTTACATAGTTATTTTTTAATATCACAAATTATACAAAAATAAAATATAAATTCAATCGGTGCAGTACAGTTATTTTTTGTTAAATTGTTTGCAGAAACGTCATTTGACTTTTTTGTTGAATCGTGTTTCTGCACACAAACCGATATTCCAAAATCGTAATTGCCGCACACTTGGTTAACAAATAGAAAGCAGTGTTACTTAAACACAGTAATGGTTGAGCCCCAATTTTGGCATCACACTTTTTGCAAGCAAGCTTTGTGTTGTGCTTTGATCAAATTTTGGTTTTGCACCTTTAATGTTTATTTTTACCCCATCTTCAGTGGTTTACACATACACAGTATATCTAACAATAATCCTGAGTTATTATTGCACTAAAATTAACATAACCATACAGCGCTTTAGTTATTTACTTTTGTATGATGTACATTTCATTTTATGATAAATGTATGATAACAGGATATATGGCTATTATGACTAATTATTAATTATATATTATTTATATGATTGTTAATAGTTAATCATGTAAACTGTCGATTATCAATCAATTAATCATCATGTAATTAACCATATAGATATCAATTATTAATAATTGTTTTAAAATGTTAAAATTCTTTTGCAAGTTTGGTGTATGTAATTGTTTAAGTTTGCAATTTGTACAATTTTTTAAACAAATAAACAAGGGATCTACAAATATATTTTACAAGAAAACACCTGCAGATAAGCTTTAGGTATAAATTACATTCTGGAATGTTGAATATCGGGTTACAAAATATGTTCTTAATGAATGAAGAGAGAGCTTTTCCCAACTTGAGTTACAATCTAGTATGGTTGCATTCTGTTTCTGAAGGTTGGAGTGCTTTGACAGTATTTGAAAGCCAAATTGTCAAATCAAACTCTTGTCAGTTTATGTTGGCACTTGGCTGGGCCTGCTGTTTGCTTCTCGACAGACTGGCTGCCTGCAATAAATTTTTCTTTTGTGGGTACCGGGACATAAGCGAATTTGCCTGCAATATAAGTACTAATCTACTGGCCAAGCAGGGAGGTGTTTTTAAAGAGAGTAAACTTGTTTTTAGCATTCCTTCTGATTCTTTTTTAGAGCTTTCAGAAGCCGTTGAAATTTTGACTGGAGTACTTCCTCTCAAACATGATTTAATTATCAGAAAGTCAGATGTACGATTAAAATTAATTGTTATTTAACACTAAGCATTGTGATATGTCGTCGCCAAAGGCCTCAACACAGAATCCGAATATTCTTATAGTACATCTGCCATTATTAATTTATTTTTGCATACCCTTGGGGGTATGTGTACCCCAGTTGGGATTCACTGATATATTTATACAGAGACCTGATATATTCCTCCTCCTTGCTCCCTTGATACAGCAGCACAGTATGCGAGCAGAAGGGCGAATATATATTTGAACATTAATTTAAATGAAAAAGGGCAAATATGTAATCTTCAATTCTAGTTGATAGTAAATAATTACAAATTGTCAATGAAAAGTTTAAATGTTATGCTAACATTAATATTCAAAATTTAAAAAAAAATTGTCAATAGTGCTTGCTGTTTAAATTTAAGTATCTACATACCATCAAGGAACACTGGGGATGTAAACAACACTTTCGGGCATTTACTCCATTCCTCTTAAGGATCACAGGTTTGACAGAAACCTTGTTTACATCGGCTCAACCAAGAGATCCTTGGGGATCAGATCACGTGAGCACAATGCGGATATTCTACATGAGAGAAATTCTATGGCACTCTCAACTTACTCCACCGAGCCGGACATCGAAGTGGCCCTCAACCAAGCCAGGCTTATCATCGCATCGCCTCACTCTGAACATCTGAGGTGGTTGGAGGCTATCTCCATTTACAAACACAGCCGCACCACCACCTGCATTAACTATAAAGAGGAACTCAATTTGTCCACCGCCTGGCAGACCCTCATCGACACGGACCTTTAATTGCCATCTACTCGCACCGTATGCGCATGTCTGACCAGCTGCATCGTGAAGCATTCGATTTCGGTTTAAAAATAACTCGTTCCATTATTCGATCTGCGTTCCTCGTTTTTTACCGTCTGAAGAAGAACTACCAAGTTCGAAAATGTTAACGGAAATTTTTCGTTTTGCGTCTAACACCGGTAAAAGGTTCCCGAAAGTGTTGTTTAAATTTATATTGTTACACACAGTCCTGCCATGTTACAAATCCACAGTCTTTGCTGATGACATTAAAACTGAGAAACACATTCAAATAGGTTGATTGTTCTTGGCAAGTTGAAATTTCTTATTTGAATCTTCTTTATTCAAATTTCTGTTTGATGACTATTTTATAAGGCAATTCTGCTGAATCTAAATGATGATGATAATGAACTTTTAAATCTAGCGGAGTATTTTTATTAAATTAATGTTTTGGCTTTTCTGTTGCAACATTGAGATATAGAAGCCAAACACATTTAACAAAAATGCTAGATTAGAAAATTAAGTGTTTGACTATTCTGTGTTGTTATAAAAAGTATTATACTTAAAAAATAATAAAAATCACTTTGTAATTTACTTACAAAATATTCTTCTTACAATAAAATTTATTTATATACAGAAGTTTATTAATCTTGCATAGGTGCCAGATTACCCAATACTTTTGTAAAATTCCTTAAGTTATATGCCAGGGGTGGTCAAACCTTGTCATGGTAGGAGCCATACACTGCCTATCACAACTACACGAGAGTTGCATCCTTCGTTGGAATGTCTATTGCAGAGCTGCATCATCCATTTATATTATATATAATTAAAATAATATAGTTACCACCGTTCAATAGAAATATTACTATTGTTTTACTTTATTGGTACTTTATGACTAACTGGATAAATAATCATTTAACTCTTTTGACTTTATGAATGTACCCTATGTTTTTCAGCAGTTGCCCGTTTGAGGTCAAGTTGTGAGTTACGTTTACGATCCTTGTGTATATTACACTATGTAATAGTCAGAAAACTTACTACTTACATATATACAATTTCTTCATATAAACTCAGTGCATACAAAAATATAAATATATGGAAGCTGTAATAAGAATCTAGAACAACTGCATGCAAGTTAAGAATCACAATTTACTCACTAGTTATATGTGATCGAAAGTTTCAGACATTGATGTACATTTTGTATTAATGCATGCTGTTATGTGTTTCCAATTTATTTACATACGTACACACACGCTCTCTCTCTCTCTTTCTCTCTCACACATTAACCAGTGTATGACTATACTGTGTTAAGACCGAAAAACATGAAAAGTGTAAGTGGACATATTATTGCCTGCAGATTTTAAGGCACCGCACGTCCGAAAAAATTCTGATTTGCCAAATACCAACATCCTAAATTACAGGAATTATCGACTACTTTTCAGAGGGTGCTGGATTACTAGATATTCCGGATTATTGATTACTGGATTAACGAACTTCTATCGTACTTCAAAATGTTCAAAGCCTTTCAACTTTCTGTTCGGTCATTGTTTACATACATATCACTTGTTGCGCAATTGATTCTAAGAATTCGAAATAATTTAAATAGTGATAAATGACTTACAAAAGAAAAATAAAATGAATAGTTGTCTAATAATTTTAATATTCTGAAGTAAAGATATGAGAACAATAATGCTGACTTGTTAGAGTTGGCATTAACGTTTTCACCACTAGCACCGACTCACTGGCCTAACTTTTTAGTGCATATTGTTTTTTGTTTTTTTTTTAACTGAGGGCCTACTATATAAAATATTAAACCCATATTATAAGAAATTCTGTTTAAAAAAAAAAAATTCATCACGAACTTAATGAAAATGCTTCAACCGTTTTAATAGAATGTAAAATAATACAAAAATGCATATAAGTATAAAGTAATCAATGGTTGCTTTATTTCTATTTTTTAATTACTACAGGCTTAGCAGCGAGCTGCCAGAAAGTGGCCTCTCTTGATGTGATAAAACAAGTAATAACCTGGACTAAAATAAAAGAAATGGCTGTTTATTCGGGTGGTGCCAAATCTTTTATTACACAAGGAAGGAGGCGTTTTGGTCTATTTTGATAAACAAAACTGTTTTTTTTTTTTTTTTTTGTGTAATGAAAGATTTGGATACCCAAATAAGCAACTTGGGTTTTTATTTTAAAATTTGTTGGTAAGATATTCTTAGTTTGAAGATTAAATGTTCAAAATGATGCCGAAGAAACATTTGTGCATAAAATTATAAAATGTCTTTACGTAAGCTATATGTTTTTATGTTCCAATTTTTTGGATTGTTGATCTGAAACTTTACTCGAGAGAATAATAATTATATGCGAAAGTTTTAAAGACATGCATGCATGTTTTTGTATTAGTTTAGACTCCATTAAAATAATTTTCTTTTATTATACAAAATCTGAGATTCTAGATAGTACTTGTTGAAGGCCAAGTACTGATAGGTATATATTTGTGCGTCCAAGGCCATTTTTCAAATAAATTTATCATTTTATGTTTCCTGTGCCATTTTTAAAAATACTCCTGATTGATGACGTCTGTATCTTTCCTTATAAGTAGAAGTTTAATCAGTCGATTATTGACATTTGGGTTAGAACGGATAGATCTAATTACCCTTTATGTTAATTAATAAACTTTATGAAAGATGACACGTGGATAAATTCTGATAATTAATTAATTAGATTAGGTTTAATTTAACCCAAAAATAAATTAGTTTGGCAGTTGATTCAGATTTTGAATTATATTTTTCTAGTTCTCCCTTTTTCTGTCTTTTATGAATTTACTAAGCCCCACTGGCTCTGCTAATTTTCATTTTGACAAGTATAACAAAGTATAATGCAACTGAAACTTTATCTAAATTGTTTTATTTTATATTTAAATTACTATAAATTGTCATATACATTTTCTGTACTCTTATTTTATCTAACAGTAATGTTTCCCTTGTAAAGAGAGCAGAATGTATTTTCGTATTACTTAAAGCATGGTGTGCACCACTAATCTAAACCATGGTGTCTAAACTAGGTTTTCCAGGCTAAATCTGGCCTGCAAATGTATTTGATGCATTGTTTATAAAGAATAGAAATAGACCTATTTTTTTGTATGTGTGGAATATATAAAATATTTATGGCCTGTCTACTTACAACTTGTATGCAATTTGGCCCACTGGTTGATAAGTCTGGACACCACTGTTCTATTAATGTATAGTATCAATACCAATGATCAGTCCAAAAGCAAAAATAAATTGTATAAATTTGTGTTCTTAAAAAATGATCTAAAATTAATATTCACTGTACATTTTAATTTAAGTACTATATTTATTCTAATAAATAAGCTGTCTATAACTTTTTTTATCTTGTAGCTGTGCTGTTTATTAGTTTGTGCTTATTATTAGAGGGCAACTGTTTATGGAATTAATCCTATAATTTTTTTATTCCATTATTATTCAAATGATGATGCATCCCTCAACATACACACTTTATCTTCTCTCTGGTGACGGCACAAGTAAAAAATATAATATACAGTTGTGCAAATTATTTTATATATAATATAATATAATATATATATATACATACACACACACAGACAATGAAAGGAATTAAATACAGACTATAAGTACAGATGCAGACTTGTGTATTAGTGATGTAGTTATGCCACACTTACTAGTATTATCTCCAAAATTGGCTGAAATCTTTCACTAATATACACACAATGTATATTAAATTCCTTCTAAGTTGCAATATGAGTTATATTTGTTTTCATTAGTTAGGAATCGGTATATGTCAATGAAACAACGAATTACTTTAATTTCATTGACTGTCTGTTCATGAATTGGAATTGAGGGGAAAAAATTTATGCAATTAAAATATTAACATTTTTTATTCTTTGACCTTGTTCTGTGAATACTACGAGGGCCTTTCTATCAAGTCCATTATGAGTTTGGCTAGTCCCACTGTTGGGCAGCTGTCTGCTGGACAAGCCGCCCGATATATCTGGAATGATCCAGCTCCTGCAAAATTCTAGGGTTTTTTTTTTCTTGTCCAAATTAATTTCCAGTTCCCTAGAGCGGTATCGGTCCACCACTCTAGGAAACTTAATTTTATAATGTAAAATGAAATCAGATGTTCTGCCATTATCTTCTGAAATCATTTTCATCTCAAAATAACTATTAATATGAAACTAATTGGAAAAGCATTTAATGAATACGTACAGTAGCTACTATTGAAATATATACATATTGACAACAAACTTTCAAATAAAAATGCACTGTAAGTACTGTACTTGAAATCGTGGATTAAATCTTCAAAGCAAGAGATAAATTATGGTACCCCTTCTGATTTTCTGTAGGGGGAAGTTAGAGGCAGAATATAGATCGTGTACCATAGATGCACCTTTGATTCTTACTGGATATATGTGACATTTTTCGAGGCTTATTTCTTTATATTATAAGAATTCAAACAGTTCACACAACAGACATTTATTTAGACATTGACAGGTCACAAAAAAATGACTAAATAGAGTTGAACTACATAAAGTAAAAGCTTGTAAAAATTAACTATGAGAAACTAAAATAAATATGTGGGCTCACATACTTATAACGAAATTGAACATTTTTATGAATGCACAAAACAAAAGCCAAACAAGAGCCCTCTCCCCGATAGCTCTCAGGCAATCGGTATCCCAAAATGAATGTTTACACACACGGCCATTCAAATCCAGCTTGGCTCCTTATTGGTTGTGGTTTGAGCCCCACATGAAGAAGGTTCAGAAGGGAAACTTCCTCAGCCTTCATATTCTCCCTACTTTTCCTACTTTTCAGAAAATTTTCCTAATTGTCCGACTTTTTGTCTTTAGGTGATAATACAGAATCAGTTTTTTTTTCTAAATTAAGCATACGTAATGTATATTCTTGGCCTTACCATTTCTTCCATCAGTTGTATATGTAAGGCAAAATCTTGTGAATTACTAAAAGATGAGCTTTAAATTTTTTTTATATGCAGATCTCAACAATGTTAAAAAATTAAATTCTAGTATTTAATCAATTCCCAATGAAAATCACGATGGGAAGAGTTTTGCATTAGGTTTTCTAAGCTATCATACCAATTTCCCATTAGATTAGGAGAGTGTTTACTGATATGTAATTGACAATGTTAAACTCCAGTACCATTATGTTGGGCAGAGCCATAGCTACAAGGGAGCTGCAAGATGGTTGTCTATTTGGCTTAGTTGGCAGTGCCTGTATACAGTAAGATCTCATTTCAACGGATTGTTCAGGGGCCAATAATCATACATTGTTCCAAAAATCTATTATATCGTGAACAATGGATTTCTCGCGCTCCCAGGAAAATATCTATTCGAAAAAATTTTCATTTTTTAAATCCCCTATGTAAAAGACATCTGTACTTGAAATAGTTCAGTCCTGTTGAGATTTCTGTCCTTTATTTTATATAAACATGTATATTACAAGATCATACATTATGCTATAACATAGCTGACAGAAACTATATACATAATAAACCAAAAAGTGACAAAGTATGTATGATTATTAGCACTTTCATGATATGTTAAAAAATTTTGTCTATCTTGGTTTGCTTTGATGGTGATGTAACATTTCTGGGCTTTTTTTGGGTAGCATCATTAGTACGAAATGTTACTGTTATGCGAGCACAATTTCAAGGTGCGATATTTTCGAACATGTATGTGCAACAAAGATGTTCCGCACCTTTGTTGCACACATGCATATCTGGAAGTGTTAAGCCGGAAGTAGTTTCCCACCACTAATCAACATGCTATGGGAGGACATTGTTTGGCTTCAATGTTTGCAGTGAGAACCATGATGATTATGCACTTAGTTTGCACAGTGTGCGATGTGTTTTTTTAAATTCAGTATCCAGAAACATCTAAATATTAATTAAAGGTTGAAAAAAATACAATGTTTACTAAAGATGGAACTAGAAAACAATCCATTATTCCAAGTTACAGATCTGCTAGAGGTAAAATTACATTGATTTGGTGGGACCTAGAGAGAAAATCCATTATTTCGAAAAATCCGTTGTTCTGCAATCTGTTAAAACGAGATTCTAGTGTATAATTTATGTTTCGCTTTTATCACTAGCTTAGCCTAAAGCTGTTGGACAAAAGAAACATACCAGTCAGATTTTTCAGTTTGTTTCTGTAACCCTGCGACGATTTACTTCTGGGTATGTAAAGGAAACTGATAATTAGTAAGCTTTATTTGCACTGAAGTGTTTTGGTTTCATGTATTCTTTTAGCTCTAAAGCAAAGAAATTGCCAAGGTATTATTGTCATTTTAATATGTGGCAAAATCCCATTTTAACGTTTTTACATTTATCTTCAGTAATCCCAACTAGTGCTTTATAAAAACAATTAAATTAGGGTTTTCTCGATTTTACTGTACATTTAACTTTAATTTTAAGGAGTCAGACGTCCAAAGGTGATTTTTGATTTGATGTTTACAAGATAGGATACAGCGAATGATTTTTGGGTCCCAAATTTTCTAGTGTTTGCTTACTCTAGGAAGCAAAACTTACTTTTGTCGCCATTTCTATTTCATGGAAGCAGATGCTTGCTTACTCTTTTAAGATCTAATATGCAAAACTGTTCCTTTTTTATAATTTCAACTTGATTGATATTTAAGATTTCAAATGACAGTTTTTAGTAGGAAATTTTTACATTAAAATATAAGTAAATAAAATTGAAGCCCGGTAGAAGTCCCGTTATCAGAGGTAACGCGGACTGATGCTGCCTCGGATAACCAAAAACTCTGATATTTGGATTAAAAATTACAAATATCAATATAAAAGATTTATATGATACCACATTAATTTTAAGTTGTTTTTTAATATGTTATTGAATTTAATCATATATAAGAACATTTTTTACATCATTTGTTATACAGCTAATATGTACCAGTACAGTACAATAGTTTTAAGAATAAAAATATGTATTAATATTGTTACTGTTTAATACAAACACTTTGTCGTGTTGAAGTTAAACGATAAAAGGTAAAAAAAAAAGAAGTAAATTTATTTATTTATTTCTACAAACAAATGGAAATATCGGTTGAAAATTGATTTCCACTCCATTTAACATTTCTACCTGCATTAAAAACAGAACTAACAGAACAACAACAATATTTACAAAAGAAAACAGATAAAATATACTAAAAATTGTAGTGATAACATTGTATAAAAGCAAATATTTATGATTTAAAAAAAAGGAAGTACAAAAATAACTATGTAAAATAATTTTTATCATTTTGCTCTTTTTTAATACACGTTATTGCTTTAAACCGTCTTTATAAAGTTATTTAAAGTTTTTGTATTATTGTATTGTTCTTTCTTTACCACAATGTTTCATGGTCGGCATCGGCCACTCTCTCCGTACGGTCGAAGTTAAAACTACTATGGTGTTTACGCACTTGATGCTTTTACGAATTAAAAGCGGGGTATTCGCTTGGTTTCTTCCGGGTAATGAAGAACCACGGTTAATCGAATTGTACTGAATATACTAAGATAATTCTATCTTTCTTTTACTTGTTAACGAGAAGATATTTTATCAAATAAATACACTCTAAACTGTTTTTGTTATATTTTATTGAACATCCTCTACGTGATGATTTCGGCTATCTTTATTTCACAGTTTATATGTACCTACTTTTCCTTAGTAGAGAAAGGGTTAGCTCATTCCCCAATTCCTGGTAGTAACAAATATTTAAAAGTAAACAGATTTTGGGGGAAAACGTCAGAAAAAAGAAGTAAGCCAAATTACTTTATTTGATTGGTAGATGTTCAACGTATTTAGTCAAATTTTTTGACGGATTCTACGAAAAATATTTCTGCGTTTTGGTCATTTTTGATTTTCTATTGTCGAAAACCAGTTTACATTCTGTCTAGATTTAACTACGATCTATTACTGTACTTTTGATAAAGAAAAATGTAATTTTGACATTTAGATAACTGTTTAAATAAATCTACAAAAGCAATAAAATTGTTTTATCGGTCTAAGTATTTTTAACCGGCCGTCTGTCGTCGGAGACTAGAAGAAATAAAATATATATTTTGTGTGTGAACGTAATGGAAATAGGAAGATGTATTATATTGCCGAAAAGATTAAACTTTCAGTAAAAAATATATAAAATGCCACATAAAAGTTACTCTATAAATTGGTCTTTTCTGGCATTTCTTTTAAAACATACACACCTGGTTTGTTGTATTTACTATATACAAGCACACATTTACTGAAAGAAAACATTCTTATCTGTAATGCTGTCTTGAGATATATTTACTATTGATAGTTTGTCGTTTGAAACCAGTTGTGTTGTTAATTCTTATCTTTTATCTTATTCATATATTGGGCTCTCTCATAGTGTTATTAATTAGTGTAAAATCAAGTAATGCTAACAGAAATAAGTTTATGCAAAATATATTTTTTATACAAATTAGTGGTGGCTAATTGGAACAAAATTGTGCAAAGTGTTCGAACCTACTGTAACTTTAAAACTTAAAGCAGTTTGCAATTTTTTAAGCAAGATTATAAATTTTAGAGAATTCATAATAATCTAATGTTGATAATTTATTTATTTCTTTCTTTTTTTGGAGCTGCTCGCAGTTATCCTTTACACTCTTGATTTGAGGGCAGGCATTAAGGAACTAATCTAAAAATTAAAACAAGAATGCGAAACAGTCGCTACTAGAAAACTCGTGCATATGAAAATCTCACGGAGAACCAGCAAAAGACTGGAATTTAATAATTTGAATAAATATTTTGAACTAAAGCCACTAAAACCCCAATATCCAGCAGAGAAGTTTGGAATTGTTAATGTTTTTGCTTGTGTTCAATGGCATCGTCGGGCAAACTAACAACAGGGAATTGCCGTATAGGCATGGGCTTTAGTTCAAGCATACCCAGTTTGAGTGGCAATGTTCAATAATTTATATATAATTTTAATGAAAACAAACGTCTTTGGGTTACTATTCAAATGCAGAATGGAACAATTAATTTTAAGAAATAGAATGGAACATAAACCGAAACTTCTGACAGGTGGAAATGCGTGTGCTCAGCGTGGAAGTAACTAAAAGGGAAATAAGTTATTTATAATGTGTAATGATTAATTTAAAGTAATGATATACAGTATACATATATAAACAATGTATAATGATTATGTGAGATAAGCAGAGGTTAATCTTCGCCGACCACTTACGCTGCACGGGTAAAAAAAGTAAACATACAATATATCCTTTAATTAGGTTTCTGTTACTGGTTTTGTAGACTTTAAAGAATTAAAAGCTATTGGCTTTCGTCAGTAATACATCACACAAGGAGCAGATTATGATGTGAAGAAAATAAACAGTCTAAGGACTGAAGAGGGGGTCATTAAGACCCAAAATGCATCTCCTTCAATAAAACTTTATCAACAACTGCTTCTTGTGTGATGTGTTACTGAAGAAAGCCAATAGCTTTTAATTCTTTAAAGTATACAATATATTCATTTAAAAACAGAATAAAACAGTTTTCATTAAAACTGAGTTTTTTGCTGGTTTTTGGTATGATACTAAATAACTAAAAAATGATAAAACAGTACATTTATTTTTCATTTTAATAATTTTGATTTTGTAACAAGTAAAATTGATTTCTGATTAAATTTTTTCTAGTTAACAATTATAAACTTCATAAAATTTATTAAAGGACTATTTAAGAAATTTCTACTTTTGTAGCAGATAATAACAACAAATACTGACAATAGTGCCAATGTTCTATTGTTTTCTATTTTAATCAAACTTTTCTGATTATAAACAACAATACTGACGACAGAAGTGGATGTACAGTTTCGTGGATACCTCACAAAATCCCTGCCTCTCTTTAAAAATTTATCGATTCTGAAAAGTCTTTAAATTCAAATCAAAAATGTCCAATCCCGAAAAGATATTCCGCCCCAGTCTGCCATTGAAGCCGGGCAGTTTGGCATCCGTTTCCCTTTCCTCGATACTTCCTTCAAGGAAGTATCGAGGAAACTGAATAAATGACATACACGAGAATGTTAAACAACTTAAAAATATTGGCAAAACGTGCTATTATATGAGACATGTTTGGCCCTTCCACATTGGATGTCCGATTGGACATCGGTTTAGTTACCAACTGTCGATGTCAATCCAATAATTGGTCAGTCATTAACATGCATAACATACATTTGTATAAGTCAAAGTAGATTTTATCATAAAAGGAAACCTTAGCAGATTTTACTAAAGCCATTCGGAGAATTCAAAGGCTTTAGTAAAATGAATTCTCCATATTTATTTATTCATAGAAAATTTTAAGACAGTCGGAAATCTTAAATCATTATTACGGAGTTCCTAACTGTACATTTTTACACTATGTATAATTATGAGGAGAAAACACTTTCCTTCTAGTTTGTTTTCCTTTTTTTTTTTTTTTTTTTTTTATATATGTAATTATTAATCCAAATGTCTGTATACAATTATTAGTTCGGATTACCAATTGACACATAATAAGTGAATCGAGGGAAGTCGTCTTTTTCTTTGTAACCAACTACAGCCCGTTTCCAAATTTTATTACTTAAAATTTTTTATGAATCGACAACTTATTCGCGGTCGTTGATTTATAGCACATAATTTTGCCACGTAATATTTTAAAAATTACTTGATTAATTGCAGAAAACAAACGAAAATCGGACGAACAGTTGGAAAACAGTACGGCGAAAACAAAACGCATGGAGAGTCGTCAAAAGTGTTCTGACCTAATAGTGCTGGGATTGCCATGGAAGACGACGGAACAGGAATTACGTCAGTATTTTGAAACGTATGGAGAAGTATTAATGGCACAGGTAAGATTTTATTTGTCCCGTGTTGATTGCATTCTGCTTTATGCATTTGCACGTTACCGAAAGCGCTCGCTCGCAAAAAGCCGTCTGTGGAGGAGCTTTTTAAATCCTAAAACGATGGTTTAAAATATTGTCGATTGGAGACATAATATCAAAATACCACAACTTTTTTAGAGCTATTTTAACATACATTACTTCAGACTGGAAATTGTTTTATAAGTAACTCTTTAGTGTCACGAATTTTCTCTAATAAGTAGAAAAATGATCTATTTGTAACTTAAAATTAAACAATGAAATATATGAAAATTTGGAAAATTAGTTTTTTTCTAGCAGAAGACCAATTAGTTAGCTGGTCGAATATCAGCTGCTTTTTGCGTTCCGTTCGTCAACGTGCCGTATAAACGATTTTGTAAAGTTCTTCCAACAACGGGCTTGGTTTTTCCAAGATTAGTTACTAGAGATTTAGTAATTAATTTGTGTGTTCCAGTAAAGCAGAATTTTGGTTTTATAAAACTGAACTATTAAAATCTGAGTATTTTGTTACCTTTTTAAAATATTTACATATCGTATACAATTTAAAATAACGTTGTTGGGTGGTAATTAAGTTTGAATTTGAAGCAAAATCTGTCAGAAAAGCAGTTACCATTTATTCACTTTCACTGTACCGGAATATGGCTTTTGACATCAACCATTGGCCACAAACAATTTTTTAAAATTTCCTTTTAAAACGGTGTAAATATATCTGATTAAAAATAAATAATTTTTAAATTGGAACCGGTATTGTATACCATTTATCATAACTTTTGAAGTCTGTGCATTCCCGTACATCTTAATACGTTCTGTGTAACTATTAATGTTAACAGTGTTATCGACTTTACTTACAAGTATGGAAATTATTTATGAAAAAATTATTAAATAATTTAAATAAGAATTTATACTTATTGTGTTCATAGGCATGTAAATGTAAACAATATAGTCTTTTGGTGTTAAGACATTTTTGTAATAACAAAAATAGCAAGTATTTTTGACATCGCATCAACGTTGTCTTCGGGCAATGCAGAATATATTAAAATACCAATAGAATGTTAACTTAAACTAAAAAGGAATGCATGTTTAAAATTTGAATGTGAAAGTATGGAATGTACTGACTTGGATAACATGGAAAAAAGTAGGTAATAAGCTCTTAAATTAATAAAAATATTGCATATTTTTATGTAAGACATCAAATTAAAAGATTAATTCAATGACTTACATCAAACGGTGCTATCTATTGGTCTGGGATTTCTAAACTGGGTTTATTTTACAATCCTAATGTAGAAATGTGTGACGATTCCCAGATGAAAATAGACTCACGTTCGGTGTGTCATCCGAGTAGTGACATTTAGGCCCGTAAAGGTATAATGTTGTCGTATAATGTACACTCCTGGAAAGTTCTGTGGTATCTCTGTTGCCTAGGATATCCCTATGTTTCATTAGTTGATTTGAAAGTTTTCTTTCGTGGCCCCTATGTAATAAACCTGTGTTTGTATTTGGTCGGTGTAAATGGACCGTATAAGTGCCTGATTTTTCTGGCATGTTAATGTTAATTTTTCAAAACATTATCATTACATTAGAAAAATTGCAGTTAGGGATTGAAAGAATATTTTGTTCTTTAATGAAACTAACAGACAGAGAAGACTAAATTTGGTCCAAGTGTAATAACCAATGAGCAAAAATAGTGGTTTTGTAAAGCTCTCTTGTTTTTACATGTGCTCTGTTATGTTCTCTGGTCGTAATGGCAATGCCGTCACAAGTTTGGGCAACTAATTTCTCTCCACAATTAAAACTGATTTACATATTGAGTAAATAGTCTCTTTGAATTTTGGTTTTTGCTTACATCCAAGAAACTGGCAAACGTTTCCTCAATGTTTTTGTGCTGTGAACGTTTGAGTCCTACGAATAGTCTACAACAGGGATGGGCAACCCACGGCCCGCATTAATACTTTGTACGGCCCGCGTTGCATAAAATATGAATAAATGTATCGGTTTCCCAGCTTAAGGAAGTATGCAGCAAAAATTCAAATGTTTTTTCTATAATGTATGTATGTGAATAGTTTTTGAATTTGAATTTAGTAAAAATTAAAACAAGAAACCAGCTAACAGACACATCAAAACTAATTTAAAGCTAGCAGTGAATAATATTTAACCAAATATTTCCGATACGTTACATTTACATCAGTTTCAGAAGCAAAATTAAGTATACCTATGATAATTTGTAATTATACGTGAATAAATAAATGTAATTTACTGGCATTTTTTTTTCTTTTCTATTTTCTCTCGTATGCGGCCCGTGTCAAAAGTTTGAAAGTGGCCCTTACATAGAAAAATGTTGCCCGTTCCTGCTACAATAACAAACAAATTTTTGGCTTTTCACGTTTCTTTTTTAATTTCTTCGAGAGTAATATTTGGGATTGATTAAAATCATTCTAAATTTTGTTTGAAAGACTGGTTAAGAAACTACCGATTTTTCAAAATGCATGTTTAGGTGGTTATCTGTTGCACCCAATAAGTAAACAAACTCTATATAATTTTCACCTTTCTCGGATTCTGGGGATTTGCTGCATCATTCGAATGCTATGTCTTTTGACAAAAAAGTACGACCTTGATTAATTTGGAAATAACATATCTATTAACCATTACAGTTTTATTATGCTTTTCCACATTAACTTTAAATTTATTGTCGAGACGAAATTCTACTCTGATTCTTTGATAAATGGTTTGGAAGGCAAAATAATGTGATGCTGTTAATTTTCTTTTTTTTGGATAAATTATTTAAATCGTCGAAATCACCTTTATTCTGGTCGCAAACTTCTTTGGAAAATAATAAATGAGGCTGACAAAAAGTTTCCGAAATATTACACAATGCAAAACCGAGGAATATTAGTATAGAATCGGTTCTAAAATGTCTAACAAATGTCTTTGTAATATTCTTAATATTTAAATTAGGCTGCTGCTTTTTATTTTTAATAAGATCTTGAACCAAAACTTCTTTTAAACGAATTTCCAGTTATACAATTATGTTGGGTATTTGTTGTGTTTTCCCAATCTGTTATAATTGAATTAAGTTAATATTTTCCGAAAAGGTAAGTTCCAGAAAAAACGAAATAATAAATTACAAAGTTTGTCATAAAATACAGCAATACAAGTAAAATCTGACCTTTGAAATTCCGACAAGAGATTTATTAGAATAACAATGTTTTTGACTGGAATTTACCGATCTTTTTCAGTTACAATAAGATGTATCAGTACAAAACAATGCATTCCTCAAGTCCATAGACAATAAAAAGTATGCAATATGATACCTAGAGATCAACACACTAAGTATACACCTCTACTATGTGTAGTAAAAGCATTAGTGTTTCTTTTTGGTGCATCCTAGGCAAATACATAAAGCACATGTGAAAATGATTCTGTTTTGTCTACGGTCAATAATATACTTGTTTTAGAGTGGAAACAATACATCCCATACACATTTAAGATTTTAATAGAGAACTAATTACAGTATACCGCCCTATAACGTGGTAGATACGTTCCGTGTTATATGAATCCGTGTTGTACGAGTCACTTAAATACATGAGCCAATCATGGCCCGGCACTTGTACAGTTTAGGGGCTACGGCTGTTTGAAAGGTTTTCTTCCATAAAATTAATCGATTCTAGACTAATTTGACTCAACATTTCCAAATCACGTATAATTTTTTGCGAATAATCCATATAAACTGTGCTATAAACAAAAAATTGTAGGATTACTTAACGAGTGTGCACCGTTCGACGACGCCATCGCTTAAGCTTGTTTTCGTCGCGGAGCGGCTCATCAAATGGTGGGCTCATGTTTCCTCATAAGTTATTTTTCTGCGAAAAATTTGCTGAACTTTGGAGACAGCATTAATAAAACTTATATTTTTATTAACAATAATAAATGTTTTTTAATAGGTCCAGTGCTTGTTTAAACTCAATGGTTTATACAATATCTGCTATTGGTCCAGATTTGACCAATCCTGTCACGACACGAGTCGGCGATGACGTTTTACCGCATTATACGAGTCTCTTTTAGCGTGTTATACGAACACAATCACAATTTTTTCGCAGTGTTATACGAATCTGTGTTATATGAACCTGTGTTATAGGGGGGGTCTGCTATATTGAGTTTTAAAAAATCATTTTTGTAATTCATAGAATTTGAGTTAATTATAAAATTCATATTTACAAAATAAATAACTAGTTCTACATTATTTAAAACAAAATATCCTGATACGTAATGATATTTTATCAAATTGCTCCTGGTTTCGAGTCGTTAGGCATCATATGCCATAACAAATGTAAAATTGACAAAGTTCAAGCCAAAGATTTTGGAGGTCAAAAGAGCTCTTAATAAATTAATTGATTAAACAAGTATAATCTAATTCTTTGAATTACTGTTCGTGGGAGGTGCAGGTTTGATTTATGCGTCCCTGTTAAAATAGATTTTTGTAATTATCTGCTTATCCATCATTGATTACCCATACACTAAAAGCACTAGAAAATAAATATGAAAAACACAGCTACTTTAAAGTTGCTAAAAACTATTTAAAACGTTTTTAGTCTAAATTTAGGCCACTGTCAACATCAAAAACTTTACAAATGAAGTAGAACACTTTTACGTTTGAAAGTGTTCAGTCATGCTGCTACTATAATTTTCACGTTTCGTTTAATGCCGAGGATTGCCTAAATTTAGGATAAAAATGCTTGTGTGTTTATAATATGTGATTTTTGGTAACTACTTTTTGATTATTTAAAGTGAGAACAAACTATTCAGGAAACTAAAAATGTTCAGAAACACATTTGTTCTTCCTAAGGTTATTTTTGCTTATGGCAAATATAAGTGACTGTCTTGTTTTAAATTTCTGCTTATAGTTTTGTGATTATTATGTCATGTGCCCAATTTTGTTAGATTTACTCTAGAAAATAATGACTTTCTCTTGAAGTATCAGCATTGGATTTTAAATAATTCAATGCTTTTAATTTATTCATTTCTAATATTACAAATTTTTGCATTGTTTAATCATTTAAATTGTTCATAGTTGAAAAAATTATTTTAAAATATTTATTTAGGTCAAAAAAGATCCGAACACCGGGCAGTCGAAGGGATTTGGGTTTATCAGATTTGCAAATTACGAAGCGCAAGTGAGAGTATTAGCGAAAAGACACCTGATTGACGGAAGGTGGTGCGACGTAAAAATTCCTAATTCAAAGGTAATGTCATTCTCGAAGAAAAATCTTTTATTTTGTAAACTTGTTTGTTTAGAAGTTCTTGTTGTTATGCTAGATTTAAGCACACGTCTGTTTGCCTTTGGTGCACGTTTTAGAAACGCACGTTAATAGAGAAACTAAATACGTTCCATGATGTCAGTGGCATCAGTGCATGCAAAGATAAAAATAAAGTTGAAATTTTCCAACTTTCCGGCATGTCGGCGAGGAATCTCGTACCGGCGTCGGTGAATGTTTGCATGTGCAACCATCATGTCGGTCTATCCATGCACGTGAAGATTTTGACCCTCAAGTTATGTTATTATTATTAATTATTCTTACCAGATACATTTTATTGCGACCAATAATTAATTAAACACAGATTCTTTTTGAGATTAGAGAAAGTGGACTTTGTGAAAGATGATAAAATATTTAGAAGTATCATGTTTATAAAAGGCAAGAAATGCTTCAGAACACAGATAAATGTAGTAGAAATTATAAATATTGAAGATTTTGGCATTATGGAAGTAAAGGCAAAATAAGATCTACACAAATGCTAAATTTCAGTTTTTTTTCCAATCAATATCACAAAAATTTAATATGCCAGTGACAAAATATGGCAAAGAAAATTTCATGGTCACGCATAAACTGTAACCAGCTAGAGAAAACCATAGACTTGCATTGGCAAATCTATGGATGGGTAAACGTAACATTTTAAAATTTTATTTTAAATGCATTAGAAAGTCAAAAGAAAATAGGTTAAAATGCAATTATTCATTTAAATGAAACTTTTAGCTAAATGACATTCATAATTAATTAGTTATGTAATTTACTTTTTTTAATTATTAGTTGAATTTTACAGCTTCTATATGTATTTTTTCAAGTACATTGGAAATTTCACAAAGATGTTATGAAATAAAAAGAAAATATTTCATTTAATAGTTTTCAATTTATTGCAGAATGTTTAATAAATTTACCAGAAATTAGGATCATTTTATTGGCTAATTTTTGTAGTTCTCAATATGTTGCTTGGCTCTTAACGTACAGTAGATTATAATACATATCATTTTACAGAGTTCCTTATGTCAATAGGAATTGGCATAAAATTTTCTCTGAAAAAACTTATCATTTTGGTGACATTACTTCCCATTGGAAGTCACAAATACTCTGTCTGTGTGTCCGCGTCTTGTTTCACTACAAAACATGATCTTGTTTGCAGATTTTAACATGTATATACTTAGAAATTCCCAGTAAAGAAGCTAATCTTAATACAATGATAATCTGAGTATCTAAACGTTGATTATACACGGTATTGAGAAAATATTTATGCAAATTTTTCTGATGGATCTAATTAAAATTTTCCAGTTTTAAAATGTAAGTTTCTTTTGCCGAATCATGATTACTGTTCTGACAGAAAGAAACTTATCTTATATTCTGTAATATTGATAACGTTTCTATTATTGAAGATAAGATTTTCTGTATAGAAATAAAATCATAGTCGAGCACTTTATTAGATTGTGATGGTGGTGATATGGCACCCTACTACCAAATGGACAAGCCAGTGGTGGGTCCATACAGATAAAGTGGAGATTCGTTTGACTGCATTGGTGTGGAATCAGCCGTCTCGCGTGGTGTGTGGTCGGGCCGGGAAGGCTGTGCACCTATACTAAATGTGCTCTCGTGATATAATGGTAAAGAAACTCTTTGTAGTGTATCAGCAGTATCGTGGTGTTAGTACTTAGCTACTGCATGATACCTTTTCATAGATAATTGCCAAAATAAACAAAACAGTATTAATATTTGAATTGATAATTGAGTTGTCAAAACAAGAAAATGCTTAAGTTCATGTGTTCTTTTACATATCAATTATTAATAAAGCAATTTACTCATAAAAAAATTCCTAATAACAAAACTTAACAATTTGTTTTTCTGTTACCGTGTAAAAGGATTTTTTCTTAATTTGTATGTTTAATAAATGTAAGAAAATAATCATATTTTGACAAACTTTTTTGAAAATATGCATATCAATAAAATATTTAGAATTTAAATTTATTTAATAAGTGAATTTTATATTAAGTATTAAATGAACTGAACTATCTTTAAATGTTTACTTTTGTAGCAGGACGGACAGGCTTCTGAACTGAGCAGGAAAGTGTTTGTCGGGCGTTGTACGGAAGACATCACATCCGATGACCTACGTGAGTATTTTACAAAATATGGAGAAGTGACCGATGTTTTCATACCAAAACCGTTTCGAGCTTTTGCATTTGTCACATTTTTGGATCCCGAGGTCGCTCAGAATTTGTGCGGCGAAGATCACATCATCAAAGGTACAAGTATTCATGTGAGTAATGCTGTTCCAAAGAGCGAGTCTATCGGCCACCACGGTAATCGCGGCCACGGAAGAATAGACGGTCGGGGCTGTCCTCCGGCCGTCGGTGGTCCCGGGATCGGCGGTTTCGGAGGAGGGCCTGGCACGGGGGGACCTTTCGGAAGCGGCCAAATCACACACCACAACGCCATGGGCATGGGTCTCGGGAACAGCGGCGTCTGGAATCAGAGTGGAGTGGGTCACGGAGGAGGTGGCCACCGCAATGCAGACATTCCTAATCTGGCAACACTAAGCAACAGTCTCGGTTTGGGTCCCGCTGTCGGATTGGGAAACCAGAACGCTCAAGGAGCGGGTCAGGGAGTCAACACGACGCCACCCACTTTGGGTATGGGTGCGCTTAATTTGGGTGCTGCCTTACCTTTGAGTTCTGTCGTAGCAGCTGCTTTAGGTCAAGCTGGACTTGGATTGTTTGGTGGAACATTCCAATCTCAGGGAGGTGGAAATCAGGCCGAAGGCCAAGGCTTAGGAAATCCTGCCAATAATCCAAATCCAAATACCTCAGTAGCTACTTCTGCTCCAAATTTGGGAGGAGGCGGGGGAAATGCACCGGGAGCTGGTTTTTTAGGCTGGATGAATCAAAATCAAGGAGGAGGAGAAGGAAGTAATGCAAATCCGGGCGTGGGAGGTCCCTGGCCCCAAAGAGATGGAAAACAAGGATTCGGGATGTCAGTGTCGCCCTAGATTTAAAAAAAAATAACAAAACGTCAAAGAAAATATTTTTGTTAGGCTTTTAATTAATTCAGACAAAGTAAAATTATTTGAATAAAACTGAAAATATCAAAATAGTAACATCTTTTCCTCTTAAACATATTACCATAAATATGCAAGAGATTTTATTAACATTTTTTGACTTTTACCAAACAGTAAATCTTAAATCTTTCAGAAACTATGGTATAAAAATATAATCTAATAGAATTTGTTCTATAGCAAAACAATTACTCTAAAATTATTTAAAAAAGGGTTGGCAGAACAATTAATTTTAAGATCGGAATGACGGTAAAATTGTATAATGTATCATCAGTCATTCATGTATTATAATTTTGTTCCTGCTGAATTTTGTATTTTATTTTCATTTTCTTCTAGTTTTTGGGGGAAATTTAAAAAAAAAAAAAAAAAAATTACTAGTACAAAAAATCCTTGTAAATTTATAATGTCTGTCTTACTGATCTATTGTTGTGAAAAATGAATGTATGAGTTTTTTAGTATAGCATGTCTCTGTTAAAGATGTTCTTAATCACTCATTGTATATTTACATCTGTTAAAGAAAAGAAACATTAAGTAGAAAAGTTTGCAAATTTTTTTTTTTAAATTTTAATTATTGTATAATAATTCTACATCAATGAAAATAACTATTTGCGTATCTACGACAAAATTTAACCTTACTTTCGTTAAAGTAAAACCAAGATCGTTGCAGTCTTTTAAATCGGATCGACGGTTGTTTTCGAATTAAAATTTAGTAGCAAAATAGTTAAAAATCGCATTTTGGCAAGGAAAGTTTAGTCGACTTCTATATGTTCCAAACTAAACTAAAGTTATAAAAACTGCCAAATTTTTAAATTCAGAAATAACTATTGCACTTTGATTTTAAATTGTACAATAAACTACTGTATTTTTATGTAACATAATTAATTCTGTTAACACTGGTTAAATTCTAGAAGTTGTTTTTTACATTAAGGTGTTCAAACTCTGATCCGAAACAGATGTTGTCAAGTTACGTCACACAAACTCTTTTCGGTATTAAGAATAATTTAATTTCCTACCGCAATTTTTTGAACAAAGCATCGTTGGCTTCGCGGCGGCGTGGATTTTGCACGTCGGTTACGTGTCGAAAAATAAAAGCGTCCGATTCATTTGAAAGTTTTCTTGTTACTCTTGGTTGATACTTTACGCGGTCGGGTTAAATTTTGATATTAAATTGTTGTTTTCATTGATGTTTACATGAAATCTGAAGATAAAAATATATGACAAATGTTCCAATTATTATGTCAAAAAAAAAGAGAAAAGGTTGTATTTGAGACTTTTAAATGTATGACTGTACTTTAGTGTCGAAAGATAATTCTGTATGTAAAAAAACAAAGAAACTTATTTTACGTCGTTCAGCAAGGCTGAAAAATCTTCTGCGACCGACCATTGTCTGGCGTTGGAAGCAGTGTGCAGTGATTAGAATGTTTGGTATAGTGTGGTGACTGGGGCAGGTGTGATTTCTTTGGATGGATGTATCATAAATTATTAAAAAAGGAAGTGCCTTCCTAATAAAGAGAGGAAAATAAGAATAATAATAATAATAACAAAGTTAAATTTTACTATTTTCATTGACTGTAAAAATTTCAGTTCAGAGTACGAATATAGTACGACGACTGCAACTGCTCTTGTAGAAACGATAAATGTTAATATGTTGTGTAGTATAACGAAAGAAAAATGTCTCATGATGTCTACCACTTTGAAATCTGGTGCTCTGTGTAAATGCTAAGTTTCAGGAAGTGATGCGAAATATATAAATCTATATATATATATCTGAATTTCGATTAGAATAATTTTTTGTGAGATATTTGTATAAAGCTATAGATTTACTGTCATTTAAGAATCCGACGAATACTTTTCTTTCGTACCGTACGATGCGAGGAACGCATTACGGTACGCCGCTATATTTTCTGTTTGTAAATCAAAGTATGCTTATTGTATTTGAGTACATATTACGATGTTATTCCCTGTGTGTGTGTTAATTATGTAATAATAAAACAGTTTGATAGTTTTTATTTACACGAAGAAGAATGGTGTGTCTGACGTGAATTGTATGTTCATTGAGGACTGTGTGTACGATAGTTGGTTGTTTCAATAAAATCACTTTACGGAACGATTGCTGTGTGACTGCTTTCCTGTTAGTGTGAGTGCAAACTAGAAAAATTCACTCTTTCTTTCCTTTAAAATTTTGCACTCACTAACATTAATTAATTTTACTTTGGTACAAATCTTTTTTTTTCTTTTTTAACTCTAAAATGACCGTGTATAGTTAAAGTTTATATTACGGGTATTAATGAAAAGTATTTTAATATCCTGTATATCAGATACTTTTGTGATTAGTAACTTTTTATATAATAAAATTTATTAACAAAATTGAAAAATAAAAGTACTGCATATTTTGGAATAAAAATAATAGTTTTAGTATGGGAAATAAACAGAACTTTATTAAAAATTTATAACATATGAATAGATACTTTAACTAACAGATTGATGTCTTATTGCTTAAAAAGTTTAATCTAAAAAAAAAAAAAAAGCTTTATTGTAGTTTCGATTCGTCTGTTATATTGTAAGGTAATAACTGTAGTATTTAATAGCGCTTTCTAAATTGGGCGCCGTGACGACTTAGCTTGCCGCAGTATAGTTAGAGACGCATTCCGACGTAATTGATTTCAAAAATTACGAAAGGTAAAAAATAAGAGTCTGCCATTTGAATGCAAAATTGCAAATCTGTGTTAACGCCCTACAATCGTTTCTCTTTCCAGTGAAATAATACTAATTCCGGTGGGCGGTACTAATACCAAATCCGAACGCAAAAGTAAAAACTCTATATACTGGCACTCCGTTACTTTAAAATGAAAGTATATTATTTGGAGACGCTGTTTATACGTAGAGGAAATTATAAAATGAAGATTGCAAGGAAGAGAAGATAGTGTTATATTAATAAGCTGACTAACAAGAGAGATAAATATTAATATTTTTGATATTCTTCCATATAGTAGTCGGGGGAAAAAGTAAGTTCTTTTTAAATAATAGTTATCGAATCTTGGCATCTAGTTATATTTATTAAAATAAAAGCGTACCGTACACTTCAAATTCCAATAACGTGTGTATTTAAAATCGACCTAACAAGTCGTGAACATTCTAAGAACTTAAAATAACGCTTTCGTGTAGGAAAATTACATATTATGAATTTCGGTGCACAATTTCAATACTGAAAATAGGAACATTTTGACAAGCTTATTTGAATTCATTATCTTTAAATTCTAAACCTTTTATTTTATACATCTTTTAATCCAAATATCAAGTGATGATTGAGCATTATCTTCAAACTTTTACGTTTATTAAACTTGGTAGGTGATTTCAAATTGTAACTTTTATTTAATTATAGTTTAATTATTTGATTGATTTATTTTTTAATGTTGAAATTATGACTTTACTTTTATATTATAAAATTACATTAGTAATTTTTAAAAAAATTATGGAAATTTACTTACTTTAAGTGGAATTTATTTTCTGTTGCCAACCGGTTTGTTCATTAGACATTATGAAGCAAACTAACAGCTTAATCTGTGTAATTTTTTTGAGAATCTTTAAGGTATGGGTACGGAATTTAAATCTATTGAATTGAAAATATTTTTAACGCTTGTTATATTTAGTTTTGTGACTTCGCTCTGCAAAAAATTATTTTTATACATAGGTTGTATGTATGATTGGAAAGTAATATGTAGAGAATATTTCAAGTAAGAAAATACATTCTGCTCTTTCTGTTTTAGTACACCCGAAATTGAATCTTGAGCTAGCAATCAAATATCTGACAGTCGACTGCATTTATGGATATGCGGATAAAGCCGTTTAGAACTGTGACTTGTCTATACAATTGATCTCTTGAACAACTCATTATGTGATTCCTATGGGCAAAATTTGTCGATGGTATGTTGACGTGTATACTAACCATCGAAATTTCAGTGTAGGCAATTTTCAGAAAGGAAACAATACTTGCAATAAGAGGAGTGGTGAGCCAAGTATCCCAAAAAAAACAGTGCAATGCTACACCAGCCGATTCCTGACGATAGAAGTTATTTCTCTGCTTTGTAGGCATAAGATATGATGTAGATGAAATTGTTCACAATGAGTTGGACAAGGAAAATTTTATGCTTCCTGTAATATGAACACTTTCACGAGATGTTTTCTTTGGAACATGCAATATGCATCTTTAAAGGCAGTCAAATTGGAATGTGCCATTTCTCCTGGAAACAGAGGTGCTTTATTTGGATTAAAGCAAATGATTTGTTTAGGCAAAAAAAAACCTTACGATGTCTCTGCTAGTAAACTGATGACCATTGTATTCTGGGCTTTTCGGGGAATGTTACTACTGAACGTTTATGGGAAGCCATAATATGCAAAAGCAATTAAGATGTTTTTGAAGAATGATTTGCTTCTGCATGCCAACGCCAGGCCACATACAGCTCGATTGTCGCATGAAAGTTACATTCTATTAGAATGGCAAATTCTCGAACATTCGTTGCCGTGACACCGGTTATGTTATTAAAACCGCAAATTTTTTGCCGAAGGCACACGTCGTTGCTATTTTAATCCTAAAAATAGATCGCTATTCTGCCTTTTGTTTTTAGGATATTATTTATCGCCGAAATGTTGCCGAGCAAATTTATATCCGTAACTTATTGTCATTTTCCAATCGACCCTTACAAAATTGCATAAAACTAATTTTTAACAGAGTGAAGATATTCCATTACAGATCAAGTCATTCAATATGCTTATTGCAAGTAGTTTCAAAAATATATATTTAAATTTCTAAATTAAGTATGGAGATAACTTAGTCTTACTACTTAAATTTAGTACATGGTCATACAGTTATACTGTTTTAATAAAAAAAAAGTATTTACTCTTTAATTTGATGTAAGAAGAATGCTTATTTCATATTGTTTTTATAAAGTGTATGCTTGATAAGCATTAAGATAAAAATATTTTTGCAAATTATTTGTTTTGCCATTAGAAAATCCATTAACTGTAAGATAAAAAAAAAAATATGCTGTTAGATTAGGTACTAAATTTAAAAATAGAGAACTTTCTGTGCAAGAATAAAGTATTTGAATGTACTTCCTTATAAAAGTGCAGGAATTATCTTATTCTTCCTCAATCATATTATACAAATCTAAAAGGCTTATTGGAGAAGGTAAGATTATTATTATATACAGCTGACCCTTGATAATCCGACAGGGTGTCGGATTACCAAAAGTGATTGAATATTTGGCATCATTTTGCTAGCAGTAGCCTACAATATTCCTACATTTTATGAGTAAAATGCTGCCTAGGTTAATATAGAAATGAAACACTCATTTTGGTTAACTAAAACATGTTTATTAAAAAAAATATGAAAGCCAATAAATGTACTCACGAAAAACACAAGAAATGTGTGTCGTCGTGTGAGAATTGGGTGGGGAGATTCGTGTCGCAACATCCTTCTGTACAAGCAGACACGTAACGGGACGGGGACTACGGTGACCTCGACGGGAGGTGCATCGGACTACCGAGCATGTTGGATTACAAAAGCGTCGGATTATCAAGGGTCGGCTGTACTTAAATAAATAATGAAAATAAAATTTTCTTTGTGCCGAAACTTTTTGCATAGAAAACTCCTAGTACGTTCCTAATAGAAATATTGCCAGCCGATAAAAATTGACATATTGAGAAATTAACAAATTACTTGGTTTGTTTTATTAAAATTTCAATTTTTCAAGTCTCCGATATATAATCATCCTCTTTGGAAGCCCGCTCCTATGACGATCCTCAAATGAAAATGTTTTATAACAGTTCCTTCTGAATTACTACAATCAGATGAAAATAAATATATGTTAATAAAGTTATTTGTCTTATGGCATTAAGGTTTTCACTATAATGCCCACGTTTACTATACTCTAAACCTTATCTGTAACGTCCAATTGTACATTGATACAATGATTTGATACAATGAAACAAAATACAATGATTATTCCATAATCATCTTGTATCTGATGAATATGATATTGCTATATTTTAACAAGAAAGGAATGAGATTCAGAAATCGTTCTTGAAAAAAAAGAAATGGATGGATCTATTTGAAGTTATTGGAAAGTACAGAGAGAATATGCTACTTTGTTAATTATCAAACTTCATACTAATCAGTTTAAATTAATTAACTGAGATACATAAATACAATTATTCTCAAAATGGCTGATAGAATTTCTTGCTATTTGGTATACAGCTAACAAAATTGCATACGGACGATACCCCCCTTTTTTTTGTCCGCTTCCATTAGAATTAATGTGTGTTTAAGCAATCAAGTTACTATCTTTGATCAAAACTTTATTTTATAATTCCATTATTTGATTTAAACATAGTAAATACATGGCTTGGATCAAATCGTAAGTGATTAAAGATAGTACATGTTGTTTTAAAATTTTTATAAATGTTAATCGTGGAAATGAAACTATATTCTGAAAGTTAAACGCATTCCGAATAGTTTTAGTTCTTAGTCACGTTATCACAATTATAATTTATATACGATCAGTGATTAGTAATTTCGAAGTATAAATTAAGTTGAATAATAATTATTTGATCTAAGATAATGTCTGTCGTTTTTCAATAATAAATATCAATTCACAATGTCACTAAAAATATTTTGATATATTTAAATTGCTTTTGTATCAAGGTATGTAGAAAAAATATTGAATTGGAATTGACTTCACTCATTGAATGCTGAAACTGGAGTGAGTGATGTGATTTTTATACAGGGTGAGTCAAGACGAGAAGGAACTATCTTGAGAAACAATAGTTTGGATCAATTGTAAGCAAGAGACTACACGAATATGGATATTATTCTCAATAATCTGAGATACAGGTGTAAGAAAAAAGGCTCGCATACAACAATAATAACAACGAGCAGCGCGTGTGTTACATTCAAAACAAATGCTCATAAATCAAATTCCGAATTCTTCAATACACTGCAATAGAGTTAATAGAACTTTACATCACTTTGACTTGCATCCCTACTGCTAAGTCCAACATTTGCTTCCAGGAGATGCTGCAACAAACTCAAATTTTGTCTCCGAGTTACACGGCGGTCGTCCCCGCTAACTCAGAAAAACGACACGACGTTTGGACATAAGTTGTAAAGTCTATTGACGTTCGGGATTTGATTTTTGAGCATTGTTTTGAACACAATGCATGTCGTTCGTTATCGTCGTATGCGAGAAACTTTCACGCGGCTGTATCGCCGAAACTACCGAGAATAATACCGATATTCGTGTAACGTTTTTTGCTTACAATGAACTATACTATTGTTCCTTAAGATTTCCCTCCCCTCTTGACTCACTCTGTATAATAAATTGTTTCCATCTGTTGTTAATGCTGGCGAACCCATTGTCTGTTAAGCCTGACTGTAATAAGTATAATTGAGGCTGGGTATGTAGTTTGTAATTTACTTCACAAATTAATTGTTTACATTAATTTGAAGTGATCAAAATTGGATAATTTAAATTTTTAGCCAGTAGCGTTTTTTTATGATGTATCTATGCTTTTATTTGTTCCGGTGACATTTTTGGCACAGTTTAAACTATTTTCAACTAATATTAAAATGAATATAGTTCAAGTTTTAATATATAATTAAATTTGTCAGAATTTAATTCTTCATAGCTAATGAACTCAAGATGTAGTTTTTAAATGTAAGAAGTTTTTGTGCAAACACAACTGTTTTATATTACTAGAAATTCAAACTCGAAAAATACCAAAAAAGAGATTATTAATAAAATATTTAATTATTACACATACTAAAAATATTTAAAAAGTTCAGTAAGTTTCAGTTTTCAGTACTTTAATTGGTTAATGTTACCCTAGGGTGTCGAAGATGGCGGCTCGTCTCCGATTCCGGCGATCGGAAGACGGGGAACGGTGGGGATCGCACGTTCTAACCTAACCTATTCCAATAAATTACCATAATTATTAGCAACCGAATTATTAGAATAGGTTGGGTTAGAACGTGCGTCCCCACCGTTCCCCGTCTTCCGATCGCCGGAATCGGAGACGAGCCGCCATCTTCGATACCCTAGGGTAACATTAACCCTTTAATTATTCTACATTTTTTTAAATTCGTAAATTTAAGATTTTCATTTGATCTTAAAAGAAATCATTTTTAGATTTATAATTTTTTATCATCTTCAAATTATAAAATCAAATGAAAATCTGTCAATTGGATATTTAAAAAAGAACGGTTGCTAGACCGTTAAATGGATAACTTAATCTGTTGAGAAAATATCCAAGATTTTCAAACATAGATGAACATTTAATTTAAGCTGTATGTGTTCAAGTTCACTGGAAAAAAGTGATGACTTTTGCAGGATACTTAAGAAAGAATCCGGGGAGGAATTATCGAGTGAGGGCGAGACGGTGATAAGATAAATGAACAAAGAAGCAATTTGCTAATTTATGGAAGAATATATATAAAGGATTTAAAGACATTCCTGTTATAGATAAAATTAGGTAAGTTGATGAAATTACTCTTAAATCCTTAACTGTTACCTATTCATAAAAATCTAATGAAATAACCTATTATAAACTAGAAGTATGTTTTACGTACAATGTTTTTGGTCACGTTGATTGATTTAAACACACCTTTGGGCTACAAATTTAAATAAATATTCAATATATTATATTTAGGGATCACAAAATCAGTTGAATTATATGATATTGTCATTCTTACTGCAACCTCAATCCTAGATTCTAGGGTTCTTTTTTCTTATTTTCCACTAACGATTACATAAAAATTCAGATAAAAATTATTACAAACGACTGAAAATTAATTATAACGCCATATTTCCTTGATTCTAAAATGCACTTTTCTTTTTACCTATTTTTATCCAAAGTACAGCGGATTCTTGATCTGTCATTGTTTGCAGGATTTGGGGGAAAAACAACAGATGTGGGAAATTTATGACATTTGCGTTTTTATTGTTTACCTCATTCGAAACATGTATTTTTCAGTGATAGGCTTTTTGTAATACTAAATGATATAGAGCACGTGCATTCAGTATGGAGTTTAATATATCGACTCTTTTCTTCCACTTGAAGGTGATACTGTAGAAGTGTCGAAAACATTAGTGAAATTATAAATTTTTGTCAGATGTGTTGATTCTCTTACGGAAAAGGATTCTGACTTTTCTCACTTTATAAACAATATCCCCTACCTCAAAACTGTGAAGGGTTGCCAACCTTACGGGAGAAAATTGTCGTACATTCGTCTCCATCCTTTATACTTACGCCCTTTATCTGTAGAAATATTAACAAGGTTTGCCCTTAGAAAGTTTACAAGATTATGACAATCTGTGATCCTTTCTTACAACAAAAAACTTTTTAGACTTCATTTTACAATATTTTTACGACTCTCACTTATAATATATGATGCAAAACAAACCTCTTAGTGGACACAAGCTAAAATTTACATTTTTCGTATAATTTCAACATACCGAACATTAAAAAATATGTAACATATTCCTTTACATACCGTACTTATTTCATATGCAAAAATTTGGAAAAACTGTCTAAAATTTTTAGTCCACCCCTTGAGTGGTCACGACTCCCTATGCCGAAAATGTTTCGGTTTTAGACACTTCACTAGATGGAAACCACTCTGTAGATACCACATTAATACATTTTATTACATTTTGTACAAGTAGAAGCATAATTGCATTTCAACAGAATGTTTATTTGCACATAAATTTGAGCATTTTATCAGTAAGTCTAAAAGTATAGCAGGTGCTCTCAAGAAGTATGACAAAAGTATGCAAGACATAATAATTGAGACTATACAGTAGTAGCCAATCTAAAAACTTTGAAAGTTTAGTAGCTTTCTAGAGGCGAAAAAAGACACGAAATATCAACAAAAGGGCGAAACGGCGACATGTATAAAAATAGTGATTGTGAATTGGTTTTTTTTTTCTTCAACAATTAATGGTTGTTTTTGGAGTAAGACATATTTTTGAAGTTATCGTACAAAATCCTATTATCGTGCAGATGGTAACTCTGAGAAAACGTGCAATTTTTACCAGTGTTGCCAGGCTTTGAGAGGAAATGTCACCAATAAATTACAGTATTTTGTATACAAAAAGTAGCCAAAAATCACAATAAAAACTGGTTAGCTATAGTCAAAGGGTTTACTATTAAATTTGATGTGTTTATTTTTAGTACAGGAAAATCAGGGTGTAAAGTACTTATCTATTTCTATTGAAAACAAGTGAAAAAAATGGACCCTTACCATTGGTGAAACTATCAGTTGAAACTTAAATGACCATTAACCTAACGGGTACTTTATGCGGGTTCCCGGTTAGAAAGCCAGGCCTGGACTTGTGGGCTCCAAAAAAAATTAAATTATAAGTCGAGATCAATAAAAAACAAAATAAGTTTTAATATAAACTATTAAATAGCACTATATACAAGTAGTAAAATTCAAAACAACAATTTATTCAATGAAGACAAACAATTCTTGAAGACCAACAAAATTTGAGATAACTTATCTCCTAAATTTTACTATCTTAAAGCTATTCCCCTTTGAAATCCGACAGGGTCAATCAACTTATAACTATGTACAAAGAACTTTAACCAACTAGAACCTTATCCGTCACCTCTTATACTAGGAACCTTTTCTAGCCAAAACTCCTTCGAACCCAACTCTTTCAATCTCCAAGAATTCTCTTTCAATCTATCGCTCAGGAACTACTTCGATACACCTTGATTATCGCCTTGGAATCTCTCTTTGAACATTCTGGATACTCACCTTGTCCTCAGTCTCGAACACGGCTTGTTTTATGCTGTGAGGTGACGTCACAACGATTCTCTGGAACCACCCCCTCATTTACATACTTAACATCTAACAACCTTTTTTCTTTCCCCTGGTCAGCGTTTTTCCCGATAATTTCGCTAAATCCTTTTAAATAACTTTCTATTAAGCTTTCTTACACATTTGAGATGTCTTTAAGGTTTAGCGAGTCCTCGACATCAATGCGTGTGGGGTCTCCCCCCACTCTGCGGAACTTCCTTTGAACTTTCGAGTCGGGAAAGCACAATTGTGCATTAGTTTTTTCCTACGGCGGGTCAGTGAGTTGGTTCTTCCTTTTAGTTTGTTTTGTATATTACTTTGGGTGAGTAAGGGAACCTTTGCCCTAACTAAACATAATCCCCAAAATAAAATAGAATTAAAGAAAATAAAAATAGAAATAAAAATACAGTTCAGACTCTGTTCCTTACAAGGGTTTAGATTTAGTGCCCTCTATTGTGAATAAAACGATTGATGAGGGATTACATTTTTCTTTCAGTTAAAATACAGAATAAATGATGCAGGAAAAATTAACATTATATATATGTGTCCTTATTTGGGACTGGAGAAAAAACCGACAGATGAGAGAAAATTATTGATACAGAAACGATAAATCGAGAATCCACTGTATTCAATGGTGTCGTACACTGGATTTAACCATTGTTTGTCAAATTATGTATAAGGTCAGGATTTTGTTAAGTATTCTGATAATTTACCGAGCAGAGGTGGATGGAGAAAAATCGCAGTTTATTTGAATGACGAGTTGTTCGTCTCTGACTAATACAAACTAATGTTAATGTTAATTATACAAGTTATCGGCAATATTAAAATTTTAATATGTTAGCAGAGATGGCAAAAAATCCAACTGTTATGGATTTTTTTGTAGTTTCTACAAAAGTTGCATGTAAACTATAAACTTGTCCCTTAGTTTTTAGATATTATCCACAATTGGAAGATGTGTAGGCATTAGTTAACACTTGCTAAGTTCTTAACTGCAATGCTTTGATAAGTCTACATCATCAGTATACTTACAATAAGAAAGTATGAATCCATAAAAGAAATTATGTTGTCGTTAGAAATTTGTATGTGCCAAATCACATCTACCGTCATGTTATGCAAAACTTGAACAAGATGTTACAGTGAATTAGTGTTGTTTTAAGAAATATTCCAGCAGTAGACATCCTAACTAATTGCTTAGTTTCATCTGGAATATGTCAGTCACATACAGACCAAACAGAATGCAGATATTGCATAAATGTCAAGCATACTCTATTGCATCGAGGCAGAAAAAACTTTACCGACATTTCCAACAGCTATTAGTGTTACTCGTTTGTATACGGCACGGTATTTCTTAATGCTATACGGAAAATTATTGCCAAAAGTTTTCATTTGCTTGCAAGAACCAAACAACAATTTCAGTTCTAGATATACTGATGAATACAAAGATGTCTGTATAATGTGCTCAATGTTGGGGAATTAATGTGTGAAAAGTACCAGTTATATTTAGATAATGAAGTTTGTGAAAGATAACAAGTTTTGCCTTGTACTCAATTTATAGGGTGGACGACAAATACGAGTAGGTACGACTCAAATTTTGTAGACAAAGTATGGGCCTACTCAAAGTGTAAGACTCCTCCTAAGTGTAGTATGTCACCGTGTTAACCATGCGACATTTACTTCTTTAGGCAGGTGAAAAGTTTCATACTGAAATAATTTGACACCAAGAAAATAAAGCTCCGATACACTTACCATTAAAAACAGATCTCTCTCTTTAAAGTCTCGCTGTCATATATCTAGTATGCCTTTCAATTAAAAAGAGAACGGTAGCACAAACAGTCAGTATAGTTGCAGTATGATTCTTACATTTATTTAGTGTTTATGGTGTAGAAAGACAATATGTTTCACATACTTTTATTTCAACCGAAACTTGAAATACCTCAAATTTTAATCTTCAGACAAGTAATTTTTATTTATGGGATATTATTTTTTCAATATTTACCGATTTCTCGGTTTCCGGGTCTAAAACTATCTGTCGTCGTGCCCTAAAATAATGATTTTCTCAAATAAAATGCAGAAGTAGAACCGGGACTTTTTGGCTTTACGGGAGGTAATTTCTAGGTTTTAGTGTCCCAGCACGACCATGCAAACCCTGATCCAAATCCATCCTTTACAAGAAGGAAAAGTTCTTCTTAGTTATCGAAGAGATTCCGCAAGTTATTTTTTTAGAAAACTTATAAATTATAGATCGAGAACATTTCAAAAGTTGGTATTAAATTAGACACGTCCACTTTATTCAGTACCTTGACTAAAATACAAATTACATTTATATAAAATAATACCAAATTTCACAATCATTTGCTTTTCATTTTTTACATCATAATTGGAATTTCAAAAATTAAAATCTATTATTCTTCTAACGCAGTAATTTATTTTAAAAAATTTTAATTCAATTTTTACGGCAAGATTTAGCACGTTTGTAATATAATAATAAGCTCTTAAACGCAATTTAACTGATTTATTTCCAGCCATTAGATGTGTCCAGCTACTGTGTGAAGAAATGAAAATTGACGACGATATTTCAAATTTCCTTTAACCGATGATTCGAAAGCAAAGTATTTAAATAAGTGAGTATTATATAAACTTTTGTTTTCTAACATTAAAAACGTAAGCACCACATAAATTTGAGTTTAATGTTTATAGAAAAAATAAAGCGTAATTTCCATTAAAATCCAACTAGCACATATATCTATGCTTGAAATGTATTAATATCTGCGAATCGGTAATAAGCCTTAACTGGAAAACTATTCCTAACCGAGAGCTGAGAGATCAAAGCCAGTTTGCACATTTGTGCTTGGCTTAGGCCATAAAAAGTTTTTCTTTTAAATCTATATTTTTATCAAAATAATGTTTAGATTTCTTTTGTCAATTTTCGTGTAATAAATCACGAAGTTCGGTTAACTAAACAAGTATAGGGTAAAAATTAGTATTTTGTTCAGAACTATTATTTTTTCTTTGAAATAATTAATAGTTTTTATCTGACAAGAAATGTCTCTTAACTTCTAACTTAAATCTCCATCTCTAATATACAAACTTTTCTCAAAGTACCCACCTATTGGGAAAATGATAGCAAGTATGTGTATGATAGGGAATGTAATGCCACATTTGGCACTTAAAAGCTGTGAAAGAGCAGCCAAGGTGCAAATGTGATTTGGTGAATTAAAAATAGTGATTTAATGACCAAATCGTAGGATTTCAACCGAGATTGTTGATGTAAGCCACGGCAGGTATGGAGCAAAGCTGTCAGTTTTTAATAAAGGGTGCGAGTTTTTTCATCCTTTTGTTTCCTCAAGATGAGTTTGTTTCGTGAAGATATAACAAACCCAGAAAATAAGAATCGAGGTCAATTACTCATAAGGATACTGCCATTGCCAATATCAATTTAAAATTTCATTTAAAGATGAAAAATGTCATTAGAAGGCAACAATCCATCTTTGGAACACTGTTATAGTCATACTTCTCAAACATGAGTCCTGTGAGTGTTCCAACATTTCCCAGGTCTTTTACAGAACCTGCTATGTTGCAAGGAGCATTATTGTGCAGAATAATGGATGTGTGTACAAGAAACTGAGGATACTTGCACCAGGTTGTTCAAGTAATAAGCAAAATAGTTTTTATATTGATTCATGTCGTACACCAAGATAACAATTTGAAGTTTAGTGCCTTGGTCATTCCTGAAGGCACCATTGTTTAGACTGACTTCAATTGGACTTCGTATGAGTGCCCCAAATCTTGTCAGAGCAATGTTATGATGAAAAAGTCTCCATGGTAATGTTCAAAGTGCCCAGACTATTCTCTTATTTGAACTTTTGCAAGATAATGGATAAAATCCACATTGCTCTGACATTGCATGTAAACAGCTTTCACTTCAAGATTTTAAAGTTGATACCAAACTCTATTTCTTGGCATGTCCGCTGCCTATTGATTTCTGAAGGGTTGTGTGAGAACCAGGTAGAGTATGGAACTCTAAACCCCTCTTATCGGCAATGGGATGGCTAAGCCCATTCGTGGGGTCTATGGATGGTGTAAATTAAGAACAAGTGGTGGTCGACAAGGTCGTCGATAAGGTGTCGGCAATGCACGAGTAATCAACCATTTAAACAGACAGAACAAGTTTAATATAAAAACAAAAATGAGATTACAATGGAAGGATAAACATGAGTGAAAGCCGATTGACAAGAACTGAGATAACATAAAATAACGGGAAATTAATTTCCTAGCGCAGTTAAGCTATCTTAAAGTTTAAGTCGACCAAGAGAGAGAGTTACGTAAAGTCAGAAACAAGGTTACCTCAATAAGTGTTCTGGCAATAAAGCGTGGTACTCGTGGTCAAGGCGGACGACAGGAATAAGGTCCAGTTGAAGTTTTAGGTGCGAGCCCCTTTCATGTGGTTTTAGTGGGGGGAGAATTATCATGTGATTTTTGATTTAATAGCTTGAAGTTGGCTCCATGTCTGGGTCCGGCTGACACGGGACATCACAAACCAGACAGTTTGGTCAGATTGTTGATACTTTCCCTCATTGTTACGACTCTCCTTACTTCATAAATTTATTCAATTTGATACGTCACCATCATTAATAATTGTATGTTGGGACTTATTTGAAACCACAGTCCAAACATTCTATTTATTTATTTATATTTAAAGATAAGAAGGGCTATCTGTGTAAGCAACAGACTTTGCCCTGTGTGAAAAGGAAGGAAGAAGTAATAGAAAGTAGAATTAGAGGAAGAGGAAATAAAGGAGGAAAGGAAAGTGTGAAATAAGCAACCTTAAACCCATGGGACCTCATGGGCATCTGCCTCGCTTTTATTGAAAGAAAACAATTAAAGTATATTGAAGTCAATTACAAATAGAAATAGTCAATTAACTATGTTATTTATGTAATGTTAGTGGCTGGTTTGCCAACGAAATAACATAAGGTTAGCCTTTTACTAACTAGACACAAGCAATTGGAGTTAACATGGGCGTCGTTATAGTTGTGATGTTTTCATTTTGTCAAAGTCATGGTTGGCATTGTTGTCTTAGTCGTTTTCGTCGTGTGTTTTATTGTTCATCATTGTCGTCTTGATCTTCTTGTTCGTAGTTGTTGTGGTATCTTGGATCTCGTCGTCGTTCGTGATCATTATCTCGGTTTTCTATAATTGGTGGTATTAGTGCTTTACTATCTCGTATGAATTTTGTCATGGCTTTTAGTAGTTTGTCACAGGCGAACAAATCTCGTGTTTTGGGTGGCCAATTGTGACCCTCCTGAAGACAAACTCTCTCAAAGTTCATTCTGTGTTTTTGATATTTTGTGCATTCGAATAAGAAGTGGTCTACCGAGTCTTCGCAGTTTACATCTATGTTGCAATGGTTGTAATTTTTCTTCTTAAAACGATGTTTGTGTTAAAGGCTCCGTGGCCTGTCAAGCATTGCGCAAGTTCAAAAGTTGTTTTGAATGATTTTTTTCTGTTGTCTTTCTTCTATTGGTGGGATGAATCTGTAGCATTGTCTACCAGTTGCGGATTCGTTCCACTCCCTCTGCCATAAGATGTTGGTTTCTTGTATGACGTCCCAACATTCTATGGATTGTTGATGGGAACAATGTTATTTATGAGGGTGTCACAAGTGGGCGAGAGGTGATAAGGGAGGGAAAAAAAGGAAAAGAGGGGGGTTTCTTCCCTATTTAATTCTTCGTGATTTGCTAAATAATTAACACGATTTTGCTTTCTCTAATTAACTAAAACACAGAGCAGGGGGAATCAGATTCTCACAGTTGTCAAAATTTAAAATCCCATTAAAATGTATGTTCAGATTACCTAGTTTTGCTCTTATTTTTGTGGCCCCATCAAAAGTCATTTACCCATCAGGCTGCAGTATACTGATACAAAGCCTTGCCATATCAACATTTCATGGCATTTTTGCTTACATACAACTTCTTGTTTTGAGAACATTTTTAGGCCATTAGTGACCGCAATTAGACTGACTTCACACTATTAGAGAGAAAATTCTGGCTATTATGCATTGATTTATATGTAATGTTTTAGCTCTATATTATGCTTTATTTTTATAGGTACCAAAAATTCCAAGGATAGATGTGGCCTCTACTTGAAAATAGTTCAATGATGGAAGAAGAAATTGTTCCTGCTGTATGACAGCTTATGATTATCAGTTATAATTTTAAAGTCACTTCTTTCACATACTT
The DNA here is from genome assembly GCF_030686945.1 of Centruroides vittatus. NCBI lineage: Eukaryota > Metazoa > Arthropoda > Arachnida > Scorpiones > Buthidae > Centruroides > Centruroides vittatus. Next base: position 735,846 of record NW_027122673.1, read on the forward strand.
TGAGTAACAGCCACATGACTTTTATTGGATGTTGTTTCTAATGAACTTCAAACTGGATTGGTACTGATTTTTATCATCGTCATCAAGTGTGTTCAAATATGAAGATCACGCAATCACCCATTCTCTGTTAGAAATAGTTCCAGACAAAAACCATGCCTGTAAATGATTAGATTACAGCAAAGTCTCATTAAGAGAAGAAAAGGATAGAAATTCCTACTTTGGACGATAAAATACTCTTAAATATACAGTACGTCTAATATTGCTACAGTACTTCCAATTCAATCTTCCTTTTGCCGTCTGTTAATGCATCGTATAATACCAAATCCACTTTTATATATGCAATACTATAATTTCCATTAAGAATCACTTTTGGAGGTGGTAGTAATCAATGTAAGCTGTCTACCAAATAGTTGTTGTCATTTGTTTTGAGTGATATTCTGCTCATTCCATTTGCATTTTCTTGTTTCTTCCTATATAATTACTCAAGACAGACATCCATTTGTATATGTCTGCTTACCTGCAGTATAGCAAGTGGTCTTATATGTATTCAAGAAATAGTTTATGGCTTTTGTACTAGAATTATTCTTGTAAATATTTCATTTTCTAGGGAATGTCTTTAAATAAATATTAATATTCAAGATTGCACAAATAGAAGTCCTCTCTAATTTTTTTGATGAATTTGGCACATTGTCGTCATATGTTTCGAGTACCTCTTACATTTTCATCTAACATATAGTCGGCCAATAAAGACTAAGTAAATATGAAAAGACAAGACATTTCTATTAATTTTGATTGGATCAAACTTAGATTGTTGTTTTCTTTGTTGAAAGATCAAAATAATATTAAATTCTCATTAAAGATGTTTATATTAAAAAAAAAGAAAGGCATTCTGTAAGTCATAACTAAAGCCATGTTTATATAATCAATTTGGTCTAAAGCTTGTCATTTAGGTTATCTTTAGTCTAATTTCTAGAAGAAAAGATTGACCTGGAACTTGGGCTTTAACCTGCATCTTCTGCACTGTGCAGAAGTGTTTTCTGATCTCTATCTTTAATTGTATAGTCAATCTACTGTTAAAATTGGATTAATGAAGGATTCTCCAACCTTTTTTCACACAGGCCAAGTATGATTCATATCAAAATTCAATAGTCCATGACAAAGTGTAAGCACAAAAATAATATAAAAAATTTTAATTTTCATACCCGTTACATTTTCATCTAGCAGCATGAAACGAAAGAAGCGGTACACCTTATATAACTCCTGCAATATATTTAATCGACTAATAATGTTCTCGACCTACTTCCGTAGGCCTCGTTCGGTTGGAATATCAAACATTATACAAATGTTCTATTGATTTAGAACATTCTTCTTTTTATTTTAATTCGCCATTGATTTAATATATTTTTCAAATGTTCCTTTGTTCTTTTTTATTTAAGTTTGATGTGCTGACTGAAGAAGGTCAAACATCTTAGGTTGATTAAATGTATTTACTGGCAGTGTACTGCTTCTTTCATTTGGTTACTTCTCTGGTTTTGTCAAACTATTTTGCAGCACAGACCTTCTTTCCTACACCAAAAAAGTATAAATATAAAAATTATACTTATATCAACATGTTTGTTATATTCAATCAAGTTTTTAGAATTATAATTACATATAGAACCTTGCCCAACGTAAAATAATACCACCAGACTTCAATTGGACTAACAAAATAGACTCGATAATAATAATTACTACTTAAATTGTAAAAGTGTATGCAAATTAAATAATTGCTGTAACATTTATTATGTAAACGTCTACTAGGACATGTCGTATTAGTAGGACTTATTTGCAGAACCCGAACACCAGTATAATAAGTTCTACTAATACGACATGTCCTAGTAGACATTTACATAATAAATTATGTAATAAGGACACAAAGGCATATGAATTAATTGCTGTAACACATTGTCACATGGCAAAGCTTATGGCTTTTTTTGGGTTTAGTTATCAAAGAAGGGTGTGTTACTTTTCCTGTTTAAAAAAGAAAGCAGTATAACAATCTTAAAAATCAAATTGATGGTTAGAATGTTCGATACGTAGAATGAATATTTCATAATCACTATCTGCGTAATTTAGTTAAAGGGAAATGTTCCATGGATACTAATTTTCTGCCTGACCTGTTTTCTACACATTTCAACCAGGGAAAAAATTTCTCTCATATTTCTTGGTTGCCTAAGGATTTTGACTGTTTGTCAAATGACCTCATGGGACTCACGAGGAAAAATATACAATAAAACAAACACCATGCCTCACCACTGGCTCCCTATTGTTGAGATAATATTAGTTCAAGTTCTATGAAAGACATCCATTTGATTCCACTATAATTTTTTTAAAACATTATACATGTATACAAATGTGTATAAAATATCAAATTTAAATATCTTTGTGTCCTTAATTTAAACTTAAATTGTCAACTAGGACACACCTATTATTAGGACTTATACTGGATAACTAATTATCCAGTCCTAATAATAGATACGTCCTAGTTGACGATTTAAATTTAATTTAATGTATAAAATATTTTTTAAAAATTATAATGGAATCAAATGAATGTATTTTATAGAGCTTGTACAGTATTATAGAGCTTGTACAGCTTATACAGCTTATATTATCTCAACATAATTACAATCACGATTAAACTTTAAGACTTTTGCTGACACGAAAAACTGTATGCCATGGATAAGTTGAAGTTGAATGATCAAGGATTTATCACAGGTACAGAACCATAATATGGCCAATAGAATTACGTGGGTCAGAAGCTTGTGCTTCTTAGTCCAATGAACAAATGTTACATAGCATGGAGGAGAGGATGCTGTGGAGTGTATAATATTATAGTTTCCTATGCTCCATGTCCAAAAGTTAAGCAACAAAGATAAAAAAGCAGATAAAAAGAAAAATATTTATTCGAAATCAGTGAAACTTTCACAGAGCTTGGGGTATAACAAAAGACACTGACATGGGAGAATGCAAAGAAAACGATCAATAAATAATTATTAATGAACTTATTGCTATTATTTAGAGGTTTGTCAATATTGAATGTGATCACTTTTGCTGAAAATATATACCCTACAGCATCTAGGCCCATTCATGGAGAAGACATGTTCTTAGCTCATAAAGGTTCTGGGGAAGGTCATGGACAGAAGCAAAATGTCTCCCAACTATGTCCCATACATGCTCAATAGGATTCAAGTAGTGATCTCGCTGGCCATTCCATACGAAGCAGTGTTTCTGAGTCTAAGTACTGGCCGACAACGTGGACCTTGTGAACTCGCACATTATCATTCGTAAAAATGACACGATGTGGGCAAACATTGTGCAAGGATGTCAATTCTACATTGCATCGCGTTGAGAGATGTGGAGATCGGCATGGCCACGATAGTAATTCTTGCTCAAACCAGTAAACCATTACCTCTGTGTGCTTGCATATTGCAGATGTTACTGCATGATAGCGAGTTCCAGGCATTCTCCGGACCAATAAACATCGGGAATCAGTCTGCAGACCAAACCACGAAGAGCACAGCATTGTCGTGGAGGCCAGTCGAGATGATCTCGAGCCAGAAGTTAATAATCATTCAATTTTTGACAGTCTATACATAAATAGGATTACCGATCATCAGATTTCTGTTAATAATATTGGCAATTATTCTAATTAAAATGATTCAAATATGACTAATGCTTATTTGTTATGCTACATTTCATTTCACAAAGTCTGATTTAATTATCTTAGCTAATTTGCATCTAAAACAAATGATTTTGTATTCATTGTAAATGCAATTATACTGATATTTTGAACTTCTTGCAAAAATTCTTAAACCACACTCACAATGAATCCTTTCATACGATCTTCTTGAAATACTTTATATACAAATGAAAAATGAAAGTTTAAAGCATGATGTTTTCCTGTCAGACATCAAACATCTCTTGAAACAGTATTACCTGTGTGTTGTAAATTGTGCCAAGATCAAATGAGAAGTTTGGCAGCCCCAACCTTGTGTTTATTACTGCCCTACAAGAAACACTTAAATCTTCATTTATATTCATCCTTTCAAAAAGGTTTTATCTAACAAAGAGTTATTAGTGATGGTCCGAAGGGTAAACAAATCTTTGTAGGCACATATTGAAAATAAAGGTAACAGTGACTAATCACATAAATTAGTTACTATGAAAATTGTCTTATACTACAGGACAGGAATTTCCAATTATTGCAACACTTAAATAATAGTGACCAAGCCTAATTGGCCGAAGCAATTAGGGCCTCGGCCTACTGCTTTGGGGAAGCTGAATCAAAATTACCGAGATTGCTTGCCTGGATTTAAGCTATGTACTGCGTTCATACATACATAGCCTCGCACTCATGATCCAAGGCAGGTGAGCATCAGGCAAAAGGAGATTACAATCCTACAAACCATCCATTTGGAAACTTCTCCACATCTTCCTGTCTAGTCTTACTCTATTGCTTCAGACACACTTGTGCCTCTTCTAGCACACTTCCTCACCTTACATTCTTTCAGATACCCATCCACTTATTTCAACCAAGACTTTCTTGACTTTCCCTTACCACACTCCACCCATTATTCCCATATATACTCTCATTGTGGCCGAAGCATTGTAGAGCCAATTTACTCCCTTTTGAACCACCCTTCCACTCCAAAATCCTTCAGAGCTTGTTCATTTCTCAGTCTCTCCTCGTTATGTCACAGATTTCTCTCAAATATCTCGTCTCGGTAACAAGAATCCCGTAACTCTTCTGTCATACATAAGTTTTGCTACCATAAGTGAGCATGGGTACAACAATAACACTCTGAAGCCATCTTGCGCCTCTTTGGAAGTCCTTTTATCCCTTGCAAATCTACTCATTGCACCCCCACCTGCACTCCTGCATTTTCTTTGGCAATTTCATTATTTATCCTTCCATTCCTATCTATTGTGCTTCTCAAACATACAAATTCATTCACTTGTTTCAGTTTTCACCACCCATTTCAATCATTCAGTCCATTTTCTCACCTTTGTGTTCAAAAACAATCACTTTATACAGTAAAACAGGACAAAAAACAAATAATAATAATGTTCTTAATAGCTACTCTTCTCTTAGTTCTTTAATTTGAAAGTTGACTGTGGTTTTGACAAGCCCTTTGGAGTAGTAGGAAATTAGTAGCTATTAAGAATATACCATCGCTTTAGTTTTATTCGCAGCATATATTCCTTGGCATTCCTTTTAAGATTACACAGAAATGTCTAAAGTTCTTTTCCTTGCTCTCTGCTAATAGTGTCATCTGCATGCTACAAATGACACTCATTCATTTCCAATTGCCATTCTAACTGTCTAGATCTACTCATGCATGCATCATGAAAACATTAAACAATCATGGAGACATAAGACACCCTTGTCTTACACCCTCCTCAATTGTAAACAACTCATACACTTTGCTATCCATGTGTACACAAGCTTTATATTGTTCTCACACCTCTCACTCCCTAATTACAAAATTTCCACAGTTTCTCCTTATCCACCCTATCATATGCTTTTTTCTACATCAACAAACATTGAATGTTGTTAAAGTATTTTTAAACATTTCTCCATGATCATTTGCACTGTGAAGATCTGATCCACATACACCTTTCCTTCCATAAATCCATAGTTCTTCCATCAACCAACATTTCTGTCAACACTTTTCCAGATATGTTCAGCAAGCTTATACCACAGTTCTTGCAATCTGTTCCTTCACTCTTTTCCTTGTATATCAAAACAATCACAGCATTTCTCCAAACACATGGCACCCTGCCCTTATGGCAATGTGGAAGATTGGAGGGTCTGACTGCAACTTTTCCCCTCCAAATTTTAACATTTCTTCAATCACACCATCCAGACTAGATTTGCCATTTTGCATCCTTAATCTCACTCAGTTGAATGGAATAGGGCCATGTCCACAGCTGTTCTTCCATTCGTACTTTACTGCCGCTCAATTAGATTTCAAAATATTCACACCACCTATTATCCACTTCACATTCATCAATAACAGCTCACCATTTACACTTTGCACCCAGGGTACACTTCCATTCTGTTGCCAAATAAATGCTTCAATTGCCTTCCAGAAAAGTTTTCTATTTTCCTCAGATGTGTCTTGCAAATGCTCAGTTCACTCTTTAACACATTCTGTTGTTATTTTCCTTAATCATTTGTGCAACTTGTTTCTTTGCTCTATACTCATCCTCATTTAGTCTGCCCTTGCACTAAATTTTCTCTTTTACTACTTGCTCAACTGTTATTCCACCCCCACTCTCATGTCCTACTCTTGTCACATCATATACCCCATTTCTACACAAAGATTAGAAATGCTTCCAAACCACCTCCACATCACTCCACTCCTCGTCCCCTTTATCCAGTTTCAATTTAACATGCACTCTGTACTCACCTTTTCTAAACTCATCAGGTACTCTGTTCTTTATTTATTGCAGAGCCACTGTTTTCCTCCTCTTGTTCAGCTACCCAATTTTCAGTTGCACCCTCAATAATGCTAACTTGTAAGGTCTGTAACTAGTAATGGTCTGAGCCACAGTCTGTTCCTCTCACAACTCTCAATATATCATACACAACAAAATCTATTATACTTCTCTACCCTTATGTATGATTTTACCATGTGTACTGATGAATTGTTTTGTGTGGAAAAAAGATGTTGGACTCTTTCCACACAATTGTTTTCCATTATCTTTCATTCAGGGATCACCATTTGGATCCAGCACTCTCTCTTCAATCCTACCTATTCATTCATATCTCCAGTTGTAATAACATGCTCCCGAATGGTAACACTCGTCCAAGACATTTGATAACTTTTCCCAAAACTCGCCCTTTTCAGTATCTACTGGGACACACTCTTCATCTTCGTGTTGAAGCACACCCACATCAGTTTTTCATTCACTTGCTTATGCTCCTTCACGAGCTCATTAACTAAAACACCTATTCCTGCATTTGCATGCTCTGTTTCTTGCACGCCAAACCAGATTAACACATTCCTGTTCACATCCATAAAGTCCTCGTCTTTCACTCTCGCAAAGAACATCTAACTTATTTTCAGTTATTTCCTTATTAGTTTACTCGCTTTATCTCTCGCTTCTCTTACATTCCACACCAAATCGACGTTCACACTTCCGCTTTCTTTTCTCGTTAGCCTATTCTGGTCACTTCTTGGTCGGTGGGGACAACTCTTAAGGTCGGGAGCTTCGCCACTCCCAGACCCTGCCTTCTTTTAACGGGAAAGTTTTTACACGGTGGAGTGTTCACGCCTTAGTCCGGCCCCTACCTCCGACCCGTTCGGCATAGGTATCTCCGTCGTTGGCAAAGCTTCCACGACATAGGCGAACGGCTTGCATGCCCCGAGCTATCAACGTGGGAATCTCGGAGTGGGTCTACATAATTTAAAACCAAATAAATTATTTTAAAAATTAATGCTGCTGTGTTATTACTAAAAGTGTTTTTTTAATATGTAAATGGTACTTCTGTTCTGCTTTTTTATAGTTTCTAAAAAGTGATTATCATTAGTTATTTTGAATAGTTAGTGCGCTAAAGTACTTCATCTGCACACACCAATTAAATAGTGAATAATCTTCGACAACTTTACTAACTTAAAGTGTTACTAAAATCATTTCTCAAGCTTTTCATAAGATGGCAAAATTAATCTTGGTGTCCAAAATCTATCATCCCATAATGCATAAACATAATGCTGTAACGTCCACTTTTTTGAAACGACTCGTCCAACATTTAAAATTTTTCATCACAGTGGACAATTCCTGGATTAGTACTATCCATTAATTGCGTGTACAGTTTAAGGGAGGGAAGAGGGTCGACGTATTGTCTACTCGTACGTGGACTTTATAGTGTAGTAGTGGCAAATGAATTTGTTCTCATAAGCTTAGCTTTATTCACTTGACTAATAAGTAACTGTTTAAATTCGTGACTTATTGTGTATGTAATTAAAGAAAAGGGAAAGAGTGCGGAAAATACATCATTGTATTCGGCAGGATGAGAGTCAAGTTGCTAAAAAACTGTATACGTAATTAATAAATAATCCACGAGCACAGAGCAGCAAAATGGCGCATTTATTGCCTCTGTCACGAGTATTAATGTATCGTTTAGATATTTAAAATTAAATACAATCAAAATAGATAACGCGGTGACTGAAAACAGCCTAACATAAGCGACTTCACCCGAATCAGTAACGGGAAGATAGCTTAGTTTGTTAAAAAAAAATCTAGCAACGAGTTGCGTAACTTTCCCGGCTGTTTGAGATGAATAATATAGAAGTTATTTTGAATAATCATAATCATAATAAATAAAATTGGGCGTGGCGTCATCTGTTGAGAGAATTTGTTTCAAAATTTTTCTATATATTATTATTATTATTATAAAATGGGACAAAGCTTGATTTTGAGGGTAGAAACGAGTTTTTAATAATAATAATAATGCCAATAACGAGTAAAATTTTTATTAATTCCGACCCCACTCGAGATACGACGCGACCCCCTCTCCACCCGCTCGAGTTGCATACTCCAAAATTTAATAGCGAGGTTGAGGCCGAAGTTTTAAACGCGAAAACGTGTACGTCGGACGTTGAGCGCCGTTTTCCCGTAAGCGTAGAAGTTTGACAATAGTGTTTGGAAAATCGGCGGAATCATGCTTGACATTCCAAACGCCATTGTCAAACTTTAGGCTTACGGGAAAGCGGCGCCGAACGTCCGACGTACACGTTTTCGCGTTTAAAACTTCGGCCTCAACCTCGCTATTAGTATCAATTTTCCTTATATACAAGTTACCGTGCTACTTTTCGTTTCGTTATCTTTACTCCATCCAGCGATACCAAACGAAATAGACGCCGACACACGCGGAATTTCTTGACTTTGTGGTTAGACCTCAAAAATGTTTTTTTAAAAAAACCTTGTAGTTGTGTAAAATTTGAACCTCCAACAGCCGGAAAAGTAAACGAATAAAATTTTAGTATATTAAACCCCTCGTTATATCGCGACTGTTCGTATAGAGTCAAGGTCTATATAAGAGGGTCAGGACACGCGTACTGGAGCCGCCATTTTGGGACTTATTGAGTCGCATGTTTAAAACAAACTTGTACGAGCAGTCAGTATTATACGGCATTAATTTTAATTAAACTAATTTATGCAATTTTAGTTAAATTAATGCCGTATAATACTGACTGCTCGTACAAGTTTGTTTTAAACATGCGACTCAAATAAGTCCAAAAATGGCGGCTCCAGTACGCGTGTCCTGGCCTTATATAGTTAATCGGGCCTCCTGTCTCTAAGCTTTCCATATCTGGTCTCGACTTTCATTTATCTAACTCCGTTCTCGAGATAAGGAAGAGTCTATATAAATAGGTCTTGACAGGAACGCTAACTTATTTATGGAGCCGTCATTTTGGGACTTTGTTTAAAACCTGCACTATTCAAAAACTTGTAGCAGCAGTGTTATGTATGTAAACCTCCAGGGGATAACCACACCGAACTGTCCCTCGACCTAGTTAGGCGAACCCGCACCTTTGACCTTTGTCGTGTTCCTTTGTCTAAAGTGGTGCAATAATATCAAAGGAACCATACCTCTTTACGCGAGATATGGCCTTCCGAAATCAGCCCACAGCCTACTTTCAGGCGCTATACGAAGTCACGCTGCCTATCGCGTATTTAACAGACAGCCCGGTACTGTAATCAGACAAGCTAACGATATTTAACGGTAAAGAATACAGAAAAGTCCGAAATGCGAGCTTTGCCTTGACAATCGCGTCCAAATGTAGAAACCCAACGGCGTCGCCATCTTGCTTGAGAACGTCATGCTTGCAAGTTATAGGCGCGGCAATAGTACTACCTATTCTCCATGTTCCGCGTTGGTCACGGCAAGCGATAGCGATTCTTGACCGACGCTACGCATATAATAGTGCGCTTCGGTGCTCGCTGTCGCTTGAACTACAGCTCCCTCATGGGGCAAGCCCCCATACGCCCTAAAACTATATCAAGTACTCCACGAACAGTCGAGTTGGCTACTCAAAGCCGGCATAGTCACTTAGTTGAGCGCGCTAGGCGTCGCGACTCCCGGTCGCATGCGGCCGATTATCTTGCGAAGAGTCGCATGTAGAGGCATGATTCCTTTGACTTTTTTGCTCCAATGGGTATGCCATGCTCTAAGGATCTGTTAAGGTCCCAATGGTGTCATTTACATCTGCAAGTGTACCCAGTTTAGAATGTTCAGTTCGCTGTCATTTATTCCGTCTAGTTCTCTGCACCCATCTTACTTTTCTTCGCTTATCTGCAGGAAATCTAAATAATCTAACATCCTAAAATTTCCTTTTACAACTTGGTGCCGCACAATAACCCATTCTTTCACTTTTCGAGCACTTAAATTTAGCCGACTCACACAGGAACCTCGTATAGGGTATACGAAGTTCCCGTGTAAGATCCAAAATGGCCGCTGCCGCAAAGGCCATAATTTCCAAAAAAAGAATACGTGTTACGTTACGGAAGAATGTGGAAATTTTTAGGGGTGGTCCGTTCGGATACGTCGGGCCCCGTTCCTCATCACTAGGCCACCCCATCGTGGGCCTAAAAGCCGGCTTGCTAAAAGAGGCCCTCTTAATGCCCACAGGGCGGAGAGAGTAAAAAAAGCAAACCCAAATAAAAATAAAACCGTGCCACGTATTAACTTACCTTTTTGCGAGTGTCCATTGAAACTTTCGTCGAATAACATAAAAAACAGTTTAATAAGGCATTGGTGTCGGGCGATGTACAGCAACTTTCCAGCACGCCCACGTTCTACGAGAAAAATGCTTCCGGCGTATGCAAATTATCAAAGCGCGTGACTCTACGCCAATACTATATCGAGTTAATATAAGAATTAGTGCTTTAAAACATTTTAATTTGACTAGCAATTTAAAATAATTATTTGAAAATTATCGTGTTTTCGTGACAAATGGAAATTAAACAACAACAGAATTACATATTGGTACGCGCGCCGCTTAACGACGGTCCCATAAGACTGTAATGGAGCCGAAAAATTCGTAGCTGTCCCTCTTTTACGTTTTGATATATTTGTTATTGTTACATATAGAATATACCGTATAACGTTTGTTTACGTACACCATGATTATCACTTTAATCCAGTGATTTTAAACCGGGTGGGTTACCGCGAATTATAATGTAGAACAGTGACGTCACATTGATCACCCTCCATCTTGACTACTAATTGTTTCCTTTTTATCGAAGTTTGACCCTCTAATTATATCTGTATTCGAATTTCGAATCTCCTAAATTATGTCCATTCCTTATAATTTTCCAAATAAAAATTGCGTTAAACGGAATTTTTAGTAGGAAAATGCAATAACGGTCCTTAAGAATTGTCTATTGTTTTCGGGTCCACGAACTTTTCTGACGATGAAGCATTTGATCCAGATAATTTATATAAAACAAAAAGAAATCCAGCGACGAGTTGCTTAACTTTCCCGGCAACATTTAAAACTTCGTGTGTGGCGCCATCTGTTACGATATTTTATTATTAAAACGTTTTATATTTTCAATTATTATAAAATGGCAAAAAGCTTGATTTTGAGGTTAGGGATGGGTTTCTTTACATAAAAATAATTTATGAATATACTGTATCTTTTTAAGTTACAGCTTCTGCTGTAAGGGGTGACCGCCATTTGCCTTATTGCTTGTGTATTTAAAATAAAAAGTTTTTGGTTATCACACTTAGTTTATTTTTTCCCCGAAGAGGATGATCAAAGTGAATGGTATTATAGCTATGCAAATATAATCAGTGGCAGATCAAGCACTCAGCGGAGACTATGCTCAACTTTTGAGACCCTGTTGTTCTAAATACTGTGTTATGCTATCAAATCAATTTATTACTTGATTAAAAAAATTCCTAAATGACGAGATGAAGATGGTATCTTTGCCCGAGGTTCGCAGACTACTGACTATCGGAAGCCCCAAGTGCACACTCGTGCCCGCACGATGATCTGCCACCGAATACAGTAGTTATGAACTTATGAAATGTTCTCTCTCTATAGAATCATTATAGACAAGTTCACTAAATGCATCAGTGCATGAATTTAGTAAAAACAGGTTTCAGTGTGCAGCATTCAGAAAAAAACAAGTCGCTTCCAGTGCCAAGCGTTGTTTAGGCTTGATTTTACATCGGTGCAACAATGTGGTCACTCCCCGGTTGTTACCATTTTCATTGTAAAGGGTACAAATGTTATATAAATAATATTGTATAATATTCTTGTCTGTAGCGGTAGCAAAATCAAGATTTGCTTTTCTGACATTTCGAAAGTACATACTTATCATTTAGTAATTTGCCATATTAAATCACAACCCGTGCACGGAAAGAACTGGTAATGATATCAAAATTTACTGGATTCGTCTTATATCATCATCCTTACACTGGATTTTAAAAATATTTCAGTTTAAAGCAAAACATATATATATAATGGTCACACACCAACCTTTCTCAGACCACTAATCTCACAATTTTGAATCCTGCAGACCCGTATCGTGAATTTATTTAAATGATATGAACATCTATGGAATAATGATCATAAAAGTTCCATATTACTTTATTAATACGAATTCACTTATTTAATTATAACAAATTAGTGTGAAGTTTGTTGCTGCTTGTTTATATAGGCTTATGGATTCTTGACTCTTTTCCACAAAGGACGACAAACTCACATAATTTATTGATAACAGCCATTTCGTGTTTGGTTTTAGATTCAAATAAAAATCCTAAATGAGTGAGAAGCAATCAAGCATTTTACATTTATTTCATAATACTTTGCATAACCTTGAGTTGACCAATGTCCAAATTTCTCCACAGACCACCGAAATTTTCTTGCAGGCCATCACTGGTCCATGGACCACCAGTTGGTGACCGCCGGTTTCCAACATCTTTCTAATAAGCAGGGAAATAGTAGCAGCAGTATTTTTTTCTATTCTATACAACGGTGGTGCCCAACTACGGCCGATCTCACGCCAAATCTGGTCTTTGAATATCTCTGACATAGTTTATTAATGATAGAAATAGGATCGTTCTGTATATATATAATCGAGACGAGTTAATAATAATAATAATAATTAGTGCAGAGCCCAAACGGTTAGGAGTTGGAAGTTGAAATTTGGTATACAGTTAGGGTACCAAATTTAAGTTCCAAAGTGTTAAGTAACAATGGAAGTGTCAACAATGGAAGTGTTAAATAACAATTGAGAACAAGAGAAAGCAACGGGCAAGATTTACGGGCTCTGGAAAAAAAGAAAAAAGTAATGTGTTAGAACATATTCGATTTTCAAATTTAAACAGATTAATTCGGTTTTTCTCGACCTTTCTTCTTTAGAACATTCGATGAAAATCGAACGATATAATCAGAACACGTCGTGAAAATCGAACAATGTTAGAACACCGATTTTTAAATTAGGACTTTCTTTCGAAATACTCAGTTTGTTGATGAAATTACTCTCTCTCTCTTTTGTGACTATAACGTAATAATCTCAATCTTCGCTATCATTACTTTTGCCAGAGCAACGCCGGGCCTACCTGCTAGTATATATATAAAATTCTGTGGTCTGCCTACCTATGACGTTATGTGTAATTTTACCTAATAGTATGTTATAGCTTCATCATACCCATGCAATTAGAATTAGGCCCCATGTAGTGTTCACTTCAGACATTTTTTGGGGGGGGGGGAATATTTGGGCTTCAATTTGAAAAATTTGTAGACCTATAAATTCCCACTATTGTCTGCCTGTTTGTTTTTCTTTAATCTCAAGAACGGAGTTAGATAGACAAAAAACAAGACCAGATATGGAAACCTTAGGGACGGGAGGCCCTATTAACTATATACGAGTTTTTGACGCAAACCGGTAGTCGTGTTATTTCAATTCAATAATTTTCCCGCAAGGTGTTAAATGACCGGCACGAGCCAGGTCGTAATGAGTAACGAGCCAGTCGGATTCAAAGTGTCATCGAGTTTATTCCTTATGTGTAAACTTTTACTTAATCGTCCTGTATATTTTTCTACGATATAAAAATTTCAATACAAAACACCTACAGTACAGTATCAATTTCTTTTATTCATTAGAATCAGATTAAAACAAATTACAATATGTAGACAGATATCAATAAATATATAGTAGTAAACTACTATCTATAATGAGCCTGATCATAGTTACTAATGTATTTACACATTTTTACTTTTATAAAAAAGTTTACTATTACCATTATATTGAACACACTAAGGAAAACTACACAGGATCTTCCAAGAAATGCCACCATTTTAAATTATGTTAATTACATTCTAAAGGCACATCTACACGTTGGTTATTTGCCGAATACAAAATATTTGCCTTTCACCACAGCACTTGCCAAACTGTGTCACTTGGCTCGTGCACAGTACACGCATTCGAGATATGCCAAGTGTCGGTTCGACATCTAGAAAATGGACAATTCTCAAACAGTAATTTTGTGCTCTCTGCTTTTATAAATACAAACTGTTTGCATCTATTAATGAAAAGGATGCCAAAAAGAAGGTTGTGGATGGTATCGCTACAATTGTCGCAAGTAAACCGTCCACACTACTCGATATTTGCCCAGTATTTGGCGAGTAAGAAATGTATAGATGTGCCCTAATGTACGTTAAAACATTGGAAAACTGTTCAAGTTTCACATTTGCCCATTACAATTTCTCAATGTGTGCATCTTGTGTCACGTGGCACGCACCTGACCGATACTCAAATTCTTCCTAAGCTCACTATGGCGTATCTGTTGTCACTCTTCCTGCGGCATCCACAATTCTACACTTCCGCAAATTACTCACGTTGCACAACGAGTGATTTTCTAGGATAGGTTTTTGCCTTCGCAAGACACAAATTACCTTCTCGTTGCAAAGTCACCATTTTCATTTATGGTGCTTCATAGAGGTAGTAGATGACAAGAAGTTTGAATGAGAGAGATGCTTTCAAATGTACAAATAAGGTAAAACACCGTTTAAGATCCTTATCAATACTGATTTCAATGGAACAGATATAACTCAGAAGACAGATTTCTCTTATTCATTTATGTCAATTATGCATTTTCATAACTTGATATAAAACTCGGACAATCGCTCTATCGATTGGTATACATCGCATACTTCTCAGATAATAATTAACATAATTGCAGTAGTGTAAAACGGTAACGTTCATTTTGGAATACACTGTATTTCAAAAGCTTTTTTTCTTTGTGTGATAATTATTAAGTATGTTAACCGGTGTTAAGGAATAGTCGAATCGTTTCGGATACAACATTGAGACGGTGCAGTTTTCCAGTTATAAATATAAGAAATTCTTCTTCTAAATTCTTTATTACATAAGTTACCATTCTCGATGAGATTTTTATGTTTTTCAACCATTTGTTGGATGTTTTGCTTATGAGTGATAAGGTAGCTGTTAAAACATCCACGTGACTGAAATTCCGTATCAAAATTTGGATCGTGAACTCTGTTTATGTTTAAAGGAGATAACCAAACACCCAACGAAACGTCTTCGCTATTATAAAGTTGTAGGTAATCTGCATTTTTAACTACGAATTTCACTAAATCAGAAGATAAGACGTAACCGCCGCCTCTTGCATAAGGCAAATAATAATCGCACAGGAACCAATTTTCTTCTTTCCACTGGCCTCTATGTTTTACGCGCGATCGTCCGTCGAAAAATCCCCAATACAGTCTCTGTTTATTAGTCATCAGTAATAACTTATTATAAATGAGATCTAATTGAGCGAAACTATCGTCATCTACCTTTGCGACAAATTTAAAGTTAACGTTACTGTCCAGCCAGATCATAGACTGAATTAATTTGGAAGTCAGTTCTGCGTAATAGTCCTTAAGCGACGAGAGGAGAAGTAAATCGTTATTTACGTAATTCTCTTCTTTTAGTTCTTGTTGTTCTAGTAAAGATAACGATGCCGTACCGATAACGAAAAAGTGCAAAATTTCGTAATTTGTTTTCAACCACGTCGACCGTATGGCACTTCTTCGATCTTTATTGGTAGGACTGCTGAAGATTAATACTACTAAGAAAGTATTGAGAGGACGTTTATCTTGCCATTCGGATACAGATTTTTTCGAGCCCTCTCTTTCGTAAAACACATTTTTAAGTGCATATTCTTTACAGCAATCTTCGTCGTACCAGCTGTGTGTCAGCAACATTCCTAAAAATAACCCAAGAAAAAATACTATTCCTAAAATACAAAAAAAAAGTAAATTAAATTTGAATCTGAAGACTGTCATCTTATTTGACACGAAAAATCCAGTATCCGAACTGCATTTTGACAGTCATGCTGACACATGATAGACGATTGCAGAAATTACAAATACTTTCCTAAAAAAAAGAAAAAGATTTGTAAAAATTTTATGCGAAGCCACATAGAGATAATTAAAGTTTCAGTTTAAGATTAATTTACCGTATATCTCGGCGGATAAGACGATAGTTGAACCATAAAAAATGGCCCCGAAAATCCGGGGTCGTCTTATAGGACAGATACAAAAGAATTAGATTGAAATTTATATAAATTAAAACCATTATAAAAAGACAGACAAACCGTAATTATTTACTAGAAGAGAGTAGGGTATGTGCACGAAATAGAATAGCCCATACAATGTTTTTGTGAATAGTCATGGTCATTACCCGAATGCCCGAATTAGTGCGAATATTTGCAAAAATCGCCAGATGCAAGAAAATAAAATTTGTTCATTCAAAAAATTACAAATAGGACATAATTTCATATACGCTATACAGTATTATTATTCAGATAATTATTGCTGATCTAAATTCATAGGCCGTTGATAGTTTGGGGGTCGTCTTATAGGACAGATATATGCTAAAACTATAAAACTTTGACGAAAATTTATACATCGTCTTCTCTGAAGGTCGTCTTATCCGCCGAGATATACGGTAATTAACTTTAAAATCAAATGAGCATTCGTTCTTTGCTCTACACAAGATTTCTGTCTTCACTGAGTTCCAGTTAAAACACATTACATTTTGATAAATACACAGGGAATCTGGAACCATAGGAGTTATGTTTATCTTTCTTTATTCTTTCACATGTACTGTATACGGCACTGAGTAAGAAGGAATGAATTCAAGTTACTTTGATGACAGGGTCTTGAAGTCAGAATGAAGTTATTGAAGAGTTTAACAAGCTTTGTTCAGTCTTAGATTCAAATTGTTCAAGCATCGTGCGACAAATCTTTTCTTTTTCCCAGATAGAGAAACAGTGCATAGACGCGGTGCACCCTATATCTGTGTGAAAATGGACACCTCCAGCCGGGAGTGCAAATTCTTCCATTTCAAGCACCAGCTGGAGCGTCCATTTTCACACAGATATCGGACGCAAGGTGTCCATAAAAGCTTCATTTAGACTTCCCTCCGACCACAAACAGCAGTCTGGGTGCAGCTTGTTAAAGTTTTCAGTAACTTTACACTGACTTCGGATCCTCACCATCAAAATTTATTCCTCCTTACTTAGAGCCATGTAAAATCTGTAGCATCTGTAAAAGAACAAATATAACTCATAATTCCTATGGTTCCAGACTTATGGAACATCCTGTATACAATTCTCAAAATAGATTACTAAAATATTTAGCTTAAAGGCTGACATACATTATATACTGACTCCATGTTTAGAATCACATGCAGTTTGTTCTGAATCATGTTCCAAATCTGTTAACAACAAAATAACAGATTTTTCAAAGAAATGGTCTGATAATAAAACTAGGAAGGAAGCTTTGAAAATGTTCACCTGAAATTATTAAATGACTCCTATAAGATGTATTAAAGTGTTACAATCTCTATGCAGCCAAGATAAAGAAGAAAACAGCCGAGCAACATTTAATCCCTATGTAATGAGATCAATAAATTGAAAATAATGTTATTTCAAAGATAAAATAAATGATGGAACACGCAGGCGGATATTTTTCATTTAGAACACAATAATACATTGATTGAAACGAGAGAAAACACAAGGGTCCCGTGCGGAGAAATTTTGCACCAAATCCATCTCTTAACGAAATGCGTGAACTGGCCCAGTCTTCTTGTCTAATAAATACCAGTCTGTAGGTGCTGGTGCAGAATTCCATGTTTAAATTTTGTACATGAAAATATCTATCTGTTCTGGTCCTAAGATCATTCAACCAACTTTGTTATTAATTCACGTGTCTGCAATAGTGGATCTAAAGGAAAAGCACAAGTATATTTGTGCTTTTCCTTTAGATCCACTTCCCAAAGCTTCCTTTAATATGAATGCACTAGCCACTATATTTACTGGCTGAATTAATCAATGCACCTTTAGCAGTGACATTTAAAAAACACTAAGGTGTTTAATCTAGTTAATGGGCCATCCCCTGGTACAGACAGTTAAAAGCAGAATCGCATTTCAAACCGTCAACTTTCATCTAAATCGAAAACATCAGCGTTCTTTAAACTTCACCCAATGTTAGAAGTGTCGATTAACTCATCCGAAACTTTACGGTAAAATTTCAGTTCCGAACAATGGGTTTGGACCCGAAATATTACTTCCTAGACCGAGGATGACAAATCCGTCGCAGGTAACGTATAATGTGATTTTCATTTATCGCCCAACTACCGTTTTATCAGACAGCATTTTTACATTTATTCAAATTAAACCAAATTCCTTTAATTTCTTTAAATATCTTTATTTGAAGCCTAAAACTTTGACGGGCACAAATGTCGTTAAAACTAAGTACGCGAGCTCGAAAAGGTTTGCCGTCCCCGCCCCAGACAACCGGAGAAGTCGGATCCACACCACTAATTACGATCCTGGAGATATTTTCCTCGACCGAGCTGCTCGTTAAACGTGCAACAGATTTAATGAAGCATGAGGCGAGACTCCAATCGTATCCCAATGGTGCGATGGTATTTTACGAGCCTTTAGCCACTCTGAGAAAGCAAAAAATGGTCGATTTTTAGCGTTGTTTCAAGAAACAGTTCCAGAACTTCACCCCGTTGTTGCGGGTCTTCGAAATTCCGGAGAGGAGTGATATCGAAGGTTGTATCTCGTAAAGGGTCACACGTGTACCATCGGTTCGAGTTTTTTGCTCTTATGGGTGCAGTCTACAGTTCTGATAAGGTCCCAACCACCAAATCTATACGAAGCGTTGGGACCTTATAACAACATTATACATGAGCACGTGACTAACTTGGCCACGTGCTCGTGTAGAACGTTATTTTTCGGTTTCATTTCTGCAGTTAAGATGTCAAATGTTTTGTTAAATATTACAACTGAATGATATACAATAATAATATTTCAATAAATAATAAAAATAGAGAATGAAGCAGAAAATAAAATTATAAATTTAGATTTTTAATTTCTCGTAAAATTCGCCATTAAATAACGAAAAATCGAGAAACCACGTGGTTTTACAGGAACGTTACTTATACGACTCGAAATTATAATTAATAAAATATTTAAATAATGTACTTACCTAATTAAACGAATTTGTTAAAATTAAAACTAAAAATTTTCAATCATTCTGTTTTATTTCGAACGGATTTGGTAAAACCCCGCACCAGTACTTTCGCTTACCGTTTGGGCTACTTCTGTCATACAGACGGAAGGAATTCGGCAAAAACCTTACTCTTACCCCCTCTAGTGGTGTTAAAATTATTTTCATTAAAAAAAAAAAATATATATATATATATATATAATAATAAAATTTCGTCTGTAGAAACATTTTATATAATTTAAATATTTTCCTTTATAACTTTGCCGACCTCCGGGCACTAATTTCACGAGCCCGTAACGGACCGCCCATTTCTGTTTTTTTCGATTGCCCGGATTCAATCCCGGGTCCCTCAGAGCGCGTCGGCGACCGAGTGTCAATTAAATACATTTATTTTGTTGAACGTCAACAGAAATTCGAAGATAATACACCAATATATATTATTTTCTCTCTCTTTATCGGTCACTTAAATTAGTTTAGCGGCAAATTTATATAACTCGATTGATAGCGATGGCGTTTGCGACGATGCAAAATGTCCACGTCACCGAATTAACGCCATGTTAATTATAATTATAATGGCTTAAATTTGCAAATTTAAGCTTCTTACGAATGTGTAGAAAAAGTATATTGAAAATATAAAACAACGTTTTCTCGACTAGAAAAAATAAAACAATAGTATATTTTTTACTCTTCCTGCCTCGTGGGCACTAGCCTTTTCAATCATAAGGAACCATGTCCACAGTGGGGATGGGCCCGACCATCCATGAAAAATTCCTGCGATTACTCGTCTGGATTTGATCCCGGGTTCCCCAGAGTAGGCTAACGCCTTAACTTCCTCAAATATTTTAAAGTTGTTCTGCCCTGTGGGCATTAAGAGAGCCTTTTAGCAAGCCCATTATGGGTTTGGCCAGGTGGCCAAATCCTAAAAAGTCTAGTCCGTGGTGGAGCAGTCGGGTGGAGGAGGACAAGGCCCGACATACCCACATACCTAATAGAAGTTTCCTGGGTTGCTCGTCCAGATTCAATCTCGGTTTCCCCAGAGTGGTTAAGGCTGCACTTAAATATTCGGCTGCTGACTGTCAGTATTTATGGATCAGAAATTATTACTCTGGTAACAAGTTTTTAGCAATATGCCATTTTCCAATATCTCTGTTAAGTGTACGGTACAATAATTTAGTTATATTTTGCTCACAAACATCGTTCTAAATATCATGCTTATCTTCGGTCGTCATCTTATACATTTACTTGTGTTTTGAAATTTACGCGGTGCTCCGAAACCCTTCTCGTTAAACATTGGTAGATTGATGCTGTCGCCTCTCCCACGTATAATAGAAAGTAGGCATTAAGAAACAGAGAATTTTGAACAAAAAAAATATAACAGAAGCGAAATGAAATGAATAGATTGTACATTAGAAAAATACTTCCTGCTCGAGAAGTCTAGATAATTAGTAATGTTGCTATTGTGATTTTGAGAATCCGATTTTTAGATTTCTCTAAATTATGTAATAATTAATTTCTAATTATTATTATTTTTAACTTTTTCTGCTCTATGGGCACTAAGAGGGCCTGTTATGGGTTTGGCCAGGCAGTGAAGGACAGGGCCAGACCTATCCAGACACCCCGAAAAATATACGGAGTATTTCTGACCAGTCCAGATTTCGTCCAGGTTCCCCAGAGCAGGCAGCTTTGTCTCGTAACGGATATTCAGGACGGGAGCTTCTCTCGCTTTTAGAAAAGTTGAATTACACAAAAGACATCTGCACATCGGTCTTGTTTGTGTTGGAGCACTATTACACCCGATGTGCACTAGGCCATTTTTGTTTACAATCCTAAAACTACCGTCTGTTAAGACTGACTCCATATTGAGTTGATTTAGATCACCACGACGAGCACCAACTTTCATTTCGGTGCAGTTAGCACGCTCTAGGATACGCTAGTGCTCTAACCCGAATGCAATATAATTAATTTTAGTTTTGGTTTGCAAACATACAATGGACCGGGTTAGACGAGTGAGACAGAGAAAACGAGCATACGACTAAACTGTCCGCAAGAAATCCGAGCGTCCGGGTTACATTTCCGCGTGATCGTACAATAAGCATGCTTAGGATTCTGATTTATTTCCCAACAAAATTTGGCTCTGCAGAAAACCGACTCGTATACAGTATAACAAAATTATTTTTTTTACAAAGTTCTTATTACTATTTATTAATAATTAGTGCACAAAAGAAATTTAAATCGTCACTTTCAATATTATCGTAATAATTCAATGTCTAATTTTAAATCTATAATTTGTACTCTTTAAAACACTCTTAAACAATACGAAAATTTTCTATTTATTCACTGACAATTTCAACAGACAACACACAAAATGCCGAAAAAAGCATCACTTTCGTGATAATGACAGTGTTACATATCTACAACAAGATTAAAAATATTGTTCTGATAATATATATATTTTTTTTTATATTGGAGCATGTATTGATATGTGCAAGTCATAGATAAAAATTATAACATTAAAATATCTTTTTTTTTTCTTTTTTGAATGAAAATCTTCATTGTACCTGCTGTCCACATTACACGATACACTATAATCTCCATTATGATTTTACAAATTTATGTATTTGACTATGAGATAATTATAATGCAAAATGAAAGTTATTAAAAATATTTACAAGCTTTTAGACACGATTCAAATAATCTAATCATAGAAGAAGTCCTGCTTATGAATTCATTATGTTCGTGTACTTATACATATACAAATGAAAGTAGAAATTGCGAGAATTAGCACAGCGAGTTTGTAACTCTGCAAAGCAGAACCGACGATGCCAAAAGCCGGCACGGTCGCGGTATCGTCGAACTCCTCACGCTACTTCTTGTAAGTTCCGTTTTCATTTGATCGTCCTGTATATTTGCGTAACTAAGGAAAACGGCAGGGTAAATTTTAATGAAGGCAATGTTCCGTCGTCTTATAAAAGTGCTTAAGCAAATACTAAATTTGCAAGACTTTACTTTACGAAAACTTTGGAATAAATATCAAAAAATGAAATTCTGCGTATTTATTCCGTATAAAATAAATGTAACAATTCAAGTTATTCTGCAGTTAAAACGTATTAAAAAAGAATTTTTTAAGAAAATATCGAAATTAACTCGGAGTGACTGAAGAAGATGAAATAGTTAAAACTGCAAGGCTGTTTCATTATTTCTTTTTTCTTTCTGCAGAACATTTCGGACAGTACCATTTTCCTTTCGGTTTGCTGGTTAATCCGACGCATGCAAAGTGAAACCATTCAATTGGGCACTAAAAAAATTTAAATTTTATTATTATTATTATTATTATTTATTTAATTTAAAAACTTATAAAGGTTTTATAAAGATCATTACACTTACATCTGGATTATCACAGCCTATCATCTCTCCGTATGACACTTGATGGCACAGACAATATGTTGGTTCATTTGGATCGACCGGCATATCAAGAACGTCTGAAGGATGCGTAATGCTTAGAGATGGCAAAGGAGAAATATCTTGCCTGTAAAATAAAGATATTACGGTGTAAAGGTATTTATATCTGCATGTAATTAATGTAGTTTATATACTAAATAGCTTGTATATACAAAGCTATATTGGCCTCTCTCACAGATACAAAATATTTGAATAAAGTGGACTATTAATTATTATTATAATTTTTATTATCTTCAAAAGGTTGAATTACGAAAACCAAATTATAAAATGATTGAAAGCTTTTATTTCACTTACTGTATAGGTTGAACTTTGAACTTCTTTCTCGCCGACTTAGGAATGTCGTCGTCATCCGAAGCTCCCCTTCCGCGGCCTTTCTTCTTATCATTTTTATCTGCAGCTTTTCGTCCTTTCTCTAAATTATAAACAACACATTTAAATTACATCGTTTTCTCATAGAGCTTGTAAATATTACCTCAAAATTTATAAAATCTTACTTCTATGAGAGCTGTCTGAATCGGAATGAATACCGAGAGCCTTGTCTTTAAGTTCGGCTTCGAATCGAGCTAAATCGGCATCGAGTCTTCTTATGTGTTTATCTACCTGAAAGTCAAAAAAATCTTAGTAAAACCTAAATAAGAACTTAATCAATAATAATCAAGTGTGAATATTTATACCATTTCATATGTTTGCATTGCTAACTGGACTTTATCATCCCCATAATCTTGTGCTTTCTTGAATTTTTTTTGAATCTTTTCCATATTTTCTGCTCTCTGTTCTGAAGTCATGTTTCTAACATTTTTAAGATATTCACTGGCAAGACGATCGATTGTCTTTAGCTCTTCTAATTTCAAATACAAATGTTAATTGTTATTAATGTATAAAATGAACTTACAAATCAAATAAAAAAAAAAAAAAAAAAACACTCACAAAACCAAAAATCTGGCAAGAAAACAAAGAATTTAATAGCAAACAAATGTTATCAATTGCTTTGCGCAACCATCTTCAGGTTAACGTTCTTTTTAACCTGAAGATTGTTGTGCAAAGTAATCGAAAACCTTTGTTTACTATTACATTTTCTGTTTTCTTGCTGGATTTTTAATTCTGCAACTGATTTTCATTGACATTTTTTATCCAGGATATTGTGTTTAATATTTACAAATTAAAATGTATAAAGTTATAAGTAAAATATATAAAGTACTGGTATTTTTATCATTAACACTAAATTGTACTTGTTAATGATAAAAATAACCAGTGACATCAAAAAGTTATAAATATTTTTCTTTCTGATATCCTTCTTCAAAGTATTGTCCTTGAGCACCTCTAGAAACCATGTTTCACCACTTTTTGCAAGGTAACCGTTGCAATCCTTTACGTTCCTGCCATTCACAGAAGTGATTATGCCACTCGTATACTGCAGTTTTTTTCGTCACCATATGCCTCATTCAACATGTTTAATAGTTCTGCCAATATCTTGTTTGGTAAAACACAAAATCTGATGTTAGTGGCTGTTCCCGAAGTGACATTCTGCTGTTAAATTCCACTTTTGAAAGCAATACCGAATCCTCTGCAAATTGCTCTGCTGCCTATCAACAGGTATATGTGCAATAATACCTTCCAAAGAGTGCTGCTACATGCTGTAAAAGTTTTTATCTATTTGGTTGATGTGTTGTATTGTCCTAAGCATTTCTGGGAACTTTTTGATGATATTAGTATTAATATAAATGAATAATTTAATAAGAAATTTTTATAAGTGTAAAATTATAAACTTAGAAAACTGTTAAATTATTCTAAACCTGTTCATTGTAATTTGAATAAATAAAGGCTCTGTAGAATTAATACATAATAATAAACCAAAGAAAAAAGAAAATAATGGGTGAGTGACAGGATCAATGTTGCTTATTAGATCCCTTTTACGTGCAAAAATAAATGTTTACATAAGCAAAACAAGATTAAGAGAACATATAGCTATATTGTATGTAGAATATGCATGGGTAAAACATTATGTAAATGTAGGTTGTTAAGCAATAGTATTATGTTTTAAGCGGCTGGGAGGATAAAATTGTAATGTCTTAACCGAAAAAGTTTTCAGATAATAAGTTTATATTTTAAGATCTTATACGTTACTTTACAAGTATGTTTAAATTTAGTGAATTTAAAGAATGTTAATGCTACAGTTAAATAGCAACTTTGTTTCTGGTGCCAATTGAAGAGTAATGTTTCAATTGTAAATACATTTTAAATAATACAGAACTTTATAACAAATGTTATAAACATTTATAATATGTCTCCCTTTTCAGATTATGTCATTACAAATTTATATTTTAGGATTTTATATGTTACTTTATAGCTTTGTTTAAATTTAATGAAGTTAACAAATGTAATCCTTATGGTTAAGTGGCAATGTGTTTCAATGCAAAGTAATGAGGAGCTGTGTTCAAAATGCATTTTGGCAAATGTAAGAAACTGCTGAATAAAGGACATAGTGGTTATTAAAGAAAAGCTCTATTTTTTATTCAATACATCCAATAAAGAGTCAATCTCTCTTAGAATCTAGCTATCTAAATAAGTAGAAACCAATACCAATGAACACATACAAAATACAGTGAAAACTGCTTAGGCGACCACCTGCATTCGACGGGCACCTGTTAAAACGGGCAAAAATTTCTGGCACGAATACTTTATACATAGAGTCTTCGTATAGGTTATTCGTATTAAACGACCACCCGTGTAACGCGACCGCTGGCATCGATTTTTGGTCCGAAACAACGTACAACAATTGTAATAAGCGACCACTTCCGCAAATATATCTGGTCTAAACTCTTGTTCGAACCCACCTCGGGCACTTCTCCCACCCTTGAAATTAGGTGCAGGTATTAATGAATTAGTCTAGCAACAAAGGAAATTCATTTCAGTTTGTTCGAAATTGTCCGAAGAACGAAAGAAATGCAAAGTGCTGTCGTTAGAAGATCGTATTAAAGTTATCAGAGAAAGTGAAAATGGTTTACCAAAATGGCAATTAGCAGTGAAGTTTAACTGTGGGAAAACGAAATTTATTTTATCTTAGACCTACAGTATTTTCCTTAGGTGTATAAAATATTTTACATGATACAATTAATCGGCTGATCTCATCGTTTGAGAAAATTAATTTTATTTATTTATTTCTTTGAAGTTCAAATACAGTACATGTGTGATAAATAGTTTCTGTATCAACCTACCTTATTTCCACGATATTTTTAGAAAAATAATATCCAAGTATTTTTTGCATGCAAAATATTTAAAAAACAATAAATGCATTAATGTAAAAATCAGTTTTACAGGAAACCTTCCTTTTTTGATTCTGCGATTGTCCAATGACAATTGCGGAATGTAATGAAATCAATTATTTTATTATTAATTAATAATTTTTCTTATTGTACTTAAGAAAATATTAAATATTTAAAAAAATACAGTATTTTTAAAGCTAAAATAAGATTAAACTAACGAAAACCAAAACCAAAAGTAATGGAGAGATAGGACGCACTTGTATATCGAACATGTAACTGAGGAGCAAATGAAAAAACCAAGTTGAATTAATTAAATCGGAAAAAAGAAAGTGTGCATTATAATCAAGAAAATGCGAGTATTGTATTAATCTTTAAAATATTGGTATTAAATCTGTCTTATAAAATCACGGCGACTCCTATAAATCGAGTTATAAAGATAAGAATAAAATACAATACCAATACAGTAGAGAGTCGTTAATCCAAATCAATTGGGGACTGGGGTTGTTCGGATTAGTGATTTGTTCGGATAACCAATTATGTACGAAAAAATATATTAACCTGTCCAATGTTCAAATTTTTCTCCGTTGCGTGTCGCTTTCTGTTAAATTTTCGTCAATTTTAAGCCTAACGAAAATTTTTATAATAATAATAATCGAGGCTATTGTATCGTTAAAAATTATTTCTTTATTTTGTACAAACAAAATAAATATATTGAAAAATATAAAAACATGAAAATTATACTTTAGAAGTAAATCTAGTATCAAAAACATTCGATTCGGCATGACACAGTCCGACTGAAAATCGTTCGGATAACTGGCGATTCGGATTACCGGGATTCAGATTAACGACTCTCTACTGTATAGCTCTATTGTTGAAAAAATTCCCTTATTTTTGCTCATCTCGAGTTTTGCTTATTAGAAATGGCTAAAAAGTGCACAAAATACATACGGAAATACGGTATTACAGCACCATCTGTCTAAAAGACCACTTTTTGAAGGAACCGTGGGTGGTCGCCATAGACAGGTTTTACTGTATTTACAAGATCCTTATAAACTATGGATTAAATTATAAAAAAACAATGTCAAGTTTTACATGGACATCGGGAAACAAAAATTAGAGAACACAGATTAGAGATAGCTAGAAAGATTATGGCATTATCAGAATATGTGCTAGACAATGTTATTCGAGTTAGATAACAGTAGCATCCATTATGCACAACTCTTAAAATCAGTGATTTTTTAAAGCTAATTATAGAAATCCTGAATTTCAAAGCCAAAGGAGAGTCAATTCTCTTCTGCACTTCCTGTTTTTCCTCTGTTGTTGGTGGCCTGCTTGTCTTTGGCTTCATCTTCATTCTGCTGATAACTACATCTGATTGTCATTAGACTGCCATTCTGCTTCTGAATAGGCAACTATGGTGAATTACAGACTGAACTTTCCACTTTTTGTTTTCCATCTTTGAGTAAAAGGTCTTGACCGGAATTGTATGAGTATAATGTATTATTCAAATAAACAGATTAAATGTAAAAGTGACCTACCTGTCTCAGTGTTGACAACAACATCCACACTAAGCTCACACCCATTGTTGATCTTGACAACATTTCAATTTAATATCCCCTTTCTCTCCCCCATTGGCATCTCACATATATTAATAATATATATTTTTTAATCAATTAAACATGATCGCATTTAAATAAAAATCATAAAAATAACAGGTCTTAAAAAGCCTTTCAAATGTACAAGACAAAGGTATGTTTCAATAAAATAATTTATATAGTTTATGCCGCATTGAATATATTAGACTAATCAAAGTATTTAATGTATCATTTCCATTACAAGGAGAATCTGTAAAAAAGTCTGTCTAAACTGACTGTCTTTCATATAAACAAAAGATATGCAATAACCCAGTGGCGTAGCGACGGGGATGCAAGAAGGTGTATCATGCACCGGGCACCACTCAAATGGTCTCCGAGACAAACTATATGTGTTTCTGGAGGGGGAGAGGGATGCCAATAAAGTGTTGGGTGCCAGTTATGCCCCGGACGCCAGTTATGTTTGTTACGCCACTGCAATAACCCCATATAAAACACCGAATAAGTAGCACAAAAAATTAATCACGTATATATCATAAATATTTTATTTTACTGTTATGATACGAAGTTAAAACTTAAAGCCAGAAATGCTAAACAGATCGAATGATATAAACAGAATGTTACCAAGCTAATTAATTATTAATATAAATTAAGAAATCTGAACTAGAAATAGGTGGTTAAGCTGCCATCTCTTGTTAAATTTAATCATTTAATTAAATATGAAAATTTAATAATTTTTTAGACTTTGATTGTCTCATCACTAGACTGGCAGCAGATGTATTTTTTTTTTTTTTATGTTTGTTTGTAAATTGTTAATGCATTCATTACCAATTTGATAACAAGACAAACTTAAGTCTCAAAAATATTTCATCTCATTAAATTTTTAGACTGCTCAAACTTTAAGCATTTCATCACTTGTTATTTTCAAATTATAGATGGCATTAACTGTGATAAAAGAGCTAACAGAATATTATAAAATATACGAATCAATTCGATAAATAATGAAATAATTCTCCTTCTATTCTTAGTTTGTGAAGTAATTGATACACTATATCACCCAATCACACACACAACCTTGAATAGCAACAAAAAGGTTTATTCTTCAGAAGAAATTAATATTTTTGATCACTTTTAATGATCTTCATCAGCGTGATGTTCCAAAACTCAAACATTTACAAATAGTGATGAACACTGAACAAAAATAATCAAATGCTGAATGTATTTAAATATAAGAATAAAACTTTTTACAGATTGTTACATTACTATGACATGTACCAAAAAAACGAAAAAAATAACAACAAAATGCACATTGAAATTACATTATTTTGACCTCAAACAAGGACCTTTTTGTTGCTATTCAAGGTTGCGCGTGAGTGACCTTCTATTTTTTTCATCACGTAAGAAAAATATAAATTATTAAATGTACCGACCTTGGGCTCTTGAATCGAGATCTCTCATTAGAGTAAAATTCCTTTGAAGTTCTGAAGGTAACGTTTCCAAACCTACAAAATAAAAACAAATAAATATTATTTTCAATATCTAGCTATGCAAATATTGCATATTACTATTAAAAAAATCTTAATAATGGAACAGAATTATTTAATCCGTACCTTTTAAGTATATAAGGAGTCGATAATTAAAAAACCAAGAGTTATTAGCAAACTTCATTACAGACTGGAACAGATCCATTCTCATTTAAATCAGAAAAAAAATTACAATAAAACAAAACACCTAATAATTTTTAGAAGCTAAAATAAAAATATATTACTATTGGAATTTGGTGTTAGATTTGCTTCAAAATAAAATTCAAATAAAAGCGAAACATTAACAGCTTTAATTGTATTTAATAAACATTAACAGCTGTTATGTAAATCGAACAGCTTTCAAATTTTTAGATTTTTAAAAATAAAAAAAGCAATAAAACAATAATTATGTAGAAATTTAAGTATGAAAAAATGGAATAAATCAATTAAATCTAGCAGATGACTCATTTGCAAGCCAATAATTTCTTGTTTTGTCAGTGTCTGCGTCCAGGGATCTAGAGCATTTCCTTCTTTATCACACTTAATAAATTTCCTTTGCTCATCAAAATAAATAAAATCAATGATTCAGAGTGGCATTAATTTTGTATATATATAAATAACTTGCTTACAGGATGAAGCACAGAATCATCCAACGTTTTGTTTTATAAATAAATATCGAAGCAACTATGAACAAAGTTTTATGTACAAGCTACAGTAGATCATGGAGATTAGTTTCCTACTCTACCAGTGTGTGTTAGTATCACCCTGTTCCTTGGCATGCATCAATTCATACAATATGACCGACAAAGGAAGATTAACTGTAGAACAATGCATAAAAGTATTGTTGTTTTTTAAAGAAACAAGAAATGTGGTCATAGAGAGGTGATTTTGCAGCCATTTTCAAACGTGATGCATGCCTTCCTACAAAACAATACATAAAACTTTATATACAGATCGTGGTTTAGCGTTGGATACAAAATGCAACCAGGCTGCACCTGTGCTTACATCAGTGGTTCCCAAGCAGTGTTCCATAAGTATCTCTCAAGTGTTCCGCAGATTTGGTCGCAAATCGGAAAGTGTACAATTGTATTCGAGCCGCTGAATATCAAAAAATTAAAATCATAAGATTTTCATAAACTTAAATATATATGTACGACTAGTACTTATGGAGTGTACTACGGTTTTGAATAAGATAAAGGCAATGATAAAAACTGAACGAAATATGTAAAAAACATCAGGCACAAGTTTCCCATTAAAGTTATTTAGGTATATTTTTACCTGTCTTAAAATCGGTGTTAATAATATGAGTAGAGATTTTGAATTATAACTGCTCAATTCTAATAAAATAACTGATGACAAGCTTATGTATTTCATATTAACTTAAGTAAGTGTTCCGCTAAAGAAAATTTGCTCACAAAAGTGTTCCGCATCCTAGAAAAGGTTGGGAACCACTAGCTTACATCAACAAATATCAAAGTTATCAGAGTGGCGCTATAAAGGAGCACCAGTAAACAAAAGCTGCATTCCTTATTAAGTCTATGAGAAATTTCCTCGGTGTATTTTCTTACAATCTTACATCTAGAGTTATTGAATGAATGAATGAATCTAAAGTTATTTCCTTCTTATAATTCTGTTTAATTTAGGTCTTTTGCTCCCAGTACTGTCTGGAAAGTCTCGGCAACAGTTCTTAAATTGTGCAGAAAGCAATTTACATAGGAATTTGCATTTCTACTGGTGTTTCTATAAGAAGCCTGAAGATGACTAATTACAGCTAAAAACAGCTTTATAATAAAATCATTTTTATTGGATTTAAGGGTTTATTTTCACCGTAGAGTGATTACAATAACATTACTCATCAATTGCTCTTTGTGATTTTCCAGACTAAACAGTTTTAAGACTAAGCAGCATAATAAGCGTTGAAATACACTTAGTATGGCAGACATAACTACACAATGGACTTGCAACGAACTGAGTAGCATCACTTTAATGAGTTTGCAGAGATAAAGAAGAGGTATCTTACGGAGAACCACGAGCACCTCCATCAATCATACAAAACTAACTCCCTTAGCCAAATGCAAGTCTTTCAGTGACACAGACATTTCTGGTATGGCAGAAAAAGCATCTAAGATGACAGAAAACAAAGGAAACTATACTTGATTACCCTCCGTAATTACTCAATTTGGTTCTGGCTGACTTTGTTTTGTTCACAAAGTTAAAGTTTGCATGAAGGGGCAGAAGGGCAGAACAATGTGGATTTCGAAAGCATCAAGAATAAAGTTATGAATGTTTTGAACAGCCTCACTTCTGATAAATGTTTGAAAATGTTTAACACGTTGACTGCCACGTGACTTTTTAGGATTCTGTTGTAAAACGCCAACTTAATTTAATTATATTATATTATTAAAAACTCTAATCAGAGTATATAGTAATAATCAAATAGCATATAGAATGTGTTTTTCTTAAAATAAAGGTATTACGAATTATCTCGTAGTTGGCTTATATAACAGAAAGCTCTTCGCTAAAGCCAAACTACGAGTTAATTTGTGCACAGACACGATTCGTCCTGTCACTTCGCTACAGCCAATCGGAGATGAGCGTCTAAATTCATTAGTAATAAATCGGATATAGAGGCGAGCACATCACATTTACGTCTTTTTTGAGAGTGTTATTTTTTATTTATTTTTATAATCAAATTATAAATATCCCAAAATGGATAAGAAAAGACCACTGACTAAAAAACAACTTGATTACTACACTAATCTAAGTGATTCAGAATCTGACAAAATTTTTGGTGAGGATGGGGGAGTTTATTTGGCAGCGAAATAGTCCTGTTACTGTATGTAAATGGAAAGACAAACGAGAAGTCCTTACCATTTCAAACATGCACGTTGTTGAAATGGTAGAGGTGTTCAATCACAATGGAAAATGTTCGATGAAACCGAATATAATTCGAGATTATAATCATGGAATGTCTGGCATTGACGATCAGATCAAATGCTATTGTACTACACAGCTCTAAGAAAGACTATTAGATGGCCCAAAAAGGTTGCATTACATATTATAGAAATATATATACATAATGCGCACAAACTCTTTCAAAAAGCAACTTCTTCTAAAATAAAACTTATAAAGTTTAGAGAAGCATTCGTCAAAGCGTTGATTGGAGAAGAGATTCAACCAGTTTCAAAAAAAATTAAATTGCAGAAGCTTCACTATTTACAGAGTATCCCATCTACTCAGAAAAAACAACATCTGACAAAGCCATGTCGAATTTGTACCAAAGCTAAAAAACGCCGAGAAACGCGTTATTTCTGTCCAATCTGTCTTGAGGAGCCAGCCCTTTGCATAGAAGATTGTTTTAAAAATTATCACAAACAATAAAAATATCGTTTTGCTTTTGATTTTGAATAAACATTTTATAATATTTTCTGTTCGTTTAAATTTAAATTTCTGTTTTATAAATTATCACAAACAATAAAAATATTGTTTTGCTTTCGATTTTGAATAAACTTTTTATGATTATATTTTCTGTTCATTAATTAATAAATGTTCTGTTCATGTAAGCCAAACTTGATTTTTTGTTCTTGCCCCTAAAGCTATCTATTCATATTTACACTGATATACTACGAATTACATCGTAGCTGCACAAATATGGCAAGGAAACAAACTACGATATAACTCGTAGGTGGCGTCCTAGGCAGAAACGGTAACTACGAGTCATCTCGTAGATGGCAGTCAACGTGTTAACTGGTTGTATGATCAGAGCAAGAAATGTATTGATCTTGGAGGAGAATATATTGAATAAAAGTGAAATTTATTCAAACACAGAACGATTGCCTTAAATACTTGGGCTATAAGTCTGCTAATTTTAATAATTAATACTAAGTAATTTGCTACTAGAGGTAGACATTAGGTGCCATCTCTTATCTAAATTAATAATTATAATTTTTACATAATTTATTAAATAATTTAGAATCATCTAGAAGGAAAGAACTGGCCCAGGACAGGGCTTGTTAGCAGACTTATAGCCGAGTATTTGAGGCGATCGTTTGACCATGTTTCTGTATATATTGGGCTTCAGATTATTTAATATACTTATTCAAATGTCTTGAATCTGCACTTATTTTTATTGCAAATGACTTGTCAGTTGAGACATGACTGTATGGTGTATACTTTAATGAATGAAGGACAGTGATAAACCAAACTGAATACAAAATCAGAATAAAATATGAAACTAGGATAAAATTAAATTTATACAATTTAAGACAAATAAAACTATTATGTTCTGTGCGTCAGGCAAATTCTTCTGACCTACCATTTGCGCATGCATGCCAGAGGTTTGAAATCCCTGCTATAGGGCTATATACAATATCAAATATTTTCATTACAATCAATTTGACTCATAATGGATAAAGGATAAGAATAATGCTCCAAATAATATTATCTGTAAAAGATTATAAAAACAACATCAAACTTAAACCCACATCCCTTATAGAGGCAAGCTGACTCTATTGAATGTTCATCTGGTCAAATTTATGTTTACTCTAAATTTGATTATTGAAAAATCTATTAATTGTGAAAGTATTGCTTAAAATCATGGTGAAAATTAGATAAACATCAATATAATTTTATAATTTGTTGTCATTAAAAACTATTATAAATATAAATTAGGCAAACGAAACCAATTTCCAGTACAAAATTATAAGAAAGCGAACGTTTTTGATTGTGTTAAACGGGCATCATCAGGCTAACTGATCTTTGCAGCTGTTAAAACTAAGAACTATTATAAATACGAGATTGTGGTGAGAATTTCAAATTCCATATTAAAACTGCATTCAAATTCCTTACATTAATAGGATGATGACGTTAAGATGACAGTATAATAGGATAACCAACAAATTAAATTTAATCTATATTAGACTATTGAAAATCTACCAATAGTAAAAGTATAGCATAAGATCAAAAGGATAGACGAAAATCCGGTAGACTCATTTGGGAAGAAAATCCGGTAAACTCATTTTGGGAATCCCTTTGGTGAGGTAGACGTTAGGCACCATCTCATAACTAAACCACGTAAGGTTATATCTAAATTAATATACCTGTGGAAGTGAAGACTCGCTCGGGGTCTGGGTGGCGTAATTGGCAAGTGCACCGCACGGCAAGCAGAGGTTATGGGTTCAAGACCTGCCCTGGGTCAGTTCTTTTATTCCAGAAGGTTCTAAAGTTATTTAATAATTTTAGAACCTAGAATTTGTTACTAGAGGTAGACGGCACTATCTCATAACTAAATTAATAATTATTATTTAATAATTTATTTAAATTATAATTATTAATTTAGTTATTAGATGGTGCCGTCTACCTCTAGTAACAAATTGCTTTATATCAATCATTTAATTAGCCAGATTATAGCATGATATTTAAGGCAATCGTTGGTAATTCTTTATATACTCATTGGGCTTAGAGATGTTTATTATTATTTAGGTACACATGCATGCTCCCATTGGCCAAACCTGCAATCAATCTTATCTGTATAAGCTGGAATGTCGCCTTGACATTTCCCATAAATTTTATTTTAATAGAGTTGTCGATAATACAAGAAATGGCAAATATATTTTAAGAATTATAAGAGTATTTGTAAAAATCAGAATGTATAATATTTTATATGATATAAGACTTTTTCATTATTATTTTTTTAGATGTTATTATTATTATTATTATTATATGTAATTTACATTTTAAATCCTATTTTAAAACTATGTATTTCTATTTATTCATTGCAATGCATGACTAAGTTGTATCACAGTTCTCTCACGATTTGTAATGTCAAGTTATATTGTATCTTTTTTTTTTGTACTACTGAAGAGGAACTGTAAATTAAAACAGTTCGAAATTCATATATTGTAATTTAATTATCTCTTTTATTAATAATAAAGGACCATTGAAAAGATCAAAGTGACTCTTTCATTTTTTAAATTACCCTCCTTTTAAGGTGTTGAATATTTTTAATACCCTTTTCAGATATTTATATTTAGTTTTATTATAGATTTTTAATTTCTGTACATAATATTCTTGTAAATTTACCATGTATTTTATTTTGTCCTTTGTGTATTCATTATATTTTAGTAATACCTGTGTTTTATATGTTCCAACCTAAAATATTTTTGTTATTTGTGTTTTTTATGTAATTCTAAAAAGGAGTTTCATTGTTAATCAAGGAATGCTACTTCTTGCCTATGACATTACTCTTATAATCAATAAATAAATAAATTATCGAAGTTCTTTTCATAATAAAAGTGTAGTATGAGATCAAAATAGAATGTGTATATTAAATATTCCTAATTTTTAATCTGGTTTTTATTTCGTTTATTTTATCTGTTTTGTCTTCTTTTTTATTATCTTAACTATTTTGCTTTATTATCGTTACTGTTAAAATTTTCGGTCCTTGTGCTTGTCCTTATACTGTCTGAAAGCTCAATTATGGTTTAACAGACAAATTGAAATGACAAACATTCGAAAAACATTAATCTTTCTATTTTTTGGCTTGAAAAAATGAGTATTTTGATAAAGTGTTTAGTAAATTAAACATTATTCTAAACTTGTCACTACTGTTATAAACATTGTATAATTAAAAACTACGATTATTAATTTTTCGTGTTTAATACTGTATATACTATAGCCTTACTAACCCCAGCTATTCCTTGCGCAGAGACTTGCTAGGGCTGTGTTCAGTAATATGGAATGCTAAGTAAGAAATATGATTGGCTTGGAGAGAGGAACAAAGAAGTGTTCCAAGTATCCTTGAACAGTGTGCGAAGTTAGCAAGCTAGACTGATCATGTACAAAAATAGTAAATGACATAATTATCATAACTGTATGATAATTTTTATGATCCTTATAAAAAAAATATATTTAGTCCAGCAGAAACAGCCATCTTAAGCAAATAAATGCAAATAGTTCAACAAGACAAAAACATTGGGCAATTATTTATAGAAACCAACTTTAAATTACTGGAAATTAGACTTAATATGAAAATCATCACCTTTAATTGTCCAGCACAAATGTTTTAACAAAAATAAAAACGTTTTCGATCGTTTTCAACGGTCATCTTCAGTTACAACTCAAATTAAAAAAGAACAATAAAATAGAATTAAATACGAAAAATAATAAATGCACATGCGCAACTACAAATATATCGCGCATGATGCCTAATATACAGAATAAATGAATAAAATTATGTAAACAAAAATACGTGGCCGCATCTCTTGTATGTTGTTATTGTTTATCTTTATAAAACGATTTCCATGCGGTTGATAAAGAATCCGCGTCTCTATGATTGATACATCCCGTTTTTTCTTGGGCTTTATATATTTCTAGCTTTTCTAGATGTTTGATTGTATGTCTATTGTTCGTCGGCTTGATGACGGAAGCTTGGTCCCACAATACCTCAATATCTTGTTGCTTGGCGTATGAAGCTAGAACCGTACTGTCCAGATTCTTATTAATCGAGTACTGGTGTTCTTTGATTCTTTGCTCTAAGTGCCGTAAAGTAGCTCCCACATAAACAATATCCGAATTAAATCGTTGGTCCTTTATTGGTATGGAGAAAAACCCCCGTTAAAGAGTTCCGATCTTCTCTCTTCTTGTCATTCCTTAACAATTTGTAAACTGTCGGATTACGTCGGTAAACGATACGTATATTATTGGCTTTAGCAATTTCGTTTATCATTTTGTTCAAGAAGGGATAATAATTGATTACCATCTTCTGTTTACCGTTATCCGCGGGAGAGTGATTACTTCGATTCTGGAACGTTGTGATAAGTTTTTCTACTATATTTCTCTGGTAACCTTGTTGTGTTGCTATTTCGAGTATGTAATCCAATTCTTTATAGGTATCACATATGTTTGTGCAATGAGTGTAGGCACGCTTGATCCAAGATCGGAACGCCGCATACTTAATATGCCTGGGATCCACCGATTGATTCGGGACAATGATAGTATTTAGACGGCTTTCGTGCATATTCAACAGGCGTGCTAATGGGGTTGCTGTGAATCTTTTGACTCTCCGTTGTGATGACTCCAAGTAGTTGCAGGGTGCTAGCTGGCAATCAGTGTTCTCGATGTATTCTAGTATTTTCTTGTTATACGTATCTCGTTTGGTAAGTACTATTCCTTTCGATTTATCTGCTTTCATGAGTACCACATTATTACTTTGCAACCATTGGTGCGCTTTGCTTATGGTTGCCAAGAATTGCCTAGTATTAAAATTAACCCTTCTTTCATGAGTTACACGGAAACGTGTTTTCCAGCGGATATAGTCCTGTTCGGTGCTATTCATGCCTTTGATGATGAATTCAATATCAGGAATAAGATTCTCTGGACTCGGTGAGGGGCCAGGAGCAAAGAGCGGGCCAAATTTTAAAGCCGATAAAATACATGTAGGAGGCACGATGTTGTCCCACGTAGTGATGTGCGAGGTATCTTTTCGTGCTGGTTTAATGTTTTAAGCCAAAACATGTATCAATCATAGAGACGCGGATTCTTTATCAACCACATGGAAATCGTTTTATAAAGATAAACAATAACAACATACAAGAGATGCGGCCACGCATT
Organism: Centruroides vittatus; assembly: GCF_030686945.1. Lineage (NCBI taxonomy): Eukaryota > Metazoa > Arthropoda > Arachnida > Scorpiones > Buthidae > Centruroides > Centruroides vittatus. The sequence continues at coordinate 773,882 of NW_027122673.1, forward strand.
TTTGTTTACATAATTTTATTCATTTATTCTGTATATTAGGCATCATGCGCGATATATTTGTAGTTGCGCATGTGCATTTATTATTTTTCGTATTTAATTCTATTTTATTGTTCTTTTTTAATTTGAGTTGTAACTGAAGATGACCGTTGAAAACGATCGAAAACGTTTTTATTTTTGTTAAAACATTTGTGCTGGACAATTAAAGGTGGCAATTATTTATTCTGATTGTCACTGTGCCGGGCTGCAATTTTTTAAATCATATTTTCAATTTATTTAATTTAAAATATATGCTCTCCATCTCAAATTAGTAGTGGCTTGCCCCTGTATATCATACTTATCTTTTGGGTACATACTTATCTTTTGGGTATCATACTTAACTACAGTGTCATGCCAGTCATCTATCTAACACCTTTTGGGAAAAAATTTTGAAATAATGTGATTCCCAGTTTGCACTGGAAGTTTGTATATAGTTAATCGGGAACTCCTGCCTCTAAGGCAGTGATTCTCAACCTTATTTTTGTCACGGTACACTTTTAATAATTTAAAAATTTGGCGGCACACACGGTTACTTCGGTAAATACTGCAGGACAACCAGTTGATTATTTAGGTCACATTTTCTAAACACCTTGGTAACTACAGGCAGCTACCGGTTACAATTTCCAAATGTGCCCTAGGAAGGTAGGACCAATTGAACTACTTGTCTGACGTCGCTTATGTATGACTATTTGCAGTGGCAGCACACTTCAAAAATTTCGTGGCACACTAAAGTGCTGCGGCACACTGGTTGAAAATCACTGCTCTAAGGTTTCCATATCTGATTTCGTCTTTCATCTTTCTAATGCTGTTCTCAAGATTAACGAAAGGCAGATGGATGGACGACAGTAGGAATTTATAGCCCAATTTATAGGACAATTTTTTCAAATTGTAGCCCAATGATGTCACTAGTAGAAGTTTAAATAGACAGAACAAGCCAACCAAACTAGTTAGAATTTTAGCAGAGGGAGAAGTCAAGTAGCAGTTAGAAATGAGTTCAACATCACATCATAATTAGACTTAGCAAGAATTCGGCAATGCCAAACATGGGTCAGATTACTAAGAGTGTATAAGTCTAAAACCTGCCTAAAGGTGATAAATGATGTGACCAATATTGAAGAATGACATCCTTTAATACTGATTATTTTTGGAGATAGACACATAAATAATACAACACCGTACACAACAGGAAAGAAGGATGTGTGACATGATAACATTTTCACAGAAATGGAAGTGCACAGGTGATCAGACAGGGGAAGAATGCAACGTAATTGGGTAAAATGTAAACTCTTAATGAGGTATTTGCAATCCCACAACTGTAGACCCCTGTAAGAGCAAAAAAGTCAATAGAACACACCTTCATGAGATATTTGCCTCCAAAGGTCAGGTCAGTTTTTACCACAAATCAGTACTGCCCATTCATTCTCCATGCTCTGTCTCAATCAAGGCTTGTCGTCACTTGCCTCAACCGACACTGCACAGCTGCAAGCTTCGGTGAGAACAATAGCAAGCACCCAGCACCCACTCGGTGGAAAGCCTGAACATCCTTTAAAACTATATATCAAGTACTCCGCAAACAGTTGAGTGGGCCACTTGAAGCCTGCATAACCATGCAAGCTAAATAGTAAAACACGACGGTCTTACCGACACAACTCCCCATCGTGTGCTGATTTCAAGGTGGGGCCATGTTGCACTTAGAGGTACGGTTCCTTTGACTTTTTCGGGTATGGTCTACAGTTCTGGTAAGGTCCCAATCATTCCATTCAGAAGCATAATTGTACCCATAATTGAGATCAAATTGGCAAGACTGTACTGTATAATTTCATTATTATTATTGGAATTACATGTGAAGTTGATGCAGTTAAAATTTCACATTGAATAACTAATGCCAAATATTAAATGTTGGTAATGATTTATTATAATATATAAAGATTTAATCACGTGATTTCAATCATTTGATTGTGATTGGTTGCAGTGTACTGTACATTTTAAATTTTTACCTCCATTTTGTTTTATGTGTATGTGATATAATATGAACAATTCATAGTGCCCATTCATTGACATAAGGCATTATATATCTCAAACTAAATTACACGAGTTTTATATCATTATAAATAACACAAAAAAGAATATATAATAGAAATAATATCGTCAAAAACACCAACTTACTGTCCAAATAATGTTCCAAATATACAGCCGTCGCCATGATTATTTTACGTCTGCTACAATATTTACACAGAATTAAAAAGAAGAACATTTATAATTAAATATTAATATTTACACTATGTATACGAGTAATAGTATTAATTAATTATACATTTTTAATTTATTTATAAAAAAATTTTAAATTAAAATAATTATAACGTATGTGACAGATGGCGCTTCGGAATTTAAGCTTTATAATTATCGTCATATACTGTATAATAAAATCAGTTATTTTAATAAAAAAAAACTACATTTTTTTCTCCTCGTTTTAATCCCGTTCATTGGCAATACTTTTTGGGTCGATGTAAATATTAAATAAAATTTCTAACTTATTTCGGACAAGAACGTTAGAGCGTATCAGAATAATATTCAAATCCGGATTGGAAGTTAGAGCACATTAATAATACATTGCGAAAGTAAAAATAAACTTAATTTTTTAATAAAAAGTAATAAAAAGAGTGATCTATAATTGTCAAAAACATAAATGAATCGATTTTTTGAAAAAATACTAAAGTGCCGAGGCGCCTCTAGCGACAAACACGCGAAACTCACACGCGAAAAAAAATTTGCGAGTTCGAATTAAACGAAAACTATTTAAAATTGTTTTAGCTCGGATTCAAGCAAATGGAAATCTGATTAATTTATTAATGTATTAGTAATACATTAACGCCGAGTGCGCATAAAATTAACGTCGGAGAAGGAGGAAAAAAATTAAATTAATTGAAAAAAGTCAACTGCGCAATACCTTACGAGCGTTTTTTGTTTTTTGCTGTTTATCCTCGTTGCGCAAATTCTAATTTATAATTAAATATTAATATTTATATTACGCGTCCGAATAATAATAATAATATTAATTAATTATTTATTATTCAATATATTTATAAGGAAATTATTATTAAAAAAATGTAACTATGGTAATATAACATCGTTGACAGATGGCGCTTCGGAAGGTTAACAGTCACATTCTCCTGAAGTTGATCGAGCAAGGTTGTAGGACGTGTTACGCTTCATTTCGTAAAATGTCGAAAAGTGCGTTGTTGATCTTGGCAGACGGAGCCGAGGAGATGGAAGCTGTTATTTCTGTTGATGTTATGCGGAGGGGTGGTGTAAGTAGCCTGCCACGTGTGTTGGAGCTTATCTTCCTTGCATCTCTAATGCTTGTAGCACCAAACATGCCCTTCGTTTTCTTAAATTAAGAAGCATGATACAACTCCCTCGTGTAATAAATGGGAAGATCGGTTTAATGAGATAAAAACGACCAAAAATAAATGATAAGAGAAACATTTAACACGTTGCACATATAGACTTTAAATGCTTATTGATTTTCTAAAGATATGAGTCAAAGGTCTGAATTAATTAAAGTGTTAACACTGGGCTGTACTATAGATGTACCTATGGAATTTCGGGACTTTGAGTTTATATTCGAACTGAGGGGATCGAGACGAGTTCGACGATACCCTACTTTTGGACTGGAGACCAAAAATAAGAAAGTTATAATATTTACGATTTCTTGCCTTTCACAGTGCATTGCATGCCATTTCAGATTTTTCTAGCGGTGATGGTCGTCTCTTGGAGGGATAGGTTAGGTTCATTGGACAAGCCGCAATAGCGGCGTGTAGTACTAGCTGACTGCAAGCGATAGCCAGCATGTCGGTGGCTGAGGGGTCGGGGGCCCCGAGGTTGAGGAGCACAAGGGTGTGCGAAAAGGACTTAACTCCAACTGCAGACAATCTGTGTGCTCGTGGATCGACATCGGCCTCTGTTGAAGGTATATATGGTCGACTTGCCGGACTGCCTGTTAAACATGCAATAGACTTAGCAGAGAGAGCGACGTGACTCCCGATCATCGCATGATCACTGGAAAAAGTATAACAACTTTCTTGTTTTTCATTTCCAGTCCAAAAGTAGGGTATCGTTGAACTCGTTTTGGTCCCCTCGGTTCAGAAATATACTCAAAGTCCCGAAATTCCATAGGTAGTAATCTATAGTATCCCCAAATACCGAGTTTAATATCTAATTATCATGTTTTTGGGCTGCATTTCTCCAAAATTGTAGGACGTAAATTCTTATTTTTGTCTGTCCTTCCTTGATCTCGAGAATGGTATTAGATAGACGAAAGTCGAGGCTGGATACGGAAAGCCCCCAATTACATATATATGAATTTCCGGTCTAGACTGTAAGTCGTGATTTCAATTCAAGTTTTTTCTCCAGAATGGAGTTTTACAGATAACCAGTATGACCGTTTTGTCAGGAAAAGTATGATGTACAGGGGCAAGACACGAATTTGAGGTGGAGAGCATATATTTTAAGTTCTTGAAGTGTAAAAAGAGATGAAATGTGAAGAAAGTGTTCTGTTTTGTGAATTTTAAGCATTCACATGTTTATAATATCATTTAATGCTATTTGATTAACTTCTAACTCTGATTCTTGATCTTAACTTACCACAACTTATCACAAACTATCATGTATATATACACTGAGTGGCCAAAAAATTAGGGACACCCCCTTATTTGAAAGTAAATCAGTCTGACAGTGATGTAGAGTGATGTAACAATGCAGAGTTGCTTATGTAAGGTATGCTTGGCTTCGGACGACATAGTTATCGTGGAAGTTAATGTCAAAATGGGTAAGACGAAAAATTTAAGTGACTTTGAACGAAGGATGATCCGTCGGTGCAAGAAGAGCTAGTGTCAGCATTTCTGAAACGATGACTCTTTTCGGATTTTCTTGCCCAACAGTATCTCGGGTGTTTAGAGAGTGGCAGGTGAGGAAAAAACTTCAAACGATAAAAACAATTCTGGTCGAAAAAGGCTGGTGAATGAGAGAGGTGAAAGGCAATTAGCATGCATAGTCCACAGCAACAGAAGTGCAACAACACAACAAATTACAGGTGAATTCAATGCAGGTGCATTACAAAGCATATCCCAATGCACAACTCAACACACTTTGCAAAGGATGAGCTTTAGCATCGGGAGACCATCAAGAGTGCCTTTGGTATCACAGAAAAATAGGAAAAGGTGCCTGTTGTGGGCCCAGGAACAACAAAATTGGTCACTCGAGGACCAAAAAAAGTAGCCTGGTCCAACGAATCTCGTTTCCTGCTCTGTCGTGCAGATGGCAGGACCAGAATATGGTACAAACAGCACAAATTCATGGACCCCTCCTGCCAAATGACAACTCTTCTCGCTGGTAGCGGTAGAATTATGGTGTGGGGAATGTTTTCCTAGAGTACCCTGGGTCTCTTGATATTTGTGGACACGTCTCTGAATAGAACAGCTTACCTCAACATCATTGCCGATCACATACACTCGTTTCTGGCTGTAATGTTCCCTGACGGAGATGGTCGCTTTCAGAAGGACAATGCACCTTGTCACCATGCTCAGAGCTAAAGGTGGACCAACTCGTTATTAGAGGGTGTGTCTAATTTTTTGGCCACTCAGTGTATATATAGGGATAAGTTAATAGTGGAAACAGGAAAGAAATTATAATTTTTCTCTCTTATCTAAAATTCAAAGGTTTGCATACTAACAACTGTTTAATGAAACCTTTCATTTCTTTCAGAATTTAAATATATAAATTATCTGATTGAAATTAGAACGATTGTTTACATCGATGTTTAAAGCCCTATATTGGTTTATATTCTATATAATTGATTTCTATATAAAATAAACTTTTGATTCTTGTTTTGAATTGTAGTTTTTGATGTCGTATTTTTTAAATTACCCTCCTTTTAAGGTGTTGAATATTTTTAATACCCTTTTCAGATATTTATATTTAGTTTTATTATAGATTTTTAATTTCTGTACATAATATTCTTGTAAATTTACCATGTATTTTATTTTGTGTAATTTACCATGTATTTTAGTGTTTTGATGTAGTTTTTGATATTGTATAAATAATAATAGTAAAATGGACAGATAAAAGGATATCATACACAATGTATATATAAAGAAGGAATAAAATTGTATGACAGAATTATGTAAAGTGTGGTAAGTGATTACCGCATAAAAATATTTATTGACAGATTGTGGATAGTCATCGTAACAATGGAAAAAATTCTAATAAATTGGATTTTTAGTACTCTAGTAGAAGTTATTTTTAGATAATTTGTGTATTTGTAAATATGCAGATATGGACCTAAAAGTAACTTGTTATTCTGACAATTATCTATGTTGTATTATTAGCACTCAGCTGTATATCGGAAATCTTGTATAAACTTGTGAGTGATGCATTTGGATGAAAAAAAAGATTAATTTATATGCTTCACAATATGACAGGATTTTTCTCTTGCCGATGCAAAAATAAAAAGTTTTAAAATGTATTAACGCAAATACTGTATAAAAATATGTTTTAATGTGGTTATTTTTTGAGAAGAATAATTATTTTATTAACGTTGCCGTCGAGAAACCGTGAAAACCTTCGGCGTTAGTCGAAATAGCTTTGAGCTGCCTATTGTTCTATTTCGTCGTAAATTAAAAGAAAATACAAATTTTTTAAAATAAAAATTCGGAAATATTTTTAATGCATTTGCTAACGAATGCCATAAATTCGATTTATAAAATAATTTCTCTGAAATTTTTTAATTAAAAAAATTTGTGGCATAGAATAGTGGCAACTTTACAGGATATAGTGCCAATTAATTCTACATATACTCTATGTATTGCACTATATAATAAGATATTTGTATTATTATTTTTCAATATGTATGTATGCATGCATGCTTATATCTTGTATATATATATATTTCTGAATATTTGAACCACACTGATCCAAATATTGCTGTGAAAGATTTCTAATTTCAATCATTTTATGTAAATTAAGATGCTGTTTCCTTGTAAATTCATACTGCGTCTGACGGATTGCACGTTCTTTCAATCTTCTCTCAAATTACAGTATTTGTTCTGTTTCATTGTTATTTTATTTAGAAACTTTATATAATGTTTTTCTACAGCTTCTGAGGAGCCATCCAGTACTTACGTGTGTAGTTTTTGAGCTGCTGCTGACCTCCTTCCTCCCTATTGTATACAATGATGGCAAACACCTTGCCTTGATTACATGTAAACAGTTTAGGACCCCTGACATTGAAGAAATTACTTTAGAAAACCGATAAGTATATTCACATGAGTAGTAAGTAGACTTACAAGAACTAATAACACAAAAAAGTCCCCCATAGATGATGCCTCGTCCCCTCTTCCTGTTGTGTACAATGAAGTTTTTGTTATCTCCCTCCCACTTAAACTATACATATAAATAATGAATGATCCTTCATAATATTTTAGAAATACTTAAATAAACCTTTATAATGTATATATTTAAAGTGTAAATTCTTTCAATTTTATCTTAGATAAAAGTAACGGTTGCCGGTTTGGATGGTTCTCAAGCAGTGAAATGCAGTCGAGATGTAGTGATTATGCCCGACAAGAGTTTAAATGATGCGTTAAGAGATTCGCCTTACGACGTCATTGTTTTACCGGGTGGACTAAAAGGTTCCGAGAAATTGGCAGAGGTTTTTATCTAAATATCTAATGATTTTAGAATCTATATTTTGATTAAACTTTTGTAAGTTTCATAAATACTTTTGAAACAGAGTAATCAAGTAGGATCTTTATTGAAAGAACAGCAAGATGCTGGCAGATACATTGCTGCAATTTGTGCAGGTAAAATTACATTACTTTCGTAATTAGATCAATGAAAATGTATATATAAGCACGAGAAACTTAGCAAATGCACTGCCGAGTTACGGCAACGGCAAATTTTATTCTTTTAGAAATGTTTCCAGCTTTCTCGAAACTATCATCATTTATTTAAAAATAGGAGGCGTTACATATTGGAAAATAGAATACAGGGTTGATCAATAACCAGCCAATGATGATAAAATGTATCGAAAGCATTTATTTTACATGTAATCACCCTGATTATTGAAAATTTACAACACTGCAAACTTTACGAATGAACATTCTACGTACTTATTTAGAACACGGGTCGTCGTACTGCATGCGACCTTACGCCACGTGATTTTCGTGTCTGACGAGCTAAAGAAAGCACTGAAAATCAGACAATTTCATTCTTATCGAGAGCTACAGGTTGTCGTCTGCACTTGGCTCATATATATATATATATATTAGAATTTGCACATACAACAGAATATTTTAAAATTGTAAATGTCGATATCGGTGTTGTAAAAAAAATATTTTTGTATTTCTAAATTTTGTAAATGTTTTATTGTTAAATAGCCGACGATAGCTTCAAGAAAGTTGAAAATATTTCTGTAAGTATAAAATTTTCGACTGCCTTAACCCAGCAGTGTGTTTGTACGTTTAAAATGTACAGAGTTTTAATGGAGTTCGAAGATACTTTTTACATGTTGTTATTTTATAGCACCCATAGCTTTGAAGAGTCACGGAATTACTGTCGGAAAGTTGTTAACTTCACATCCTAGTAAAAAAGAAGAAATGAAAGAAGGAGGTAATAGAACAATATTGAATTTTAATCAGTTCAGTTTATGAACATGTAAAATACACAATAGCAATGTGTAAAATTTTGTAGATAATGTCTGCTATTTATCTTTAAAAAGAGCAGACTTAAAGGTCGGACTTTTGAAGTAATTTCTTGTGGAGTGAGTAATAGACTTTTCGGGTTGAAGTGTGTCTGGTATTGCTTTGCTACAGTCTAGAGGCCAGTTTCACAAACACCTCATACAGGTTATAACAGAATTCTTTATATGTTGACAGTATTTAAAAAACACATTGTAAGAAGTCTTGTAAATACTGCAATATCTAATAACTATTGTGAGGCAATGTACTGATAAAAGTGTCAGCCGAGTATTTGGTTCTGTCGGTAGGTAATCAAATTGGTCGTTATTTCCGATCGTATCTCTTAAAATACAATACTCTCTCCCACATTGACCCTCCGTATCTGGAGGCAACCAAACATTTTTGAAAATGTTGTACCTTCTCCTAATCTTACCTTTACGTACTGCAATGTGTACGGTTTTAAATATATATATATATTGTTTTTATTAAAGTTGCCTTAAAGTATGTAGAAGAGCACAATTAACAATATTGTGAGTGCAATTGTCGTCCTTTGTGAAAAAGTGCTAAGAATCCATAAACTTATTTCAAACATGCAGCAATGAACTTTTTGCATTAATTTGTTATAATTAAACATGCGAGTTTCGTATTAATATAGTAAAATTAAACTTTTACGATCATTATTATACCACAGACTTTGTATCGTTTAAAAAAATTCACTATAGCGGTCTGTGGGATTCAAAATTGTGAGTTTAGTGGTCCGTGAGGTCAGAAAGGTTGCCGACCACTGATCTAGATCACTCCTGCCCACATTAGTTTAGATATGGGAGAGTCTATTGCAATTTGATTCGAAAAGATGCCATTGAGTGTTTGTCAGTTTCTTTCAAACTTCTTCAATATTTCTATTAATAACAAGTTTTCATTCCACACTTAGGTCAGCTGCAATTTTCTTTTACGTTTAGTAATAATTTACTTTCTAATGCATTTATTTTTCCTATGCCGTCTTTTCTCGGACATTGCAAATGTGTGAGGAGGAAGGAAATTCTGAAAGTACGTGAATAAGAAATTCTTCCAATCGGCCGTACGGACGTAGCTACTAGTGATGTCATAAGACACGCTAATTACCAGTTTCTTCTGTTTTATAAGTGCTGTAATGTGTTTTGTGAGTATGGAATATAAAATATAGTTAGTTTCTGGTAACTTCGTAATATTGGAGAGAGATTGTCATATCTTACGAGATGTTGGTCAATCAGACACTAGGTAAATAACGATAATACTCTATTATCCTCTTTTCTCTTGATGTCGTCCTTGTACTAAGTTAGCTTCTGGTTAAGAAAGTTTCTCTTAAATTTATCACAACTGCCACCGTCATAGACTATCTCCTCTAGATTGTTTAGTTTACTCCTCTGTTCACACTAGCATTCGGGTTTCATTTTAATGTACTGTACCAAAAGACTATTAAATGGATTGGAACATTTGTGTCCGCAAAATTTTACACGCTATTAAAGGACGGTTTGTTTTGTTATACGTATATTTATTTATTTTTCCTTTTATTTCAGATAAATATAAATACAGTGAAGACAGGGTTGTGGTAGATGGACAGCTGATCACTAGCAGAGGACCGGGAACTGCATTTGAGTTTGCATTGACGATTGTAGAAAAGTTAATGGGAAAGGAAAAGGCTAATTCGTTGATTACTCCAATGCTGGTTAGAGTGTAAAATATAAGAATTCAATATTTAGTTTGAATATTTGATTATCCAAAAAAATAAAAATAATAATAATAATAATAAAAGAAAAAATGCAAAAAATATATAAATAAATTTAAAATGTACATTAACTGACTAAAATACTATATTTAGTATAAATATTCAAGAATTTGTAATGGAAAGTTATTTGATAAATTTATTTTCATTCCATCTATTTTGTGTAGTTTATTAACAAATATTAAGATAAAAAAAAACTGGTACTTTTCTGTTAATGGGACGCCAACCGATACGATAAGATTTGAGCACCGAATGCGGAGTTTCGCACCACCCCGGAATTGTCAACAGTTTGCGAGATTATTGCCTCCAAAGATCAGTTTTGAACACGTATCGGTATACTGCCTATTTATTCTATGTGCTTTGGTGCTTGCTATCACTTGTACTTCAGTGCCTGGGTGGAGCGAGTTCCCACCTCCCTAAAACTATATAACATCAAGTACTCCACAAACAGTCAAGCGGGCTACTCGAAGCCGGCACAGTTGCGCGAGCTAAATAGTTAAGTCTCTTGATAGTCTTAGTGGAGCAACGTGAACTACAGTGTTGCATGTCGGATTAAAGTTGCAACTGGCATCCCGTTAGCAGAAAAGAACCAAAAAACCCCACCGATGAGTTGCGTAACTTTTCAAGTGGAAAATATAGTGCGGTTGTAAAGTTCCTCCACAGTGGGTCACACCCATATGGCTCAGCCGAGCGGTGATGTCCTAACTTTAACTCTTTTCAGGAGCAGTCTACCTGTGACATCATTTGTTCCTGGAAGCTCTACCCACTTCTTCACCCATTTCAGAGGAACTTTACGATTGCGCTGTGTTTATGTTTTAGAAACACTAAGACACATTAACACAAAGTTTAACAACGAACACTACAAGTTCTTAAATCAATTTTTAATGGCAAGTCTTAAAATTTTGAAACCGCATTAAACAAAGATTAGTCGCTGTCAAGTATTTCGTCTGAATCATCTGCATCAACTTCTGTGCCTTTTCTTTCTTCAACATTCTTTTCACTTTCATCATCATTATTTACTGCAGTAACATCACTAGAATCATCATTTTTTCCTAATGTTGCAAATATTAAGACCAAGAAGAGAATTGCTACGAGTTTCATTTCTGATGGTAAATTCGTATTATGGAAATGTTAACTACAATTTCAGCTTTTATACGTTTACGTTTTAACGTCTACTTCCTTTCTATTGTTCTCTTTATTTGACTGAATTGCAATAACAGTACTAAAATACACTTCCTTATTTATCCATCTGCTGCACCATTTTGTTACAAAAAATATTAAATTGAATAAAATAGAACATTCTATTGAATAATATAACGAATTTAATATCTAATTTGTCGTCCTGTAGAATTTTTCGCATAGTCTCATTAACTAGCCATATTACAGCCTGATAATTTAGCAGCTCGTCTGGTTTTAATGAAAGTATATATTTTTTGTAATACCAAACATCTGTACGTATATTTAAATAATCGGAACACCTGTGCATATTTTATATTCTTTTTTGAACTTGAGGAAGAAGTACGAATTGAAAATGTTAGTAAAAGGTAAATATTTACTGCCAGAATGAAGTCGATGTTGTTTTATTTGTGTCGAATACAAAATTCCGGTTAATTTTAATAATTCTTATATAGATTAAATACATTTGATTTGATAGAGTAGAAATTCGATTGGACCAAAGCCGAGCGTCGATCCGATTCTCTGGCAGATCTGGTTCAAATCCAGACTAGTTCAGAAACTTGCAGTGATAAAAGCATCAGCTGCCATTATGAGGGTTTGAGTTCGAGTCAGTGTGAAAATCTTCATAGCCAAATTGATCTGAATATGTCGGTCAGTCTCACTATCTGCTACTTTTCTGAGGATCTTTTCCAATTATGGATCTGGCCAGACTCACAACGAGGGTTGCTGGGTAAGTGACAGGGTCTGACGTACTCAAAAATGACAGATTCAACCCCAGGTTCCCAGAGCAAAACCTCGGAAATTTTTCATTGGCTAAGTCCCTAGTGCAGCTTCACTAAAACAGCTTAATTAAAATTAGACAGCTAGATAGTCAAGATGGTAAAGATGTTATCAGCCATTCTGAAGCACCTGGATCTCAGAGTGGCAACTGATGCCTCTACTGCTTCAACCATCCAGTTATCTGTTGTAGTTAAAACAATTCGTAAAAACTACATATGTTTTAAGTATGAGAAATCTATTAGGTATGCTGTTATTACATTGGCCTGAAGGAAAGAAAATATATCATGAATTATGAATGATACTGAATGAAAAGTGCATGCTACTCTAACAAAGCAATGTTTGTTCTATACAATACGATATAGTCTACATATAGTTTATCAAACTATGCTGCAAAGGAGTTTTGAGCTCTTGTTGAAATTCTTGATCGCATTGTCCTCGATCCTGCAATCTGCCTCATAACAGCTGCACAGTTGTTACGAGGTGGGGTATAATGCAATTGTCACATTTGAGATTCTCAGTTCATTGTATAATAAACACTAGAGCTGTATTTGTTGTCAGAATAGTGTATGTTTTTACAGGTCCGTTCACATAATCGTTAAAAGATGATTTAAAAAACAGTTGCTCTTTTAAAAATCCTTAGTCTACTGAGAAAGAATTGAATGAGTTCAAAATAAGTATAAGTTATATACCAGTGGCGTGCCGTCCACGGAAGCTGTGGAAATGCTGCTTTCCTCGTATTTTTTAAAATATAAATACATAATCGTGCGATTATTTTCATGTTTTAACATACTTTGAATTAATTAAAATTAATATCTCATTATAACTTCATTGTGTATCTTATTACAAATTTCTACACTACATGTGAAAAACAATGATAAGATTGCTATTGTATACTCAAATATAAATTTGTATGTGCATATTTCCAATGGAAGCACCGTATTGTCAAATACGGGATAGCTTCCACGGCGAAAATATTTGAACAGTGTAAAGTGGCCAGATTATATGCATTCGCACATGTGCTTTACAGAGCACCAACCTCACGCGGTTTAGCTGGTGGATGCTCACACCAAAATATCGTATAACGCTTCCAATGATTCTATCCAGGGCCGGCACAGCTTACCTATCATCAAATGTCACCGCACGCCACTGTTATGTACAATATACTATTTAACTTTTTCTCAAATGGAAGGATTAAATCTTCAAACCCTTTCACTTTTATGTCAATTTCACACACTCATTATAAAAAGTAGGATCATTATGAAATTGACATAAAAGTAATCAATATTCTGACAAAGTGAATGTATTTCTAATCAACTAGAAATCTCAAGGACTGTTCATGGATAGTCTGTTCAGATATGTTGGTCCCAACCCTCTCTTATCCATGATGATTGTGGTTCAAAGGTTAACGAGAGTTTAAAAAAATACAGGTTGTCTATAAAAGTTCCACTTTCAAAGATTTATTATGCAAATACCATGGTACAGTACATTAGGTAATGTTTTATGATTGCACATTGCATGATGTTTGTCAAGTCTGACAGGGGTTGGACTATTGCATTGACATCGTCACACGCGGCATCCAGCAAGAGTAGCCGTGAGTCAGCGTGAGCTGGAAGAGTCTATGTAGAATGAAAGAAGACATATGGGAGTTATTGGTCTCTCAGCTGTTCTATTTTTACACTTTTAAAATGTTTTTAAACTATCTTTAAGTAATCTTATTACTCTTTTACAAGCTTTTGGGTTGCAATTCTCAAATTGCATACCTGTAGATTCCCGCTATTGTCCATCTGTTTCTGTCTGTCCCTAATCTCAAGAACGGAGTCACATAGACGAAAACAGAGACCAGATATGAAAAGATTGGGCATAACTCGTCTCTTTCCATTCCCTTTCATCTGACAGACCCTTCCAGCTCAGGCTGACTCATGTCTACTCTTTTGCTGCACAGACCAGGTGGTCCTCATACTTAATTGGTTTTTGAAATGTGTATGAACGTAGAACAATGTAAAAAAAAAAACATCAAAAGGGTTTTAAAAATATTTATTGATTAGTATCTGGTGTTTTCCTCTGGTGGTCATAAATTTGTAATTTATTCCCTGCTGAGCACGTCTGAACTGTTTTCCTTATAAATTTGTCAAGAGATAATTGAATTGTACTCTTTCTTTTCTTGATAAAGAATACTGTAACATGCTGTGTCTCTTTTACTATTGCCCTTCGTACACGAGATATATGCTCTCTGTGCAGCTGTTGGAAAGTGTGTGTCAGTTTTCCTTTAGTGACGACAAATGCCAATACAACATGATGCCGTGATAGGTAAAATCAGTTAGCGCATGCATGATTTTTCTAAAGACTTTTCCAAAGACATTAGTGCATGGGTTTGATATGAGAAACAAATATATAGTGCACTTTGAATCAATAATTATCACGGAAAGAGCTCCAGTATATTACTGTATGTGTATTTGTATACAATAAAAGTGTACAAAGTAAGAATAATGTTCTTGTTTCAAGCTAATCAAGGGTAGGTATGGCCTCAAAAAATTGAAATGGTATGTTAAACAATCATAAAAGGCAGATTTTTACAGTTTTATATGTAAAATTGCATCCAGGGGATTGAAAAAATTACTGTCCGACAAGGTGGCATATTTGATAACCTGGCACCACGTCGGTCCTGACGATGCTGGGTTAATAGAACGCCACTGTATATTCAAGAAGTAATGATAATTCCTTCTAATAGCTCATCATGATAACAACTCCTCTATATCATCTCTTAATATCAATGGCTTAAATGACACACACAAGTAGGAATTTTTTACTTGATATCTTTCTGCAAAAAACTTGTTCTAATTCATGATAAACTAACAGACTCAACTTATTTTTTCAACAGAAACTTAGCAAATACTTTAATTTTAGGTAAACTTATCTGAGTAATTAGACAAAAAAATACTTAAGATAAATTTTATTATATGTGTTTAGATTGATAGCTGTATAATTATTATATTTTAGATCAGCGTCTATTCTGCTCTAAGCTATGGCTCTTGACATGAAGAACAGTGGCCAGCTACTTATCTAAAGATGGGAATTAAATAGAACAGAGACTAGATCTGAGTTTTTGTAATTAACCTAATTGGTTAAAATCACAAGGATTATATATGAATGAAAACTCCACGTACAAGAACGCAGATGCCATTAACATCACGTTAGGAGCACGTGTGGAAACATACTGATTTAACATGGTAACTAGTGTTTCTCGACAGAGGCAATATCACCGCCATGTGGGCATTTTTCCACATTAGGGGGAGATTAGTAACAATTTATATTTTGGGGGGGCAAAAAAAATTTTCTGGGCGATATAGTAAAACATTATATTAGGAATATTTAGATATTTTATTTGTTATATCGTACAATAATTAAACAAATAACATTACACTAGTCACTAGGCTAGTCATTGCAGTACAAATTTGGCGTTAGCCTCGGCCCTCGGCGTCAGAATTTTGAAGCGAAGGGGGCAATACTACGTAACGGTTTTATTGAAAGGGGTGACGATTCATTAGAGGTTGAGAAACACTGGTCTACAGTATTAAACTCATGTTTCTTTTCCCAAAATTAATCAAAAAAAATAGGGATGTTTAAGGAGGAGACTGTGTATATTAAATTTATTTATGCATTTAAAATAAATTTTGAACTGTTTCTTAAATTTATTCATTATATATATAATCTACAAAAAATATTGTGTTTTTGTTTTTAACAAAATTCTAAATATATATTTGGCAACCATTCACAACAAACAAAAAAAATTGAGTAACTATATAACTGCACATTTTGTCAATTGCTACACCAGTTAACGACTAATATAACAATAATCTCAAAATCTGTGCTAACTCAACTGGCAGACTTATACCAATAAAACTGTTGCGTATTATAGACCGCCTCCGGTTTTTGATGTATCTCCTAAGACGTAAAATCTGTACATTTGATTCATCTGTTCGAGGAATATAAACGTGAGTACCGTGTGAGGTCCGAGCCTGGCGTAGTAAGGTGTGAAACCTTTCCATAGACTAAAAAATCCCTCTGAACGTATGACTTTTGTTAATACATCCTGTAAAAGAGAAGTGTGTTAATTTATTATGATAAATATTTCAAAATTCATTTTTGTAATTCATTCAACAAAAAGTAAGATTTAAATTTTTATCATATACGGTGGACCCCCCGATATAATGCGCACGTCAGGTAGAAAACAACACCCGTGTTATAAGGTGAACCGCAGTACACCGAGTGGTGCGGTGTAACGCGGTTCACCTCTTTACTTTAGCAATGATGTCAAGCTTTTCTTTTACTCATCATGCATACAATAATTAAACACTATTTGAAATACATGCAGATACTCAATACATACACAATTACTCAATACGCAGTAACGATAAAATGCGCTACTCACTAACGCCGCACGGACCCGTATAAACGTGTTTGAGCTTATCGTGTCGCAAACATCGCCCGCACTATAATAAAGGTCCACTGTAATTTAATCCATGCTACATCATTTATTTATTATCTTAATTCAATTTCTTGAGCCTTTGCTCCGGTAATATGACTGTGCTTGATATTTTGTTAAAAATAAACAACTTAATCAGTTCAGTAAAAAATTTCACATTAGAATATGTTTCTTAAGCAACAAATTGGTTAAAATCATGCTATACAAAATGATCAAACAGAAGTAGAATTCACGAGAAGCACGCAATGAGTTTGCGATGCCAAGAACCAGCTGCATTCGTTGCATCGCTGGCTCGTATGTCGCCAAGTCTGATTCGCCAAACTCCTTATAATAATCCTAACGAGTTATACTTTTGTTTGATTATATATTACTCAATTAGTGTACAATATTAATAAACAGAAATAGTTTGAGGCATTTACACTTACTATGGCACCCCTATATTCAGGTTTTCCATCAATAGTCTTCATGTTTTGTATGCTGGAAAATACAAACATATATTTTAAAATAACAAAATATGACAACTCGTAATTAACACTTTAAATTTATATAAGGAAGTTACTTAATTTTTTCATATATTAAATTTAATTTTGAATAAAAAACTAAAATTATGATCAGCTTATTATAGTTTAATCCAGTGTTAAAGTGGAAAATAAATAAACGGAATTTCTAACCGAGTCTTAGCGATATCTACGGGCATCGAAGCTGCTGTCGTGATGAGACCGCTGATCATACTTGCAGCAAAATGACACATTATATTATCTTGAAAATAACCTATAATAAAATATAATTGACAATTCATAAATTTAGAAATGAAATATATGATATTTCAATTTTAAAAAGTGAGATAAATGGTAAAAAATCAGGTAGTTTAGGTTTTTTGTCACATCTATTACAATAGGACCTTACTAATCCAAACCTGGTAGTCTAAAATTCTGGTTAATCTTAATGGTCAGAAAAATCTGGATCTATCTCTCCTCTCCCCTCTGAACAAAATCTGTGGCTGTTGCACTTACCTTGCACTTTGCAGAATATGAGATATGTCTAAACCCTTTAAATTAAAAAATTTATTATGAGAATAGAAAACAAAGGCTATTCTCCTCTATCCTCTTTTCTATATGGTCATACATACAGAAAGAAATACTTGAAAACCCTCCATATATGAACTAAATTTGTCAGTTCTCAAAAAACTGACTGGTATCAAGTCATTCTGATGTAATACACTGTCATTCGGCTATAGTATATTGAAAAGTCCCAATTAACTGACCAAAACGAACTGTTGCATTACCAGTGTTCTCCTGTATCTGGGGATACATTCTACCAGCTGATGAAGTGATTTTCACTCGCATCAACTAGGGCAAGCAAAGTAACTATCCTTTTTATTTGCATTCTGAGTCCATTCACTCAGAACTTGGATCAACGTCGATAAATTATGTCTCGAATGAGATCGCTAAGTACCGAGAATAGGTGCTTCCTAGTCGACCTGATGGCTCTATTGAGGCATAAAAGCCTTACTTTCTTGACGAGCGGTTCACTGCCCGGTGGAAGGCGTATCCGATAAAAAGACATGGGCATTATTCCATTTTTTCTGCAATCCATAAGGAATTGAAGTTTAGCTCTAGCCCTAGTGAGGGCCGTTAGCTTCTTCTGGTATATATTAGCCGGCATAGCTAATGTTTAAAGTACTGTTCTGCTCTTTACTGACACCGGGTATTATAACTATAACTTCAAAACGAACCTGTTACCGGTGTAAATCTTGTGAAAATCGTCTTATGAGCTTCTCACTAACGTTTTCGAACTTAAAACAGTTCTTCTTCAGGTGAAGATGGAAGAATTTGAAAGATAGAATAGAATGTTTCAAATCGAACCGCTTCGTCTAATTCCGTCATGGCTGACATGCGCTGTAGTGTCCGGGTGTTGGTTATCGTCTATGCGTGTCTAAAAGGATTTGCCAGGCCGATGAAATGTCGATCTCTTCTTTTTGGTTGATGCAGATATTATTACAGCTCGTTTTATATATAGCGACCGCTTCTAACCATTTTATATGTTCCGGGTGGGGCGTCGTTACAATGATTTTAGCCTTATCTAGTTCTGCGTTGATATCTTGATCGGATGCGTATATACTTAGCGCCGTGTTGAGTTTCCGGTGTTGTAGGTCAGCTTGGTGTTCTTTTAATCTGGTCTTTAACGAGCGCTTAGTGGAACCGATGTAAACGAGCTCCCTTTGCCATCTGTTGTCCCTTAGGGGGATAGAGTACACTCCGTACATTCTGTTGGGATCCGGAGGGTCTTTGCAATTTTTTAGGATTTCGGCTATTGTGGGGCCTCTTCGATATGCTATCTGCATCTGCTGTTTTTTGGCTATTTCTCCATATACTTTATAAACGTATGGGTTGTATGTGATAGGAAGCCTTGCTAAATCTTTTTTGTTAGCGCTACCGTTTGCTTGTCCAGCGGATGCGTTTCCTTGGTGATGTTGCCTGGTTATACGCTGTATTAGGGAAGGGTATCCGTGGTCCGTTGCGACCTTTTTAAGATATGCCAGTTCTTTGTCTAGCGCTTTCTTAGTGGAGGAGTAAGAGGTTGCTCTTCTTACTAAGGTTTTGAAAGCGGCCGCTTTATACGAGAACGGGTCGCAGGATCCCTTCAGGTATGTATATTGGTGTTGCCGTCGGTTTTCTGTAGACGGACGTTTGGATCGTAGACACTTCTATCCTGATGGCGATGTCTAGAAAATGGGCCTCCGTGCTGCTTATCTGCTCCACATCTATGACCAAGCCATACGGGTTGTTGTTGACAGTTTGTACAAAGACCGCTACATCAGGCTCCGTTTTCCATAAAATGAGTACGTCGTCAACGTATCTCTTATAGAGTAAAATATCCGGAAGATATCGTGGGATGACTTTACTTTCCATCTGCCTTACCACCATCTCACATAGGTCGCCTGATACCGAGCTACCCATGGGGACGCCTTTTGTCTGTTTATAAATCGTACTTTCGAAAACGAAGATCGAGTTGTAACAGACCAGATGGGCCATTTCCAATATAAGTTGGTGGAATGCTTGATCCTGAACGTATGTCATTAAGAAATCTCTGAGGGAGCAAAAAACTGCCGGGAGCTTCACCGATGGGTATAGTGATTTAAAATCAAGGACTGTGATAAGTTTCGGACACTCAGGTAGATTTTTCAGTAGGCCTATGAGGTTTTCTGGGTTTACAGGACTTAATAGTAGACTCACCGGACACACCTAAGCTCTTTGCGTACGCTAAAACTCATAAAGAGGGCCAGCAACTTCATCCAATAGTAGACAAAGCAAGAGCACCTACAAGAAAACTAGAGAAGGCTACCCACCAACTCCTTTCGCCAAACTTGGAAGATTACCCTTACACCATTGCAAACCCAGAAAACCTCATAGGCCTACTGAAAAATCTACCTGAGTGTCCGAAACTTATCACAGTCCTTGATTTTAAATCACTATACCCATCGGTGAAGCTCCCGGCAGTTTTTTGCTCCCTCAGAGATTTCTTAATGACATACGTTCAGGATCAAGCATTCCACCAACTTATATTGGAAATGGCCCATCTGGTCTGTTACAACTCGATCTTCGTTTTCGAAAGTACGATTTATAAACAGACAAAAGGCGTCCCCATGGGTAGCTCGGTATCAGGCGACCTATGTGAGATGGTGGTAAGGCAGATGGAAAGTAAAGTCATCCCACGATATCTTCCGGATATTTTACTCTATAAGAGATACGTTGACGACGTACTCATTTTATGGAAAACGGAGCCTGATGTAGCGGCCTTTGTACAAACTGTCAACAACAACCCGTATGGCTTGGTCATAGATGTGGAGCAGATAAGCAGCACGGAGGCCCATTTTCTAGACATCGCCATCAGGATAGAAGTGTCTACGATCCAAACGTCCGTCTACAGAAAACCGACGGCAACACCAATATACATACCTAAGGGATCCTGCGACCCGTTCTCGTATAAAGCGGCCGCTTTCAAAACCTTAGTAAGAAGAGCAACCTCTTACTCCTCCACTAAGAAAGCGCTAGACAAAGAACTGGCATATCTTAAAAAGGTCGCAACGGACCACGGATACCCTTCCCTAATACAGCGTATAACCAGGCAACATCACCAAGGAAACGCATCCGCTGGACAAGCAAACGGTAGCGCTAACAAAAAAGATTTAGCAAGGCTTCCTATCACATACAACCCATACGTTTATAAAGTATATGGAGAAATAGCCAAAAAACAGCAGATGCAGATAGCATATCGAAGAGGCCCCACAATAGCCGAAATCCTAAAAAATTGCAAAGACCCTCCGGATCCCAACAGAATGTACGGAGTGTACTCTATCCCCCTAAGGGACAACAGATGGCAAAGGGAGCTCGTTTACATCGGTTCCACTAAGCGCTCGTTAAAGACCAGATTAAAAGAACACCAAGCCTGACCTACAACACCGGAAACTCAACACGGCGCTAAGTATATACGCATCCGATCAAGATATCAACGCAGAACTAGATAAGGCTAAAATCATTGTAACGACGCCCCACCCGGAACATATAAAATGGTTAGAAGCGGTCGCTATATATAAAACGAGCTGTAATAATATCTGCATCAACCAAAAAGAAGAGATCGACATTTCATCGGCCTGGCAAATCCTTTTAGACATGCATAGACGATAACCAACACCCGGACACTACAGCGCATGTCAGCCATGACGGAATTAGACGAAGCGGTTCGATTTGAAACATTCTATTCTATCTTTCAAATTCTTCCATCTTCACCTGAAGAAGAACTGTTTTAAGTTCGAAAACGTTAGTGAGAAGCTCATAAGACGATTTTCACAAGATTTACACCGGTAACAGGTTCGTTTTGAAGTTATAGTTATAATACCCGGTGTCAGTAAAGAGCAGAACAGTACTTTAAACATTAGCTATGCCGGCTAATATATACCAGAAGAAGCTAACGGCCCTCACTAGGGCTAGAGCTAAACTTCAATTCCTTATGGATTGCAGAAAAAATGGAATAATGCCCATGTCTTTTTATCGGATACGCCTTCCACCGGGCAGTGAACCGCTCGTCAAGAAAGTAAGGCTTTTATGCCTCAATAGAGCCATCAGGTCAACTAGGAAGCACCTATTCTCGGTACTTAGCGATCTCATTCGGGCCGAAGATTCGTTGTTCAATGTAGGTTCGTTGTTCAAACTCTCATAGTAGTATAGCAGTGAAATGTGTAAAATCTGATTGTTTTATAATTCTTCAAATATTTATAAATATATTTTTGTAATAGTAGCATATATCCAGATAAAAACACGTACCTGAAGACATTAAAATCTGTTTTGCTTGAGAATATGAAGCTAATTGTGCAGCATTGACTACCATGGCTCTTCCAATTGTTGGAACACAACCCTAAATTAGCAAATAAAATTAATATAAGTAAAAGTTTAACATTTAAAAAATTCTTTTAAGAAATTTGACGAATTTACCCTCCATAGAGTTAATACTCCCTCTTCCTTTGTAATTCTGAATAAAGCATCAAAGACATTTTTGTAACCTCGTCTCTCTGCTGGTGGCAATCTAAATGGTAGAATTTGATTTTTCATAGAATTTTTTGCCGATCTCTCGAGAAAGTTACAGGTTTTTTAATCGTACCTGCCATCTGATGTCATTCGAATAAGAGATACTTCGGCCGGAGTACCGAAAAATGCTCCTACTGCACCGGCAGCCATTCCTATACCTGCTTTTGCAAAAAAGTTTGGTGGTTTGCCATCTGAACTGAATTACAAAATATTTACACTTTTTAGTAAAACAAAATACCTAATTAAAAATATCCTCGTGTTAGGATTTACCTGATTTTTTCAAATAGTGTTGTGTAAACGCCCATACGTACAGTTGTATAAGACGCCTGTCTCAAAAGACCTGCAGAAAGTCTAATTTAAAAAAAAAATACGGTTATTGAATACAAGTATTGAACGAGATTTTTATCAGATATTTACATTACTTATGCTTTGAAATTATTTTAAATGATGTATATGTTAAAGAGACTCTTCATATACATGGTGTTCACAAAGTCCATGAAACATTACAAAAGATTGTATTTTTCACAAGGAGACATAGTTGAGTGTTCAAATGCTCACAAAATTATGTTTTTACATCTTACAAATGTTCAATAAGTCCATCTTTGGTTACATGGCACACATCTAACCTATAGTCCATTTCACTCTATATCCAATCCACCATAACAAGGATGACTGTGGCAACGGTAGCTGTGATGCAATAGACAGTACCTCAGCACATTTCCACGGTGATGTTCATGCATATCTGAACAAGGAATTATTGGATTGGCTGTGTCTTGGCACGAGACCAACAATCACACGCTGGCCACCCAGATCATCATGCTTGACCCCAAGCAACTTCTTGTGGGGTTATATGAAGGAAAGAGTGTACATACTGCCCCTACTACAGGAACTCCAGAATCTGTGATACCACATCATAACTGCCACAGTTACAGTATATGTTAGGTCAGGTATGATTGAAATGGACTACAGGATGGAAATTAAAGCCAAACAATTGCTGGATTATATATAGCAGAGTCTATAAGGATGGATATGGAATACTGTAATGTGGCAGAGGAGATGATAAATGGTGGCAAAGCTTCTAGCTGTCGGCTTTTTATATAGACAGTCATATCATGATCTGTCCACACCACTGTTTTTGTATGCATTTGTTCACTTTTTCCATAATTCTGGTCAATTTTTGTTGTGGCCAGGGTGGTAGAGGATGAGTCCTGACTTTTCAGACCATTTCTCGTGATGAAAAATTCCAACGATTCAATCCAGACCCAAATTTAAGTCACTACAACAACAGACCTTAACCTTCTCAGTCATCATATCAGCATTTCTACAGGGTGTATCAGAATGACGTTTTAAAAATTTGGGGGATTGTAGAGGATGAAATTTTGAATGTTTCGATATAAGGAACCCATGGCCGGAAATGTGATATAAAGTTTCTACAGCACTTTGCACTTTGCAGTCAGTATACTGAATGAAACAGTAGAATACAGTATTTATGACAAGTTTTATTGACAAAACAGTAGAGTACAATCAAACTGTACATCAAATCAGTGACTGCACTACTTTAGAATAAATGTTCAATGTGATGACCACCAACTTCGTTACATCGTGTGCAATGACAAACCATGTTTTGTTCGACTCTCCGTAAGATGCCACGCTCCACTCTGATGGTATTAAATGCTGTAAAGATGCGCTCCGTAAGCTCATAAACTGTTCCTACAGATGTTGCGTACACAAGGGACTTTACATAACCCCAGAGGAAGAAGTCAAGAATAATAACATGACGGAATGGACGAAAGGGTAGCTACCAAAGTAAAGGGCAGTCAAGCACTTCCTACCGCTGTAGAAACTTTATATCGCATTTCCGGCTATGGGTTTCTTATATCAAAACCTTCGAAATTTCATCCTCTACAATCCCCCAAATTTTTAAAATGTCATTCTGATACACCCTGTATACTCTTATGATGCCAGATTACCAAAGTGGCTACAACACTTCAGAAAACATAACAGTTACTACTTTATATAATTATCAGCATAGTCAGAAATAACAAAATAGTATATAGTGTATTTTAAGTAGTACGTCCTATGCTATCTTCTTTCTCATTCACTAATCAAGTATCTCCACATGTTAAAAACATCCTTATCCTGCCTTTCTGTCTTTACACAACCCCCACTTTGTTTTCTGTATATGCAGTATATCTCTCTCTACCTCTGCTTCTACTGTGTTTATAATCCCTTTAGGCAATAAGCCAGCAAGACAGAGAGAAGTTTTCTAGTAAGTACAAATAACTAAAATATATTTATATAAAAAAAAATGGCAGGTGACAGTTACACAACAGAAAAACATTCAAATATGAGCAAAATTTTATTACACGTATTAAAAATGCTACGTGAGAAAAACACAATAAAACTTCTCTAACTCAAACATTTCTATAACTCGAAGAAAACAAAGCACTTGATAGGTCTCAATGGAACAGCATATGGATTTAACGTCTCCAAATTGAATTTCTTAACTCAAATTTCCTCCAAGTTGAAGTTTTTCGTGGTCCCCAATACCAACTTATGTTAATTTCAACTTCCCCAACTTGAATTTTAGTATTTTTTTTAATCCAAATTGATCCTAATTTTCATCAAATTAATCAGATTTTCGTGAAATTTTCAGACGGTTAGTTGTATCTATTCTCCAACACCAATTTTCAGACAATATGCCAGTCCAAAGCGAGAGGTCCTCTTGCCTTATCTCGACAAGACGTACCTGCAAAACTATTTGATTCCATTAGTTACATTCAACATTTTTCTGAAAGGCGTTACATGGGCTGTTTAAAACAAACAAATACTATCAAAGATTCTTTATATAATGCAAGAGAGATAAAAATACAAATCTATTCGGAATTGGTATTTTTTACTCTATTGTTCTCTAACTTGAAACGTCTGTAAATCGAAGTTTTTTCCCGTCCATTGGAGCTTCGAGTTAGAGAAGTTTCACCGTACATGAAAACTAAGGTATATATCGTAACGAGTATCGCTCGGTAGATTTTGTGTTTGGATTTCTAGAAACTGACAAAGCATAGTTTGCTGACAAAAGTCAGATTTAATGACACCGAGTGGGTTAATAAAGAAATATTCTATATATTTCATTTACTTAAAAAAACGACAAAAGAGGTCCTAAGGGAGAAAAGGGCCCTCTCTACCTCAAACCCTCTCGACAGCTCTGACTCTACATAAAATGAAATCCTACTGTATCTTATTTATGACATGAAGTTGAATTTACAAGCTTTATAAATAATTACCTAAAAATATTTAAAGAATAAAAAAAAAACCTAAAATAAAAGAAAGTTAAAACTACTTTCTTGGAATTGAAAAATCTTTAATACTGGTAAATTAGTGCTTTCGAGTGAAAATGCTAGAATAAAAGAGTTTTATTAGCGAGGTTGAGGCCGAAGTTTTAAACGCGAAAACGTGTACGTCGGACGTTCGGCGCCGCTTTCCCGTAAGCCTAGAAGTTTGACAATGGCATTTGGAATGTCGAGCGTGATTCCACCGACTTTCCAAACGCCATTGTTAAACTTCTAGGCTTACGGGAAAGCGGCACCGAACGTCCGACGTACACGTTTTCGCGTTTAAAACTTCGGCCTCAACCTCGCTATTCTTAATTTACTTATAACTTGAAGATTTAATGTATTTTTTATAAATTCAATTAATAAAAATAATTTCTTACCCAGCATACATCCCAAATAAGCCTTCAGATTTAATAATCGAACGTATGGCATGCAAGCTAGTTTTGTGTTCTCTCGCTTTACCTCCTTCACCTAAAAAGCAAAACATTAATACTCATTTTTTTCTAGTTCTTTAAACTGTTCCAAAAGTTTTACTAAGCTTTAAGCATTCATTTTATTTCATGCCTAACAATTTTACATCATTTATTACTATGAACAACATTGAAAAATATACCTTTTTACTATTACCTTCTTTTTAAGTATTGTAATTTGTCATGAATAACCGATAAGTTACTTGCATTTTGAAAGAGGAGTGCGGGTTATGCACTCACTCCAATTATATGTTGGTTTTAAATTACAATTTCAACCTTGCCCAATAGCTTTTCCTTTAACTAAATTTACTAAGAGCATCTTTAAAACTGGAAAAAGTATTTTAAGGGGTCATGTCTGTACTGGGAAAAAGAAATTTAAAGATTTTGTGACGGGGTGGGGACTGTTAATAAAATGATGATGTCCTAAAAATTCTCAAAAATTTTCCTTGTCCAGCATCATTTTGTGGAAGTGTTTTAATCGACGATCACACGGCAAAGTTCTTGCATATTTAAATAGTCGCACTTTAGTTGAATTGCTGTACTAAATATGCTCTAGAAGCTTTAGTAGAGCTTTTAATGTGAAAAGATAATGGCAACAATTTACTTTTAAAGATAAAGATACCACTGAAAAGTATACACATATGTAATATATTAACTTTACTCTAGGAGTTAGTACAATGTCACTAGACTCTTCTTCTGTAGTAAATCAGCAAATTTCATTATTTTTTCCACTGGCCTATTTTTAAAATTATTTTCTTCTTGGCAGGAAATATGAATAAATTAATGCACTGTAGATCTGTTTTACAAACAAAAAGCTGGATGTAGTTCAAAGATAAACACACCGACACCAAAAAAACCAACCACATAAATACTGTGACGATTGCTCGTCATGTTTTTCTTTATCTCGGACACAATGCTCTTTGTTTGATGCGTTCCCGAATGTTCCATTGCTTGTTAAACCTGGCAGGGGGACAGGAGAGAGTATAAAAGGCAGAAAGGCCAACGGAAGAGGGCTTTTTTCTTTCCATCAAGGGACCGAGCTGGAAGAACGATGAGGTCAACGAAAAGGGAAAGTTATCGGCGATCGAGATCGAGAGTGAACGAGCAGTAGGAACAAAACTTCTAGAAAGACTTGTTCATGTAATTAATTGTATATGGTAGATATATTATTTGTATGTAACTTATGCATATCGGTAGAAAATAACCGTTGCGAAAATCGAGACTTTCTTGTAGTACTCATCGAATTAATGTTAACTCAACTTTGGGTTGAGAGAATAAATCTTACAATACTTTAATACACAAACAGATGATGATGAAGAACCCAATAATGACCATTTAAGACAGGTAAAAACATTTGTTTGTATATTAAAGTGCTTATGTTGCTGAATTTTTGGTGTTTGTGTGTTTCTCTTTGATCTGTTTTACAGAAATGCTTGATTTTAATATCAAGGGTGGCAGATCAAGTATGACATCAGCATGGATGGTGTCTAAAAGTTGGTGACAAAACGTGACACAGAGGGTAGAGTAGTCAAAAACGACTTAAAATTGGTGGCATCGTATTTGAATAACCCCAAGCACTGCACAGTTAGCTACCAACATGATTTTTTCAAAAACAATAAAAAAACACATAAATCAACTATTATAAATCAATCCAAGTTTTAGAAACAGAATTTAGATCTTATTTATTTATTATCTATTTAATCCAAGTTTTAATTCATATCACTAGATACTTCTCTTTCAATCTGTATATTGAAAACTGCTAAATTTTTACTAATTCCATGCTGTTACGATGGTGTTTAATAACATCTTTAAATTATCAAAATTTAGAAATAAAGTATGCTCTGAGATTAACAAGCCCACCAGTGGCCGAGAGCGGTTCTGTCGCTAAACACTGGGAGTTCGATCGCGGGTTCGCGCCGTGCTTGGATGGGCTGAAGTTTTCCAGGTTTTCTCCACGTTTGTAACACCCGAATAGGGGCCAGTTTCCCTTACAAGACTTCCCGGAAGGCATTTCCCCTCGCGTAACATTGCACACCAGAGAAGGCAATGGGGAACCACTCTGGTTGTAACTTTCCCCAGGATACACCTTGGTGCCTTACTAACCACTTATTAACCTGCGCCAGGTTCTCGCAGACGTCAGGATTTCTGATATGGCACGCAGAGAGAGAGATTAACAATTTCTGTATTCTAACTTCCTAGGGAGCATTTTGACTGGCAGGAAATAAAGATTGATGAATTATATAAAATGAAATGTATTATTTTAACTAAACGATTTACCACTAATATAAAACTATTTACTATGACTTACCACTAAGTTGCATTCTATTTTTTATGAGATCTAGAGGCTGTACAAATATAGTAGCACCCATGCTATTGAAAAAAGAAAAAAATGTTTTAATTTTATTTTTCTATAAACTATTGAATTTTAACTTTTTAAACAAAACATATAAATACAGGTATACCTCATCTTACGTCGGTAATTGGTTCCAGGAGAGGCGACGTAAGTCGAATTTACTTGTGCAGTTATGACGTAAGTAGTAGTTTCGACTTACGTCGTAACTAAATGCCAATAATAGAGGAAATGCCAATAATGAGCACTTAAAGACTGCTAAATAAGATAACAACACTGAAACACAGATGTTTTCATGTTTCGTTCTCTAGGATTTATGATGATTAGGCCTATATTAACATTTACTGTAAATATACATATTTTAATATGATTTTATGTGCTTTTAACGCTTTTCTAGTCATATTACGACTTCAATATTTGTGGCGGATGGATGTAAAGTCGACTAAAATGACTTAAACTTGATTTTTATTTTTCCATATACTTTTTTGACAAATGACGTATAATCGGGAACGACATAACTCGAGGTATACCTGTACATAAATACATAATATAAATTTCTGTTTAAATAAATTATATCAAGAAAGGTGTGGAGCATGTGGATAATTTCTAATTAGCATACATAATGACTTATAACCACTTTATTCATACAAATAAGTCCATACCTGATAGTTATATATTAAAGTCAAACAATTGCTGAATTATATCAGGCTATATTACTACTGTTATCATTAATTAAATGGGTTTGAGTCCCTCTTTGCGCCGATTCTTTTCTTCCAGAACATTCATGTAAATTAATTATTAAATAAATATTATAATTATTAATTTAGCAAGAGTGCCTCTAAAAACAAACTCTAAAGAATGCCAAATAACTTAGCATTTAATGAATAATAGTAATAGTAACATAACCCAATATAATTTGGCAATTGTTTCACTTTATTTGTGGTGTTTGAAAAGGTATTGAAGGTTATACGGAAATCAAACAAATGTATAACAAAAATTAATAATTTACTTTCATAAATGCTGAAAGTATCCTCCTTCATTCTCAAGACATAATCTAACTTGTTTATATATTTGCAAACACCTACAAGATTCTGAATGATGATGGACTGTGCATGGATTGTGGTTGTTTCTTTCAGCTTATCAAATGTTTTTAAATTATTTTTGTACATCCACACATTAATCCTTTTGTTTCTCTTTAAAAAAAAAAAATCAGGTGATCAGTG
This sequence comes from Centruroides vittatus, assembly GCF_030686945.1. Taxonomy (NCBI): domain Eukaryota; kingdom Metazoa; phylum Arthropoda; class Arachnida; order Scorpiones; family Buthidae; genus Centruroides; species Centruroides vittatus. Next base: position 803,814 of record NW_027122673.1, read on the forward strand.
ATCTTAGTCACTGAAAAATAATACAATTAACAAAGACCCTTGGCATAGTTTCCTGAAGATTCAAATAGTGTGTGCTGTAGCATCACCTTATTGATAATAGGCATTATGAATTTCTCTTTCATTTAGTTGGCCTGTAAATGAATAGAGAATATCTACGCAATATCTCCAAGTTGATGATACAGTTAAAGAGTATTGGTCTCATAATCTGTTTTCTAGATATTGCTATTCAAACTCCAACTATTTTCCAACTATTCAGTGGTTGTTCTTGAAGAGCACGAGATTCTCAGTGCTCCATACCATGAATTTTGTAAATTTAGATATTCTGATAGATAATAACCATGCCTTGTTGGTAAAAAAGCAGTCATCCAGCACTTTGATCCTGTGCTCTTCTACAAAGTTCAGGAACCATTGACTGTGTCACCTTCTTTTAGCAGGATCAGTTGTTTGCAATTCCACTAAAAGAACGGGAAAGGAAAGAACCATAATGTGTTTTTGACTGCTTTGTGGATATTTCCTAAGTTGATCTGTTTCCTGTGCCATTCTTCATACTGACTTTGACGAGCTTTTCAATAATTTATTCACAATAGTATCCAGTTTTTGTTGTCAGCATACTAGGCCTATCATTTCTTAGGACTTCTGACATTGAGTGGATGCTCTGAAATTTGCTCAGCATATTCTGTACAGTCACAATGTGAAAGTATAGTATTTGGAAACCTTTCTTGGAATTTTTATTTCATGCAAACATGCAAACAACATATTAAACTGTTTATACATGGCTACAGAATAGTGAAGCAGACACAACACTGCCTGATGTACCAGCATCACCTAAAACCAATCAACAAGCTGAAAGGAGAAACCACAACCTATAACACCCACTGCAAAAAGACTTTTTGAATGTATGGTATAATCATATTAAGAAATTTGCTGCTTTTACTGTTACCCAGCAGTTTTTAAATTACCAAACTCTATAAACACTTCAAAATCAAAAGATGTTTGCAATAGATAGATCTTGAGTTGAAAAATACTTAGGTTTTGTATGTACAACTGTTATTTTAACTCATCATTTTTAATGGTTTAACTCATCAGTTTTAATGGTTAATATTACACAAATAATCTAAAAATTAATGAATAGTTTTGTTTTTTTGTTATTCAAATTATATCCAGATTAAATGCAGTATATAATAGGTGGTTAGTGTCCATCATATACTGCGTAACAACTTTGCCTTTTATACTAGTTAACTATGTAGTTAATTAGCATAAAAGGCATCTAAAAAGTCAGTAGAATCGTGCTTGACGTTCCAAACACCATTGTCAAACTTCTAGGCTTACGGGAAAGCGGTGCCGAACTTCCAACGTACACGTGCATTTAAAACTTCGGCTTCAACCTCACTATTAACTCGAAAGCACAAAACAAAATACTTTTAATTTGATTCTATATTCAATTTTATACCAAACAAAATCAGAGGACTCTTTGAATAATAAAAGAGAAAGTACTCATTAATTTTTTAGCTTTTCATCAATTTATTTATTACTGCGATTGCCATAAATCTCATAAGCAAATTCTGGATGCAAGCTTATGACATCCGATATAAAAAGAATAATGCTAACCCTATGAGAACCGAGAGAAGGAGGGGACAGACAAAGAGATGTTTATAGAGCACATCGTAAATCTGTCATTCTGAGACAAGGTTTGATTCTGTCACATTACTAAGTACAAGTGAACGAACGTTCAAATAAAAACGTCGGTCGGAAAATGTTGGAGCAAAAGAGCAAACGGAGAGTTAATGTCACGATCCTTGTGAAAGTAAAGAAAACTGTAACAGTGATTAAGGTTTATGGCGAAGAGTTCATGTCTCATACACGCATATTTGAATGGCACAACTGATTTTTGGAAAATAGAGAAAGCATAGACGTTATATGTTTTGTTTTTAAATCCAGGGTATTGAAATGGCAGAGTGGGTTCCAAACAACCAGCTGGTAAATATGCAGTATTACCTCAAAGTCTCGATAAAATTGTGAAAACGTGCGAGAAGGAAATAACAAGAATCTGTCGGATTTTGCACCAAGACAATGCACCAGACCACAATACTTTGCGAAGCACTTTTTGGCTAATCGCATTGTCATTCTGCTCGAGTACCCACCCATTTGCCAGAAACCTGCCTCCCTGCAACTTCTATCTCTTTCCAAAGATCAATTCTGCGCTCAAAGGATAAATTTTGGTCAGTGGAAGATGCGAAAACAAAAACAAAGGAGATCCTCAACAGCTTTCAGAAAAATGATCTGTGGAATTGCTTTGAATGCTAGCAGCTTCCTATTCAGCTGCCAGCATTGAAGGAGATGATAGTTGATTTTCTCAATACGTTAAATGTACCAAACTAAAACCGGTTTCTTTCGGGTAAAAGGTAAGCAAATACTACTTTCGACATAGTAACTGCGAAATAAAGGCGTATCCAGTTATACACGATTAAAATACGTTTCGTTGCTTCGTATTCCCTCTATAAACAGACTACACGGTATCTAATTATACATCTAGCATACTATCGACGAAAATTTCGGAATTTCGGGCGCGGAGACCCAAAAGAAATTGCAGACCGTCCGACCTAATCCCGGGGACGGCCTAGCCAATTTTATATTCGAGCACCGCGAAGAGAATTAAAACAATACTTCGAGAACGCTTAACCGTTCTTTCGTCGGCTCTATAACGTCGACGTAAAAACGGAGCAAATCGCTTAAGTTTCGCAACGTAACCTACTTTTCTCCATTTTAAAACTTAAATACATAAATTTTACATAATTTTTACGAAGATTAAACGAGTAATGCATAAACAACAAAGGGTTTTTAAGCCAAAAAAAGTAGTAATTTAATCATATTTTTAAGCTCTCTACCACTCAATTTTAAACTTTAAAAGAATTATGCAAGTAGGAAATAATAACCTAAACACAAATAAAAAAAAAAAGACTTAAAAATAGGCCCAAAATTACGTTTTTTAAAGCATTTATTCTTCAGAAATTAAGTCGAAAATTTAATCTTATCGCAATGATATTGCAATAAGATAAAATTTAACTCAACAGGTCGATTTAAGGATTTAAATCCTTCGTTACAGACAAACCAGAAACGAACGTAATTCATTTTAAAGTAGGGAAAACGATATATTTTTCCTACCCGGCGAGTCCTCCAAATAGGAAACGTATGGACTTGGGCATCGGAGGAGGTTTCGGTGTGGAAGCCATCCTACTTTTTGCAACGTTCGGTGATGTAAGTAAGGGGGGAAAAGGAAGCAAAGTAGGTGAATTGAGGGGTGGGCACGGGGGTGACAACCGTGGCAACACCGGTTCGAGAGTAACACGTTTGGGTATATATAACGAGTCGGAAAGGAGACGTTGTCCGTTCTGACCTTGGCCAAGGGCGTTTAGAAGTTGTCTGACGAATTTATTCCCGTTCTTTGAGATTATCTAAACTCGTAAGTACTCTAAACCACGTCTAAAACCTTGGTTTAACGTATTTTCTAGCGTCTACACCCGAGAATTTTACTCTAACACCCGTTTTTATCCACCCGTACGCAGCCCCATTGTGTAATTGATTAATTATAAATTAATCGATTTCGGATTTTTAAATTTTTTCCATTATTACGTTTTTTTTCACACGTGTAATTGAACAAATAAATTACTCGATTACACGCGGAAAAAAGAACAATTAAAAAAAAAAAAAAAAAAAGTAATGGCCTTCGTGGTGCAGAAACAGAGGTTTTAAAGGTACAAAATTCTTCTTATTATATTTTTTTAATGTAAAATTGAGGAAATTTTGAATATGGTGGGATTCTTATTACCTGCCTTAATGTAATTGTAGATTTAGCTTTAATATTAGCACCAAAATTGCTAATTTTGGTGCATTTTTTTTAAATTTTGGAATGTTTCCATAATTGTTATTCGGATTTAGATCTAGAATAAAGATTTGGTAAATTATAACAACGTAAGTAAGGTCTCCGGCTTGAGTAAAAAGGTGGTCTGACCGGGTTGATGTAACAGTTGCTCTTTCGGGTGCAATTCTAAAGTGGTTTCCTGGACTGCACCCTTTTACGAGGGAGCAGGAATTCTGCAAACTTTGTTTCAATCGAAATTTTGGTAAAAAATGGAGGAATATCTTTGTTACTGCCAGCGATAAGTAGCAATTTCTTCTGTATTTGAAAGAGAATCTTGTAACTTCATTTTTCTGGATACTGAACTAAAGGTCTTTGTGTTCTGAACTAGTTTTAAATGTTTTTTTCTGTTAGGGGGCTTGTTTTCGAGTAAAAAGAAAAAAAAAATGCTGCTTTAGACGTTTGCTAAGCTTAAAATTAGGCTTGTCTTAAATTACGGGTTCTGCTTAAATTCTAGATAATCTTCTTGTACTTGTCTGTATCTGATAATTTAATATATAATAATAATAAATGGCTTCTTATTCTAGAAAGCCAGTTATAACTTTTTATTTAAAAAGGCACGTTCGGGAGAATTCTCTTTAAAAAGAGGATTCTCGTGAATATCCTCTCTCCTTTTTTTGCGAGAGAAGAACCCCGAATATTCCTTTCTTGCAATATTGCTTTAAATTTGGTATGTAATGGCTCCAAATATTAAGGAAGTGTATACGTACGTATATCCTTCTACCGAAAACAAATTACTCGGATTTTGATTTATCGGCCGTCGCCGAGAGTGATCTCGGTTTTGTATAAAACGGCCCTGTTAAGTCTTAATGTGATGTTTAATTGTACTAATCTGCTATACAAAAAACTTTTTTAGCAGCATACACAGTTATAATATGATTGATTGTTCTCTACCGGTACACTTAGGACAAGCCCAAACTTTAGATCTAAAGTCTGTTGCATAAGTATCATTAACACTTAATTTTCTGTTTTAATAGTCCAGAATTGAATATAAAATGACAAATAATTCACTGGAAATACAATTTAGTAATTCTTGGTGTTGTGTAATAGCATTTTTGAGTAATGTAAAGTGAAGAAATGCTCTAAACGACCATATTTAATTCGGGCGAAGTTGTTCGTTATAAGAAAATCGAGTTCACTCACTCTCCTTTCGATTCTAATAATAGATAACCGTCGGACGAGACGACAGGTCTGTTTGCTCTGTTCCAAGGGAAAGGTCACATTGAGTTGACGTTATAATAAAATGCTAATTAGATAAAAGCTTGAGCATTTGTGACTCGTTACAGAAGTATTCAGAAAGTTCTTTAAAATAAGTAATTTAAATATTAAAAACAGTCTTATATACAAAAAGATATAAAAGAGTACTTCAGCCTGATTTAACACTGCTGTTTTAACTCATTTATATTCTTTCTGTATTGAAATTTGTAATGGATGAAGTCTTAAATCATGCATTTAGTCATCTAGAATGACTAGTGAGTTTTTATATTTGGTTTAGAAAAATTACAGAAAATTGATCAGGCCAGTTTTAAAGTTCTATAGTCATTATCGGTGATTCAGAATGGAGAAAATATATTTAAAAATGGAACACCTCCATTAAGTTCTTTCCTCCCAGTTTGATAATTAGTGAAAGTGTACTAAAATAAACAGCAAACATAGTTAGACCATCTTTTATCAGAATCTGCAAATCTTATCTAGAGTATTTAAAAAATCAATATATAAATGTTATCTTTTCTAATACATTTAACTTCCACTTCGATTGCCTTCTCGTAAATCGTGTTTTTTGCCCCATTCTACGTAGAGCTTCGACATAAAATACTACAAAACGTTTAGTCTTTGGAGACGAGAAAACGATTGCTACCGAATTAACGCGGAACTGTGCATCGACGTTAACTTCGAAACACTAACGGGGCTCGATTCTTTTAGGGTATTGGCCGATTTTTACAATTAGTCGGTTCAAATCTTGTCTAAGAATAGGACAATTGTGATTTTTTTAAAATGGTTTTCAAACTCATCAAAAATTAAACTTGGTTTACATATTTGGCTATATATAATTGGCTTTAACTTAGAGGTGGGAATTGATTTGATCAGGCTGCATAAATTGTTTAAAATGTGATCATTAGCAAGGTTAAGGCCGAAGTTTTAAACGTGTACGTCGGACGTTTGGCGCCGCTTTCCCGTAAGCCTAGAAGTTTGGCAATGCCCTTTGGGATGTCGAGCGTATTCCACCGACTTAACAAGTGCCATTGCCGAACTTCTAGGTTTTACGGGAAAGCGATGCCGAATGTCCGACGTACACATTTAAAACTTCGGCCTCAACCTCGCTATTATCAAAATGAGTATATTTAGTCCTGACAGATCTATTTAATAACAGGTGTCGTACGATGCATAAAATTTCGATTGAGCTGCTAAGTAGTATAATCGAGAAAACTAAACATTTTGTCATTTCAATGTATGGTAAGCAGTATAATAACTTGCACACTTCTTACTTGTAATTATCAAAAGAGTAAAATTTCTCCATCTGTAAAATGGAGAAATTTTATCGCAATTATACATAAAAATAGAATTATTGTATTAAAACTGTTGCGCGTAACAATTGATGTAATAATTTCAAAAAGTTTTCCTAAGTAAATCCACGATTAAGCAATAGTTTTTTAGCATTCGGCCCATCCTAAGAATTGCTAAAATGACCAATAAAATTAACTGTAACTTCTGTACGTGAACTTCTGCCATCCTTTTGACGTAAGGTCGTATAAAGGTCGTGTGAAGGTTACTTAGAGGTTAGGCTTAAATTTTCATTGCTTGGCTTCCTGGTTTTTTAGATTTGACTTATGGATCAATAATAATGACACGTGCCATCTGCATTGCACTAAAATAGCATATATGTATTGCATCATTTTATAATAGCTAATGTATATGTCGTTATTTTGACCTGTTTAAATTTTGCATGCATTTAACAGTAAGTTTTTTTCAATTATTTCTTCTTGCTTGAAGCTTGTGTTAAGCCTAACTACTGGATTATATCTGGCTACTTTTCTGCAATTATATTTAATTTCTAAATAATTTGTCGTAGAAATAGTCTGGTAGGCCTAATTGTTTGTCTATTACAAATTTATCGGGTTTAGAAATGTATTTGTTTTATAATTTTAGCAAATTTGAACTTTTTAAATGACATTTGAAACTCGTCTGATAAGTTTGAGTTGTTGCAAAAATGATATTTGAAAATTTAGTATTTTTCCTTTTGTTTAAATTTTGTAAACTTTATATTAAAATATTTTTTGATAGTACAGACATGTTTTAGCCTTTCCAATTGCTGGCCCACCAGTTGCCAAGCGGTCTGTTCCCCAAACACTGGGAGTTTGGTTGCGAGTTTGCGCCTTGCTCGGACAGGCCAGCCACGTGGAGTTTTCCGGGTTTTCTCCATGTCTGTAACGCCCGAATGGGGACCAGTTTCCCTTAAAAAGACCTTCTGGAAGGCATCCCCCCCCAGGCAGATTGCCCAAAGTGTTGCGTTGCCGTAGCTAAACAAACAATGCAATTGTACGGTTTGTTTAACATGTGGTATACCCAGGAGTCTTCACTCTTCGTTACAATTTTTGTTCTGTATCTGTGTAATGCCTCTACAGAAATTGGGCCAGGGATGTCTTGAAAATACTTAATATGATTAGTATTCTATTGAGTTGAACATGTTAATAGTTGAATCAGGCCTATAGCTAGAACTTCATTTTGGAGTTCCTTCCTCAAAGTTTATTTGGCTGGCATCTTATGCTTCTATCTTTCCATCTTTGCTATTATTGGTAGGCTACTACTGAAATTTGGAAGGGACTTTAGCCCCACAAGCTCATTCCTTGCCTATGTGCCAAAGTTGGATGACTGAATTCAAATGTTTTCTTAATTCCATAATAAATGGATGGTTTGATAATGACTATCCTATTTCTTGCTTGTATTGATCGCTTAAAACAAACCATTTGTCATCTCTTGTAACAAATTTAATGATGTTAATTTATTACATCTTTTAATTTGTAACTGTTTAGTGTCTATATAACGATAATGATAAATCAACTTAAATTTTTTTTAGATTATTCAAGATGTCTGACGGTGGTCCAAAATTAGGAATTAATGGGTAGGTACCATTTTATCATCACCTGCAAACTTTAATATTTAGTAACTTCTAATGTTTTTCCCAAACAATCCAGATTTGGCCGAATTGGGCGTTTGGTGTTGCGTGCAGCATTAGATAAGAACGCGAGGTCCTCGCAGTCAACGATCCTTTCTTAGATGTTAATTACATGGTAAAAAAATTTTTTTTTTTAATTGGCATTTTAGGCTTAAATTTCTATGCTTAAAAAGTATTTTAAATATGTATATATATTTTTTTAAATTAAGTTTTTGAACTATATAAACTATTTTATTTCTAGTCTCCCCACTTTTTTAAGATTTTAATTCAAGTTTTTCTGCTTTTGAATTTTTAAAACTTAAAATTTTACAGTGATCCGTAAGAAGCAATATTTATAAATGTAATTCTGTTGAAATCTGTAGGTTTACATGTTTAAGTACGACTCCACGCACGGTAGGTACAAAGGAAAGGTGGAAGCCGAGGGAGGTCTTCTCGTAATTGACGGAAAGAAGATTCACGTCTTTCAAGAGTAAGTTTAATCTATCTTTTTTTTTTAAGTTAGTATTGTCTATTGAATCTCAAAATTTTCTTTTTGAACAGACGCGATCCTGCTCAAATTCCTTGGGGCAAGATTGGAGTAGACTACGTAGTTGAGTCGACCGGTGTCTTTACCACAATTGAAAAAGCAAAGGTAAAATTTCATCCGATTTCTATCTTTTGTGTTTTTTAGAAAAATTCAGTGTGGGCTTTCTTGATTGTGAGAAACTGTCGGGAGAAAGTTAATGCACCTGTAATACGGACGCGACTATTCTTGCGCGAAGACACTTGGTAAAATGGCGCATAATTTAATATCTTATACAACTATAGAGAGAGTGAGCAATAAATACGGAATTAACTCCTAAGTTAAGAGATGAGCGGATGTGGTTTCGTCGTGTTTATTATTGTATTTTAATCTCGAATATTCAGCGTTTTTTTTTTTTTTTTAAAAAATTACCGAATATTTCGCCGAGTTTGTTAATGTAAGTTGTCAACAATATAACTTTTATTCTTACGATTTTAGGCCCACGTAACTGGGGGAGCAAAGAAAGTAATCATCTCCGCACCTTCAGCAGATGCTCCCATGTTCGTCATGGGCGTAAACCACGACAAGTACGAAACCAGTATGGAAATTGTAAGCAATGCTTCTTGCACCACTAACTGCCTGGCTCCTCTTGCAAAAGTCATCAATGATAAATTTGGAATTGTTGAAGGTTTAATGGTAAGTACGTTTTCTGTAAAACACTTTTTTTAACCCCATTCATTATGACCTATATTAAAGATCATAGTCTGAAACATTGTTAATTCAGACTGATTTTTAGAGATTTTAGCTTTGGATAAGTCATTAATCATCTATCTAATGGAATTTTTGTTTTGTTTATATATAAAATTTCTCTTATTGAAAACTAATATCCATCTTCAGAGCAGTTTCCAGTTCATCTGCAAGAATCTTTCTAAACCAATTATTAATAAATTGGTTAGTCATAGCTGGAGTTTGTTGCAATAGATTGCAAAATACTTTTGTGCAGAAGACAGAATAGCTAATAGTGGGGTTGAGGCCGAAGTTTTAAACGTGTACGTCGGACGTTCGGCACCGCTTTCCCGTAAGCCTAGAAGTTTGACAATGGCGTTTGGAATGTTGAGCACGATTCCACCGACTTTCCAAACGCCATTGTCGAACTTCTAGGCTTACGGGAAAGCGGCGCCGAACGTCCGACGTACACGTGTTTTGTGTTTTAAAACTTCAACCTCAACCTTGCTTATAATTACACTACTTCATACTGATTTTTTTTGTTTCGACAACGCCCAAAAATTTTTAAAGGTTACTACTATACTTCACTTAACCCAATTTTTGCATCCTTTTATCTTTTGTGGTTCGATCAGTAAATATTCCAGAAATGTTTGTTCGAGGAATAAAGCAGTAATTGGAAGGACAGTCTGACTGGCATACTTGTTTAAATTTTTTTTGCATACTTGTTTAAATGACTGGCTAAACCATACATTTAAACCCCAACATATATCTTTTTAGAAGTAAAACCCTGCCTTTGTCAACACTAACCTGTAATTATTTAAAATTTTAATAGTTTTTACATTTTAAAATTCTTTTTTCCAGACAACTGTTCACGCCGTTACTGCCACTCAGAAGACCGTCGACGGACCAAGTGGAAAGGTAACTTCTTAAATCTGATTTTTGATTTTAAACTAAACTTTAAACTGGGTTGCTTCATTGATTTTTGTAGTTTCGTAAATGTCATTTAAAGACGTCCTTAAAAGGTGCCGTACGGTGGAACCCCGTTTTATCTGGCTCGGACTGGACCGGGCCCAATCCAGATGACTGAAAATCTGGAAAAGTCATTGACGTAACAGCTTAAATAAAAATATAATGCACAATAGATGCACACTACAGGCTATATACTTCTGTTATGTCTTTTACATGAACAGTATAAATCTACATACAGTAATTAGGTGTAGTGCTTCGTAGGAAAACCCAAAGGACTAATTTGAACTGAAGTAATTGTGATGTACTATGTTTTTGTTACCAGATTACCAGATCCTTTGTTATAAAGTTGCATGTGTTCAAAATTTGGCATTGAGTCAAAGGACACAGTATTCTTACAGCTGCAACATATGTAGTACATTCTTGCCCGAGTAAATTAGTAGTGTTGGTGTTTTGTTTTTGATATATAGGATTAACGTATGGAAAACCCTATCTCCGGAATAAGAAAGATAAACGGAATCTGGCTAAACGGGGTTCAGTCGTATTTGACTTTCCTAGCTTATAACATTATGCAGTGGTCGCAAGTTATCGCACCATGAAATAACTTTACAGAAACAAGACAACTTCCTTTTTTTATATATAAATTAATAGTGGATACTTCTCTGAAGTCAATAGTTAATTTGAAACTACAAAACTGAACTCTTTTCCAGAACTGGCGTGATGGACGTGGTGCCGGTCAAAACATTATTCCGGCATCCACAGGTGCTGCAAAAGCAGTAGGAAAAGTTATTCCAGAATTGAATGGGTATGCTCTTATTTTGCGTGCGTCTTCTTAAAACCTGTCCCGTTCTCTTCGTAACTAACACCATTTTTCTTTTTTCTCGTAGAAAATTGACCGGCATGGCTTTCCGTGTTCCCACTCCCGACGTTTCCGTAGTGGATCTCACCTGCAGACTGTCCAAAGATGCAACTTACGACGAAATCAAAGCAGCAGTAAAAGCTGCCGCCGCAAGCGATAACTGGAAGGGAATCTTGGGTTACACAGAAGACCAAGTCGTATCCTCCGACTTCATCGGAGACACCCACAGCAGCATTTTCGATGCAAGCGCTGGCATTTCATTGACCAAAAATTTCGTGAAATTGATTTCCTGGTACGTTCGCTTTTATATTTTTCTTCGGCATTTTTAGGAAGAGTCCTACTAAATGCAATTTGTAACCTTTTTTTTTTTTCCCCCTCCTTTTCCAGGTACGACAACGAATATGGTTACAGCAACCGTGTAGTCGACTTAGCCAAGTACATGTTCAAACAAGGCTAAACTTCTATGCCTTTTAGGGCTAAACTTGGCGCACGAACTGTGCGTAATTAGCTTTAAAGATTAATCTGGATAGTTTGTTTATTCTGCCTAAAGTCTGTGATGTTATGTCATGTTCCTAATTCCTATATCTTTCCTGTGATTTTTATTTAAACAAAAAAAAATCTCACCAGAACAGTATCAACTTTTGGCTTTAGTCTAGACTGACTTCACATTTGTAATTCAAATCTGTACAGTCGTTCCTATTCACAAGTGATATTAAAACCACATTAATTTCGAAAATAAAAATGTTATTACAAAGTTTTTCTTGTTAATGATTTAAAATAACACTCCACCTTGATAAACCCGAGAACTAAAATACTTTGCTTGTGCCAGAGCAGGACTGGATTGAAGCAGAATGGTATTAAAATACTATTTTTTTCCTACTTCAAATTTAATCGAGCTGTGCCGTATTGTCCCGTATAGTGGGAGGGTTTAGATAAGCCGTTTACCTCAAACCGTGTACTTTGAGGCAAGCAGTGTCGGTACTTCGGCTTAATCTGAATCTAGATGTGTCCTTTTGTTGCAAGATAGGCTTTGGGTCTGTCTGGAAATGCTTGTCGGAAGCGAACGACGTCCGTAATTGCCTCGTTATTCTCTAACCTGCCCTCAAAGATGTAGGCAAGTCTGGTAGTGATCGGTATATTGATGAACTTTGAAATTTAAGTGCAGGACCTTGATCTAAAAATTTGATTTACAAAAGAATATTATGGAGGCTCCACTAATAACACACTCCAAAGATCTTACGAAACCTCCAGCTGGATCCAGTCTGAATTACGCGTCACGTAAATTTAATTGACAACGTTGTGTTGTCACCAGTCACGAAAACCCCCGAACGGGACTTTAAATTCTTCCTAAATAGCGTATGTTCCAGGAGCAATGCATATCGAAAAATTAGTCATTTGATAATCCACAGAAATACAAATTTTCACTTTAGGGTGTGGGTGACATTGGCACGATTGGGAAAAAGCGTCATTACATTGAAGTGACATTGGATGTTGTTCCAAGGTTTTTGCGCAAGAACAGTTAAGAGAATGTTATGCCTTTTGGAAGCTCTTGCCAAAACCACTAAGCAATAAAGGCAGACTACATTTTCTCATCCTGATGATTTTCTTCTAAGTTGGCATCAATGTCGTCATCACTCTGATCGGTGCGAGATGGCATCTACATTTGTCGTCAAATATACATTATCTTAATGCCAAAAGTTTTTAAAATAGAGGGTACTCGTGCTCTTTTCCTGTATGGTCAGATGGTCAAGTATTTAAGGTGGCAGGCCAGGGATCAAATTGGGATGGGTTGGAAATCCCCAGAAATTTTTCAAGATAGACTGTCTGGATATGTTGGGTTCTGTCCCTCACCCCAGCTGCTCAATTATGGTCCTGGCCAAACCCATAATGGAGCAGTTGGAAACGATGAAATGGGATCCATAATGGATAATCTATATAGATAAGAATAGATGATGTTAATTAAATGAGATAGCAGCATTTAGTTAAAAAATTTTTCTATTAATTATACTCATTAAGTAGCGTTACGAAATATTTTACCTAATTTAATTATCTGTGTATTTGTGAACGATGAGTCGTAAGTTCCTAGCATCCTCGTTCCTGTACCGTCACGTGACATAAGATGAGCAGAGCTAGTTAAAAAACCCATTTGTGATTTCAAAAGTTGCATCCCACAATTTGCTAGATGCCCCTACTATAGTTTGTCTAACTATGCCCTTGCAACGAGTGTGGTACACACAATTATTACTTTTCTGGTTGTAAATAACAATAGAGAAGTGTGTGTGTCCTTGAAAATTTTTCTATAAAGGTGGGGATAAAGCTTGGAGCCACATAACTTGGAGGATGGAATATGACGAAAGAGCATGCTGCAAACTTTCTTGGTCGAGCCAGGATAGTTACGCAACTCGTTGCTGGATTTTTCAAATTTAGCTTTCACTTTTATGTGTCGGAAATATTTGAGTGATTTTTATCCGAGAGAGCTTTCAAGTATTGAATGGAGTTGAAGCTTGAGGACAATTAAGAATTGTGACTTTTTTACAAAAGTTATTGTGTTGGATTGAGCAACAAACATTTTTATTAAAAATTTGTGGTTTTTTACATTTTGTTGTATTAACAATAAAACAATTTTAAGTATATATAAATATAATACTCAAAACCCAATATCTATTTTTAACACACTTCCATATATCTGCATCATTGTCGATTGAACTGAGCTTACTATGTTCTTAAACATCGCCTGCCAGTCTTCATTGGATGTATTCTTTACTAACCTGCAAATATGTGATCGTACGTAAGCAAATTTCTTCTAAAATCGTGTATAAAAAATAAAAAACATTTAAACCTGTGTAAATATTTAATTATCCTGTCTAATTTTTCTAAATTCTTTTCTTTCGCGACATCAACCATGTACTGTGAGAATATTGTTACGTCGTCGTCCCGCGGAACTAAAAAAATTTACACGATTTAGTCTTTTTTATCATAAACAATAATTTTATTAAAAAAAACTTACCAGGCGAAAATTCTACCCATTCCGATAGTAACTGCTTCACGTCATCTAAAGAGGTGGCACCGCACAGATTAGGTTTCCGAGTGCATTCCTCCTTTGTAATTGTCGCACTTTTTATAACCGTGTCTATAGTTTTTGTACGGAGATTGTTTGTGGCACTTTTCATTTTTGTCTTAGTTTTCTTCCGAGTTTTATTTTTGCTAGTTGGAGACTTTTTGGGTGATTTAAATGGGCTTTTTATAGGAGATTTCTGCATCAATGGGTGAATGCTTCTTTTGCTGTACGCATCCATTATTTCTTGTTTTACTTCGTTCGGTAGAACATCGAATACTGTCTGATCAATCTAAAATTACAGAATAAAACAATATAAGCAAAATTCAAATCAATTGCCAAATTTCCAAGTTTTTTCAGACTTTAGTCTCTCCTCAACTTAAAAAGAAGTGTTACAGTTTGAGAGCTTCTTTTTGACAATGCACTTTGACCATGTAGACTCAGCGAATGTGGCAGATTGTTTGATAAGTAGACTGTGAAACGAGTTGTACTTAAATTATTTTGTACAGCTTGTAAATCCCCAATTTGTGTAACTTTAGTCTAATTCAGAGCTTAAACATTTTCCATTTGCAAACCTCTTTTACCCATGAAAATTTTATGCAACCGGTTAGATAGGTATATAAAAATAGATATACAAATAAAATCACTTGCTGATGATAAATCATAAAGCAATTCTATGTTATATATATATTACCATTTATTAAAGTGAAAGCAAATTTGCATACTAATGAGATAGAAGTACTCATATTTATGTAAAAAATTAAATCTTGGCTGAATATTTTATACTGCCAAATGCATGGCATCTTCAACATTTTTCGTGATTATTGACTTGATAATTGTCAATGCTGAAAAGCTGCTTTATATAAATATCTAGTACAAAAGTTTTTTGTGATCCCGCATTTGGTTTGCGACCCCCTTTCGGGTCAAAACCCACAGTTTAAGAAGCCTCGGTCTAACTGTGTATAAAGATTGGTAAATTTCAAGAATTAATTAATTATTTATGCTTAGGCCAACTTATACACAAACTAATGAATTATTTATTCTAACATTTCTGAGAATATTTTATAATATAGACTTAAACAAATTTTAAATCATACCTGTGAAAAATTTGGAAGAGCAACGTGCTGTATTTCATTAGACCGGTTGTTGTTTTCGGAATGATTTTCAGCAGAGTTTAATTTATCTGCCGACGAATTGGATGAATTATTAGTTCCAAAATTAATATCTTTGCCTTTGCTTTTGTAATGAAGGGTAATTTCTTTCTGTAAATCTTCTGGGAGTGATGCAAATATATCAGGATCAATCTAGGGAAAAAAGAAAAAATACAAATTTCAAAATTAATGATAATTTTTTCATTATATTACTTTTAGGAGTAACTGTGACCTTTATTAATGGAAAATGGTTATAAATTGTGAAGTATTTTTACTCTTGGAGCCACTACAAACACTTCAATGTCTCACGACATGCTGTAGAGCAGGGATGGGCAACCTGCGGCCTGCAGTAATATTTTTTGCGGCCCGTGTGGCATAAAATATGAATAAATATATCAATTTCCCAGCTTAAGGAAGTATTCAACAAAAATTTAAATGTTATTTTCTACAACTTATGAATAGTTTTTCGCAATGAATTTAGTAAAAATTAAAACACGAAACCGGCTAACAGACACATCAAAACTAATTTAAAACTAGCAGTGACTAATATTTAACCATATATTTCCAATATATTACGTTTAGATCAGTGCCAGAAGCTATATTAAGTATACCTATGCTAATTTATAATTATATATGAATAAAGAATTGTGATTTACCGACATTTTCCCCCTCTTTTCTCTTGCGTGCGGCCCCGCATCAGTTCAAAAGTTTTGAAATGCGGCCCTTACGTAGAAAAAGTTTGCTCATCCCTGCTGTAGAGAGTCAGAAATGCAATCCAAAAATGTGGATTGCTGACAAAGGTCATCTGCTTGTTACATGACAAAACTAAAGCACATGCTGCAAAAGCAACATAGCAGTTGATTCTTTTTTAAGTGGGAAGTTTTAGAGTATCTCACCCAGTCCAGACCTTGTTCCCAATGATTATTTAAAAACTGAACAAATGATAAACATCTAGCCAGCAAAATGTTTGATACTGAATGGGTGAAAGACAAAATCATTATCTTAATATATTGTTTTTTGTCTGTATTCTGATTATACTACACTAGTCTGGTTCTAAGACCCACAAAAACAGATTAATCACACTTTGATTACTAGTTTATTGGTACATTTAAACTATTACTAAGCCAAAATGCATTTTGACCATATGAATCTCTTCAGCTGACTACGAAATAACAAACATAATTATTGCTACACACATTGAACATGCATAAAAATGCAATTATTGCCAAAACAATAGACTTAACATCATTATGGGCACCCAAGTCATGTTAATAATAATTTAGGATGAGAATTAGATAAATCCTGGTATAATTATTTAAAAATTAAAGCAGAAATGATGTAATATAAGGCATTAGTTTCATTGAGTGTCTGTAGAAGCCAAGAAAATTTTAACACTAACATTGTTTGTAACAGTGGTTAAATTAATTGATTTATACCCATATAATTGTACTAATTTGTTATGATTTAAAGTCAAATAAAGTAAAATGTAATGTAAATGTCAACAAGCTCCATGCAGTTGGAATGTCCGAAACCTGTAGGAATGCTACATAATTCCTTTTTATAGGCATTATGCAGCATTCTACAGGTTCTTACAGAATTAAAAAATACATGTTGGACCACCAATGAACATTTTTTGGGTTATTTATATGGCCACTTTATTTTAATAGATTTATAGTATGTATTCTATAAGAGCATTAGAGCACCCTAATCATGTTAAGTCTGTTATATTTCAATAATGGCATTTTAATACATAATTATTGCTAAAAAAAAAGCAGATTTAATATGTTTGTTACAGTCAAAATGCATTTTGGTTTAGCAATAGTATAAATGCATCAATAGACTAGTAAAGTGAGTAGTATCAACAGAATGCAAAGTGGAGATGTGGGACATAAAACTTGTGTGTCTTGTATGTAATACTATATATATAATTTTAATGCCATTACAAATTTCTCAGTGTATAGTAACTTTTCAACACCGTGTATTTAAGAGAAAGTTGCCTGAAAGCCAAAATTCTGTTATCCATCCAGTAATAAATCTAAGATATAAATAAATTTTGTATTTTTGCACTTACTTCTGGCAAATATTCATCTTTGGTAGAATTATCAAAATTTGAATTCTGGCATTTTGGTAAACTTTTATTATCACTCGGCCCTTGATTGATAAACGAAAGCAGGGTCTGATTCTTTTCGGTAACTTTTTCGGATGACTTCTCCAGTCGACCTATTTGTATACCCATCTTAAAAAAAAAGTTATAGAATTTGCATAATTTTACAATTATTAATAAATTATCTATTAAAAAAACTCACTCCTCTTATGTTTTCTGGATTTATCTTGAGATTCTGTAGTAGAACAGTACATGCTTTGCTAATAGTTACTGAATTATTCGTTGCATTTGCTAACTGAAGTGTTTTCGTGATATTATTGCACACACCGTGGCCCATAAATTTTGATGTTTCCTTGGGTGCATCATCCTTTCTGATCTAATTTAAATAAAATAACTTAGAAATACTTCATATGGTAATAGCAATAATAAATTATTAGTAAGAGTACTCTCACACAGATACTGTACATTCCAATATGCATCAGTCTCGGCCCCAACCAAAACACTAAACGGTTTAATAAGCTTTTACCAGAAAGTCTGGCAACCGAACAAGACAGCAGAAGCAAACAGTGCTATATTAGCATTTGCAGATTTATTTTGTCAAAATAACTTTGGGTTAATAAAGATGAATAGTAAAAACGATATTAATCATATAATTATGAAGGTGGCCGTATTGATTCATCAGAGCTTACCATATCTATAGTAGCCTGATGTGTATGATGTACTGTACATTGGTTGCTGTACTAATGAACTCGTCGGTGAATATCGGAACACATTTTAAGCATATTATGGTTCACCGATGTGCTCTTTGATGCATACTGAAATCTACAGTGAGCGTATAATACGAAGTCAAGCATCGTCTGTTTATTTCTCACCTCCCTTTGTTAGTTCTCAAGTTGTAAAAATCAGTCTTTTCATTTTTGTGTCAGATTTTGTATTACAGTAGAGAGTCATTAATCCGAATCAATTGGGGACTGGGGTTGTTCGGATTAGTGATTTGTTCGGATAACTGATTACATACGAAAAAATATATTAACCTGTCCGATGTTCAAATGTTTCTCTGCTGCGTGTCGCTTCGTGTTGAATTTTCGTCGATTTTAAGCGTAACGAAAATTTTTATAATAATAATCGAGACTATTGTATTGTTAAAAATTATTTCTTTATTTTGTACAAACAAAATAAATATATTGAAGAATATAAAAACATGAAAATTATACTTTAGAAGTAAATCTAGTATCAAAAATGTTCGATTCAGCACGACACAGTCTGACTGAAAATCGTTCGGATAACCGGCGATTCAGATTACCGGGGTTCAGATTAACGACTCTCTACTGTATTTGAATTTTTGGAATTTATACATTATAAATTTTTTAATATTTTATAAATATTTTCAGAATATATTAAACCAAACCTTTAACTTCAATGTCACAGATTTTCCTTTCGCTTCATTTTTCAATAATCTATTTTGAATTTCTTCTGATAATTCTTTTAAAAAATTCGTGGCTTCGTGTAATTCTTTAAATCTCATCCCATAGTTTATTTCGGCAGATACAGATTTTCGTTCGTTATCCATTTTTATCTCTCTGGAATCGATCCCGCGAGAATATTCGTGTAACATTAAGCCTGTCTTTCGCCCGACGGTATCTTGCAGTTTACCGAGCGGTATCGATTGCAGGTCTTCACATGTTTTCAGATTCATTGACTCTAAGGATTTCTGTAGTGCATAACCGACACCTTCGAGATTTATCATCAATTAAATATTTTATTATATTTTTTTGGATAATTTTTAAAATTTTATAAACTACATATGTACCTGGTAAGTCTTTAATTAATTGCTTTTTCATAAATTCATCTTTCTTGTCATCATCTACCATATATTGTCCATTTGGTTTGGCAACTTTGGTAGCTAAACGAGCCAAGAGAAGGTTACTGCCTATATAAAAACTTTAAAAATATTAGAAAAAATAATAACAGATAAAAATTTAATTATAAATTTTACTCCTACTTTACCTATTCCTACAGAAGCCATGCAGCCGGTTTTATCTTCAATTTCTTTCCTTAAAATAGAAGCAAACTCTAAAGGAGTAGCCTTTGTTTCTTCGAGGACTTTGTTGCAATCGATAAACATTTCGTCGCAACTGACTGCTTGTATATCGAGTGTGTAGCTGCAACATTTAAAAAATTATAAACAAAAGTTTAGTTTAATTTAATGAAACTACTACAGAGATGAATCACTGTATAGTATAGAGATTTTAATTATTGATAAGTTGGAATTATTTTCTTTAAAATTTTGTGCTGTAAATATATCGTCAGCAGAATTTGAAAATTCTGCCTTAAAATGTGCTGTATTTAGAGTTTGAATGCCAGTTATGGGCCAGTTTATATTTGAATTGCGGCAATTCAAGGCCACTAGTTATCACCAATGTTGAGAAGAACGTTGTCCATTTTATAATCAAACTCTGGCAAGTGGCTAACTTGGCACAGTATGACATTGGTATAAAACATTGAAGTTGAAGAGCCTGGACCAGAATTGTGCATCTGTAGTTCAATATCTAACAGAACGGAAACAGTAAATGTAATGAAACTCTGGTAAGTCTTTAATTAATTGCTTTTTCATAAATTCTGCCACTGTAGTGTCACACTGCTATCGGACTATAAACCAATCCTTATGCATCAATTCCAGACTGATGCAATTAGAAATTTAAAATTTAACTAAAGAATTAGCATCACTGCTTTAACAAATGAAATATTACTAAGTATCACACTCACCTTGCAACTATATCATATAAAAGTTTCGATACTCTCTTATAACCTTCAAAATCATATGGAATTGTCACTAATTCTGGGCACATCTTTTTTGCTTCACCCAAAAAAAATCCATTTTTTAATCCATATTTTCTGGCTTCGTAATTACAACTTGCAATTTCGGATGTCGATCCAAACTCATCTACTGCGTCAAGTAAGTCATGATTATCACCCAAATTTTTCAGATCTCTTTTATATTTTTCCCTGTAATAATTATACTCGTATTGTCTGTTACTTCCGGGAGGAGGAGGACGAAAGCAACTCCTCGAGTGAGTAACTGCAACTGGTTTGCCTAATAAATTGAAATGATTCAATTAAATTTAAGAATGTCCAAGATAAATAAATCAAATTCGATTACCTTTAAGGTGCGGATGATTTAATAAACTAACAGACACAAAGAAGCAATCCATGTCGATGTGCATAAATATTTTACTATTGATTGTATATACTTCTTCCCTATTTTGGAATTCATTTTTAAGATAATTAAATCCTGGAAAGCTTCTGTTGGAATCATTTCGTAATTCGGCGACGTAAGCCTGAAAATCGGATTTTGCGGTCGAAATATGATGCAGTCTCGAGTGATTATAGAATTCGGAAAGAAAATTGTGATCGCCGGCTCTTAGAGATGATTTAGACTTATCTGAAGGACTTGCGGCGTTTTGATTTTTATGCAAAATTTTATTTTCTTCACTTCTAATACTTGATACTTCTAACTGATTATTATCTAGTTCCTTTAAGTTTGAATTCAAACACCCGGCTTCGAGCAAATCTGTATAATCATCGTCTTTGATTTCTGAATGTGTTGATTTGTAATCGCTATTTATTTCATTGTTATTGACAAAGTTTAATGTCTTTTGATTTCTGCTCAAGTTATAAAGGTAGTAATTAGATTCTGGTAAAAGTTTTCCAGCTTTGATACTGAAATATATAAAGATATATAATAAATTATTTTCGAAAATAATAAAAATAAATCATTTTAAGTCTTGATGTCTTTTTCCAAACTTATCACAATGACCGAAAATGACTTAAAATGATTGTTTTTTCATTTTGTTTTGTTCCTATGTATTAACTCCAATATGAATTTTGGATGTATTACTTGTCCCTCCTCGGTTACATCATTAAGAATGATATTATCAACTTAAAAGTTTATAGCCCGATTAATTACAGTGAATGTTTGGTTGAGTATCATTGTATTAGGCTTTGGGAAGCTCAGTCTTAATGATAACGTAACTGAGGAGGGACGAGTAATACGTCAAAAATGCATTTTGGTTGGTTTGATTTATATGTTTATGGCAATACGACATGTGGGCAATCTGTTGAAGGGGGATGCTTCCCGACAGGACTTTCTAAGGGAAAGTAACCTCTATTTAGGTGCTACAAATGTGAAGAAAACCTAGAAAACTCTACATGGCCAGTCCATTGGTGAGTGACAAACCCAAAATCAACAACTGATGTTCAGTGATGTTATCAATTTGGTTACTGGTGGGCTCCAAAATGCACATTGAAGTTAATACATAGGAATGAAATAAAATGAAAAAACAGTCACTTTAAGTCATTTATGGTTGTGATAAATTTGAGAAAAGGCATTCCAATAGCCAGAAGTACATCAAGATTATTAAAACCAAACAAGAAGCAAACTATACTATAGTTTTTAAGTTAATAATTTTAATAATTTTGACTGTGTTGACCTTAGAACCTTCCTATCTAGAACCTAACCAAAATACTGGAAAATGTAGCTGCATGATTTTAATTTTAAAATTAAAAAGATTGTTAATCAATTAAGTTTAATTTGTAAGTTTTTATTAAAACTTTGATTAATAATTACGTCGTTTAGTGTGCAAGATTTAAATAATAATAATAATTTACAGTAAACAAATGATGAGGTTGGATTAACTATTGGGCAAGAACTTGACTAAATAATGTCATATATACTATATTACAAAATCTGGACTAAAGTTAAGTTATTACACTCCAATTTTGTATTAAATTTATAATGATATTAATTTTTTAATTAATTAATTTGATTTAATACAAGACAAGAGCTTAATGTGTGATATTAATTAGTTAAATTGTAGCCTGATAGTTAATCTGACCTTATCATTTGATTATTAGAATAATTTGGGTTTGGTTGTCTTGGTTGGTATTTACAGTAAGATCTCGACGGTCTATGTTTTTGATAATTGAGATCTTTAATAATACAATTGAGAAATAAAAAGATAAATTTGCAGTCTAAGTAATAAAATTAGGTTTTAAATTTAAAGACAAATAAGCCACTTGTTTAATAAAATTAAAAAATTAGAATTTATTACAGTTTAGAAACTTCTTAGCATAATATTCAGCCATCACATAACATAAAAAGCACTCTGAGCATTACGAACACTTAAAATAAAGAGCATGAAAATCATTTTTACTTGTTAATTTAAATGTGATACAGAAGCTCCCCTACTCGTGAACATTCAACTTACAAACAATTTGACCGTGTGTTTAAAGTTTAAATTTTGCGTGAATTCTGAAGTTCTCTCGCCAGTTGCGAGTTGGTGTCCAAATCAGTCTTTAGCCAATAATAAATAATACATTTTTGGTAAATAAATTAATGAGGATTTATTTCTATTGCATGTTGTCATTTTTCATTTCTGTATGAATTTTGACCTTCCATCACCACTTGTGAGTGGCATTGAAGTCAGTAATGTTGGAGTAAGTTTTTCACTATTGTTTACAATTTTTATAAACTTTTATGATTAGTGCTTCAAAAATGCAATAGTAAATCTAACAGTGGAGATAAATGCAAGAAGTGTGGTTCTATTATTATGGAAACTAAACTTGGCATTATAAAAATAAGGTCATTAGGTGGAAAAAAACTCTGAAATACCCACTATTAAGCATTAGCAAGAGGGTAAATGAACATAATGTATAGCACAGACTCTTATACACCTTTTTACACACAGCCGTTTTTTGCTATCATTCAAACGTTTTCGGTTATTTTTAATAACCTTTTTCAAGAACCGTTACAGTCGAATGCAGTCGTAATTTGAACAAACGTCGCCAATCGTAATGGAACTTTTTTGAAATGCTTCTATTCACGATCTCCTAATGGGAGATTTACAAACCATAAACTTATAAAAATGAAGATAAACATATATCCTTAATACTCATGTCAGCTCATCATTCGTGATAAGTATCACAATAACTTAACTGATTCACCTGCTTATCCGTTATTATACCTACTATACTTGTATAGTAGGTATAATAACGGATATAGTAGGTTACGACCGCATTCGACTGTAACGGTTCTTGAATAAGGTTATTAAAAATAACCAAAAACGTTTGAATGATAGCAAAAAACGGCTGTGTGTAAAAAGGTGTATAAGAGTCTGTGCTGTAAATTAACGCAGTCTTAGAAGAGTGTTAAGTAGGAACATAATGTATTCAATTAGGTATACCGAAGGATCAAACACTAACAATACGTAGTTATTCTGTGTACAAATGTACTTACTTTCTAGGTTAGTTTTTGATTTACGTCAAACCTCAGGAACCTAACCTGTTTGTAAGTAGGGGTGCACCTGTACTAAATCTTATTCAATTTTATTCTTTAAAATTAAAATCCTTTAAAAAATTGTTTACAGATCAGATAATGTTTTGTTCAATTTTGTACTGTACATATGGTCATTAATTTAAGTAAAAATTTCTAATGCTTTTATTCATTTAAAGTAACATACAAAGTAGAATTCAAATTTTTCTAAATCATTATTGTTTCATCTAACTTTGTATACACTCTAACAGCACTTCATGAGCAACAGTACTGGATCAATACTCATTCACTAATAGAAAAAGAAAACAAACATTGCGGTTAGTGACCATTCTCCTCTCTTAAGTTAAGTATGCTCTTAAGCACTCTACTCATTTTTACTCTTGGAATTATCTCATCACTTGATAAGGAGCTAAATAAAGCATCAAGGAAAATTACCATTCACTAAGACAAACTGGTACAATCCATACAATGAACAGATACTAAATTGCATATACCATCCATGTTTTCTTTTAACCGATTTCTACAGGGTGATTCCTGTAGACCTAAAGCCAAATTCATTATAAATCTCGAATGAATGAATGAAAATCAATGAGATTTTCAGGAAGCATACCTTCACTTATGTTGAACATTTCAAGTGCTGGAACCGGATACTGGATGGCAGAAGGCACAACTCAATTCGATTTTCTTTAGAAAAACACCGAACACTGTGGATTTTCACAGAATTTGTTGAACCGACACAGGATTACTTCTAGCAAAACTGAGCAACTTGCCAGATAACATAAGAGTCAACAATGAGAATTCAAAGTTTTTGAGGACTGTGTCATCTCCTAGAATCTGTGGTTGCCACGGCCATCCAATGTTACTGGCCCAGACTTCTTTTTCATTGGCTGTCTTAAGGAAAGAATATATTGTAATAAACAGCACATGATTGATGTCCTAGAGAATAACATTAGGAATGAGAACCAAAACATTGAGATGCATTATCAACAACGTGCAGTGATGTATTGACATATGCCTGACAGAAGGAGGCATTTCCAATACTTGCTGCGATACAATGTGTTCAATGTAAGTGGAGGAATATTTCCTGAAAATCTCATTGATTTCCGTTTATTCAAGATTTATAATAATTTTTATTATAAATCATAAATGAATGAATGGAAATCAAATTTGGGTTTGGATCTATTTGAATCACTCTATAGATAATCTACACAATCTAGAATTTTGCAATTTATATAATTTGAAAAATTCAGAAGTAAAATTAAAATAAATACATTTTAGTTTAGAAAATTTGAGATCAAATTATTAAAATAAAGAATAAAACCTGTCTGTTATCCATTCTGGCCTAACTACTTTTTCGCCCTTCAACTGTCGAATTTTACTAACTGGAAGATTAATGGCAATTATGTGCGTCGTCGTCTTCTGCGAATAATAGTGGTTATATCGACCCCCGTGCAACATCATTAATCTCTTTAATTCTGCAGATGACGGCTCTATAATTATAAATATTATAATTGTTTTAACGTTACTTATGAAATAATCGATATTTAAAGAACGAGCCTTACTTGTATATCCATTAACATAAATTTCAATATTCTGAAATAATTTAGAACCTTCATCGTAGCATAATTCGAAAGGTTTTTGTTCGTTAAACTGATCGTCTAACTTCCTTTTCTTTGCATTCATGTATCCACCCTAAGAAAAATTCAGATTATATAAGAGAAATTTAAAGGAAAATATAAGAGAAGTAGCATATTTTATCTTGAAATATATTATCTTATGATGAAATGTACAACTTTTCATCTAAAATTATAAAAACAGTTTTTTTTATGAGTATAAATTTTACTTATTTAACATTCTTGAAACGTTTCGACTCTATCTTCAGAGCATATTCTGTAGAAAACGTAGCTACATTGCTTCCATAACTAAGTTAAGTGTAAGAATCTTGATTACATTTTCTAGAGAATATACTCTTAAGAAAAAACATTAAATTGTTTAATAATAATTATGCTAATTTCTGCCTTATTGAAGCACAAACAACAGATTTTGATAGTCCCTAATGTTTTCATGTTTTCTTAGCTCATTTTTAGGGAGTTCATATCAAGTGGGACATTCAAATTTTCAATGCTGACTAAGCGCTGATCTCAACATTCGTTAAAAGTAGTTCCTTTTTTCAACATTGAAGTGGCGCTGTTGTCAACGCTGACTTAACACACTCGGCATTTAACAGAGATGTTGACCACTACTTTCCAATGAATTATGGGTGATCGATGCAACATTTGAATGAAATAAATCTTGCCGAGAATGGAATTGTGGGAACTAAGCACTTCGTACTTGAAGTTAAAACGTCGTTGATGACGTCAAATTGTTGGTTTCAACATTCAACACTCGTTTTGAAAATTAGAATGTCCTGAAGGATAAGATTGTAGCTCTGAATGAGATGGTTGGGATCTCATCATAATTATAGACGTGTTCATCACGGAGGCTATATCTTGCAAAGCGTCACACGTAGATTATCGGTTCCTGTGACTTTTTTCACTCCTACAGACATTATCTACAGCTCTGATAAGGTCCCAACTGTCTCATTCAGAGATCGAATGTTACCATATCAACAGCCAAATACTGCTGTTTGTATTCTAGTAAAACAGGAATCAATGCAATTATTGCTTAACAAGAATTGGAGTTTAATATTAGATAAATAATTAAAATTGAAATTTTATATATATTTTATAATTTAGATATATTTTCTTACCCAATCTTCAAATCCCGTCGTTCCAAACTGTTCTCTCTTTCCCGACATATTCGATTTCTAAATTTGAATTACATAAAACGATTAGATAATATTTAAATATTAAAACAAAAAGCCTTCAAATTAAATTATATTCGGTTAATTTTATGTATATAAATATATTTAATTTTTTTTTTTTTTTGGAGAAAATTTAATTAATGCATTAGCATACATGCAGTTTAAAAGCCATTTAAATGAGTCAAAATTATATATGAACAGTTAAACAATTCATAATTCACGAATTACGCGTCCAATTTTCATTATTTCCTTACCAGACTGACCGAATTTTATACAAGTGACTGATAACATTCAATTAAGCTCAATGACAGAAGGACAATTCTAATATGGTATTTTGAACTGGAAAATGTTATAAAACTGAATTTATATGGGCAAAACAATATAGAATGAGAGTATTTACTTATCTAACAAGCAATCTGAGTAATAAATCTAAGAATGATGTGGCAGTGTGAGTGGCACATAACAGTCACGAGCCCACGAATGCGGTATATGACAGCCATGTCCCGCAGACTACATGTTTTAATATACAGCTTTCCCGGAGCTTTGATAATGTAATTTTATTTTCCTAATCGTTATGCAACTTTAAGCAAGCTGATTTTCGCGACAAAAAACATATTGAAACTAAACTCGACCAGTAAAAAAAAATGAGAATAAATTATACATTACCTACTAGTTCGCATATCATTAGCATATATTACTTTAGTACTTTGTATACCGGAAATTATGGAATATGTGAAACTAAGTAGATTTAAAAATAAAAATGCAGCCCCAAACAAAGTGGTTACGACCTTATTGGAGCTGTAGACCGCATTTGTACGAGTAAAACAGTAAAAAGATCAGACAACCGGCAACCCTTTGTAAGATATATAGCCCTCCCAAAATCTCGACAACCCTCAAAAATGGGGTACAATTTAAAAGCAAAAAATTCAGAATTATTTCTTTAAACAATGATAAAAACTCAAGCATTTTCCATTTTACCAGAGATGGACGAAACACAAGAAATGCCATTGCGCCGAATACTTTCGGGTTATATCTACACACTACGCTGCTACACGTCAGAAACGATCACCGGTTCCTTTGGCATTTTTACTCCGAGCGGCACGGCGTAGGGCTCCAACGAGGTCCCGACCGTCTCATCCGGAGCTGCATCCGTAACGGCTCAAAGCCTATGGGTCCATAAGAAAAAATGCACACATCTCTTCGAATGCCTGCGAAATCCACAGGTGACCTGCATCCGTTAAGATCTTCTCACTTAGATAAACCTTGGAAGATCAAACGCAATCTCATGGATAGGAAGGCTTTTTCATCCTATACGCGAGATCCAGCCGACGTCTTCGACAAGTATATAATTTTGATTCATAAAAATGGCGCTCCAGACCAAATTTTACCACAAAAATGACAGAAAAACTTGTGTTTTGGCATCAATTTTCCAGAAATTGGATCCAAAACCAAACCTCTTGGCACTCCAATCAAGTTCTCTATGGATTTAAATACAAGGAAGAACAAAAAAGCTAGACCAGATGAAAGAAAACTATTTAAACATTTTTCCAATTTATAATAAAATAACATAAAAAATAATAAAAATAATTTAAAAACACTTTATGTCGGTGACAGTATTATTAATGTCGTCTGTTTCCGTTACGTTTACATGTTTCGACACGAGAGGGCGTTATTCGCTAAACAAGATGGCGGTGGCTTTAGCTAATAGATTAAGTTCGCTGACATTTAATCCTCACGAATGTAAGTTTTAAAGCAAATTTAATTATAAAACTGTAATTTTGCGAACCCGCTTTCGTTCCTGATCGCTATAAATGCGATGGATCGAAAATTTAGCAGAATTTCTTATGTTTTGATGTGATGGTGGCAATCTTTGGTAATGGTTAATATGAAACAAATACACAGAAAATAGTTCATTTTTAATAAATAAAAAATTGACGAAACTTACTTAAAAACTTCAATATTTTTACGAATTAGACAAATAAACACGTCTAATAAATTCATACATAAATAAACTTTATTTGTGTGTGCGAATTTATTAATTAACTTGTGTAATAGTAATCAATTACAAGTATTAATCTGTTTGGTTCTTGTTAATCCTTGTCCCAGATGATGGCGCCCCCAGGCGAGCAACATCTTGACTAGTTCTGTTTCGGAGGTGTGACAATACACGAAGGGCCCCCTATGCTTTGGCAGCACCTGACCGAAGGGTCGACGTTATGTCCGCGATGACTACGATGGCAAATTTGTCAGGACAGACACAGAAACCATTATTTTTTGTAAGTGGTTGCGTGTGTAGGTGCTTGGGCCCGGAATGGAGATGGTCTGAGACAACTGGAAGAAGTGCATGCTACTATGAATTTAACAATTAACAATACCCATTTATTTACACATACTTTTTACAAATGTATATAGAAGTTGGTTAAGATGCTCAGTTGATGCTAATTAGATAAAACATGTAGTGGAAAAGGTAACACTTATTAACCTGTCAGCTGCGCACTTGATAATCCGAAACAACATCGCTGTTGCATACAGGTTTTGTGGTTTTTAAAGTGGTTTTTCAATTTGCAATATCTCGCTTAAAAATTGTAGTAGATATAATCTGTTTTCGGTTTTCTATCACGTACATATTACACTTTACAATTGTTAACTTCAAAATATTATGTATGTTTAAAAAATTAATAAAATTTAAGATTTAAAATATTTAAAAAAATTGTTTTTTTATAAATATTCCATTAATTTGTTACATACGTTACTTAGACATGTCTATTTTATGTCAAATAAAAAAACTGCAACTTTCTAAATCAACGTAGAGAAATAATACGGCCTATAGATTATAAAGCTGATCGGCATGGGGGGTGGCCTTTCTAAATCTAGGTTAATACACTTTTATTATTGATGATGTGTATTTGATTCTATTTATACGTTATTTAAACTATTGTACTAATAGTAGACTATAATAAGCGATTATTACTTTATTATATTAACGACTATACATGTATATCTTATGTATTATGGAAGTACCACCATAACCGGAAGTACTTTGTTTTTTGAAAGATTTATGGCTGAATGGTTTAAAAAACAAGCTTATTTGTTAAATAGGATAAATATACATAAAAATTTATTAAATTCATGCTAAAAATAGATAAGAATAATGATTTATAATTGTTTGTTTACATTTGTAGCTGACAATGTAGCTCGAAGTTGGTATAACTTTTTTTAAGAAAGTTTCCACCCCACAAACCCAAGTCGATGCTTATTGGTCAAAGGATAGTCATTTAGCTATAATATACTAATTAGAACTTAACGGGCATGCTAACTAGGATATTATTGTCAAATGAACAAAAGAAGGGTCTCCCATAGACTTAACATGGAATGGGGGAGTTTTGTGCCTAAATTTAAAAATACGGGAGTGGTAACAAATATCTTATTCGTTGAAACAGACTTAGTCTATGTAGATAAAAGCCAATCAGTGCTTAAATTGCCACCAACTAGTTAATTACGAAAAAAAATTGACACTTACTCCAACTGGAGTACTCCGCAACAGTTTAACAAAATCTGGTTACTCCAATAGCAGTACTCCGCAAACAACTGGTTAAGATCGTGGATCCCTGACCGTGAGAGAGAAAGAGAG
Organism: Centruroides vittatus; assembly: GCF_030686945.1. Lineage (NCBI taxonomy): Eukaryota > Metazoa > Arthropoda > Arachnida > Scorpiones > Buthidae > Centruroides > Centruroides vittatus. The sequence goes on from NW_027122673.1 coordinate 834,032, forward strand.
TTTACAATTGTTCGTGCATCAGTAAATACCTTAGTTAGTAGAAGTTGGATCCTTTTCAGAATCTCAGAATTGGTGGATCAATGTACTGGTCCACAAGGTTCGAAAGAAGTTTTGACAAATTGAAAAAGATGGAAGTCCCTTGATGTCTTGAGAAGGGCAGAGGATGGGCGATGGCTACTTAAGCGGTATCCAAAAGGGATTGGGTGAGAACACCAGTCTACAGAGGACGAACTATCGATGATGGCAAACTCTCTGTTACGTCATCGGACTCGTTCTTTTTATTCTGGGGGTCCTTCCCTCACCGCTCTTGCACCTTTTTGGTACTGTTTAGTTCTATGGTTCAATGGCAATTTTTCCGTTATTTCCTGGTGACACATTTGATGTGTCACCTTAAACAAGGAAGCAAGTCTATGGGAAAAGTTATAATCATATCCTTTATGATTCTTTTTTCTTTAGAAAAAATGTTTTTATCAAGTCTGGGCTCTCACAGAGGTATAGTCATAAATTGAAAAATGCCACAATGCTAACCAGCACATTGGGTTTGAATCGCTGCCATCCATGGCGTTTTGTACGAATGAAGTGCAACTTTATGGTCCAGTATCTGTAAAATGAGCAATGTATTTGTAATTGGTGCAAAAAATTGTGCAAGGAGTAAATTTTTTTTTTTTTAATGAAGTATGAGGGCTTTATTCTGCTTAAAAAAGAAGTACCGGGGTGCTGCCCTGGCACGACTACATTACCGGTCTGTTCAGAAATGCTTACCAGTTCAACTGGGTGTGGTTCAAAAATGTTACCTGTAAAGTTTTCAGTTGCTGTCGGATCTCGCCTGCTTTGAGGGCGGGTTAGAGAGTGACCGGCTGACTAATGATGTCATTAAAAAATATTATCAACCGACTAATTGGTAAGCGTTTCCAAACAGACTCTTATTCATTAGAAGGGTGTCGGTAGTGCCATTTACACCGTTTACAGAAGCCTTCAAACGCGAGCCTTTAAAATTTACTTTTTCGTGCAAGAAATGCAATATAAATTTTCTTTTGATAACATGGGGAAGAAAACCTGTTTTTATTTGTTTTATTAGATTTTATTTATATAAAGGGATTGTTGTAAATTACATAATGCTATTTCTATATTTTTCAACAATCATTTCACCCCCTTTAACATTCCACAAGGCTGTTTCACATCCCAACCCTCAAAATTACTTAACTTGTATCCTTGATAGACTCCACTGATTATACTAAGGAGTAATACAGGATGCAGGATACCGAATGTTACATTCTTTCATTAATTATGCATATAATGTGTAGTGATTGATGTAGAATATACAGTTTGATACGCAATACTTCAAAAACAAGAATGAATTATTCTGTTACCTGAGTATTTGAGACCCTAGTACTAAATAATGTTTTCTTAAACATTCCCACCCATTGTAATGCATTGTAACAATTACCTGCATACCCATTTGTTCTCATATGCATTATATAATTTAGTTCACAGTTCTTTAATCAACAATACCATTCCAGTAAGTGCTGTTTTTAATTGCCATTATTGATTGCAGTATGTTTAATATATGTATGTATTATGTCGTACAGATATGCACCAACTTCATGTTGGGGGTACATTCCAAGAAATTTGTTATTATGTAACTTTATCACGAACATCATAGAATGTATTTAGACAAAACTATAGTAGGCTACGTCAGGGTCGTTAGATAGACTAGTCTCGTCACTCCATAGCTTTAAGTGATTAGGGGAATTGCTCGAAATTGAGAGCACGCGTCACTGTTATATACTTTGTAGCTTTCATGTGTATCATCTGTTATTTGCATGCTTTCCTATAGTAGAATATTTTATTTCATTAATAAATTTGTTTTTTATTGACTAAAAGTGAGTCAAAAATGTTTAAATCCTGTTAGACTAAGACTGCTCAAGTGTAAGTTATTTTAGGTTACTGAAATTTAGTAGTAACTAAATCCTGCTTGCATGACTTAAATTACATAACTTCAGTTAGTTCTTCTCTATAACAATGAACTGTTAGGTCCTGAATTACATCTTGGGCTATAAATTGTGCAAGGCAAAGACACTTGTTTAAAGCGAAAGAAAACCAAGCGATCAGCCGAGCAAAACCATTGACATCTTCCTGTTATTTTTATGATAATCATTTCAACAAACTCTTTCTATTAAAAATGTGTATGCATGTAATTCATAAAACAAGAACGTAGCAGGAAAAAAGTTGAAGTAGAAAGAGAAAAATGCAGATTTACCGAGGATGCAATTCATATATAAGTTTTTGTAGTATCGATTACTAAAAAAATGTTTCCACCTAAAACTACTGAAGTTTACTGTGTTTCTCATTGCTTAAATTCTAACTCACACGATTTCAGCTAGCCTGTATATTCTGAAATTAATGTCGGTTTGTCTGATGGCAAACTTCATTCGCTCGAGCCGGGCTGCAGCGTCGAAGACCGTTTCGTACTGCTAAAACTATTCATTTTTTTGTAACTTGCAGGCTATCTTTTTAGAAAACATGTCAATTCCAAAATAAAACTTAAAGTTTTATTTTGGAATTGATTTATTTAACTACAAATAGTTTTGTTGTACTTTAAAAGTAAGACAAAAACGAATAGAAAACTTTCCCATCTTTAATAAAGTTTGTAGTTCATGTTTGCAATATGTTACTTGTTATTTTATTTTTTTCAATTGAAAATTTAAGCATTTTGAAAAAAAAAAAAAAATGCTTGTAAATAAATAAATAAATGACTTTTCTTCCCTCCTTGTAGGTAATTTAAATATTTCTTCCATAAGAAGTTATAATATTTGTCTTTTAAGTTAACAAAACTTACTACAAAAAACACACAAAACTATTATTAAAATGATGAAAACTCGTGATTAAAACCCAATAAATTTGCTTACATTAAAAATTACTACATTTGAACACTTGTTTGATTTTTAGACATTAAAAATAGAATTTGAAATGATTTTTTTATGAGCATTTTCTTATTTTTTCCGTGCAGATGGAGCACAAACATCATATGAAATAAGCAGTTCTCCTTGTCTCTCACTTCTATTGTATTTAGTGAGAGTACATTGACTAATTACTCTGGCTACATGTAACATAATTACAATGAAATGATAAATATTTATATATTTAAACATAGAAAAGTTACAAGTGATTATAAATTTTTCAATTCCATTATGAGGCTTCCAGCACATACCCGTATAATAAATTTAACTGAAAATCAAGAAAATTACTATTTATTCAATAGTTACAAGCAATGCTTTAAAATATAAACAAAAAATAAAATGCACGTTCTTGCTAACGAAATCATCCAGTTAAAATGCCGTTACTATAATATAATGCCAAACAATAGGCTGTATTACTCCTACTATTAATATTTAAATGCTAAGTAATTTGGTCTAGAGGCAGGCATTAAGCATCCTCTCTTATTAAATTTAATAATTAATATTTATTAATTAATTTAGAAAATTCTGGAAGAAAAGAATTGGCTCGGAGTGGAATCCGAACCCGCAAACTCCCACTTACCGTTCAGTTGCGTTGCCGATTATAATACTTGGACCACTGTCTGATCTTTGCCTCCAGAACTATTGATTTAGATGTAACCATTCCGGTTACATCTAAATTAATACACAGATGGGGATACAATACAAACAGCAAGGAAAAAGGAGTTAAAATATAAATTTAACTATAAGATGTTTATTATATAGATTATATCTACAGATTTAATATAAAAGAATTATGGAGTATTATTAAGCATCTAGAAATATTACTGTGAACAATACCTCTTTGCACAAACTCTGCAGTAAAAACTTCACCTTGAAGTTCTAATAAATCACCATGATTTATTAGAAAAAGCTAAAATTCTTAGTCCCAGGCTTTTATAACAGTACAAATATATAAATATTAATATATTATATGTAATATAAATTTATATATATATAAAAGTTGCAATGTATACGATAGATACAATCTTAATAATGCAAGGATATGACCTTGTAATAATCTCGAACATTTTCCTTTTGTAAAAAAGTAATTTTAAAATTTCGGAATAGTTTTCTAATAATTTATTCATCTTATTTTGTATTGAGTATTATTCAGTTTGTAGATAACATTTATTTAAATTACTTAATTCAAAAACTTCTATCTCTATTCTAGTAAATTATTCAAATTATTTATATGCTTCGTGAGCTGAATATAGACAGATTATGACTTAAAATATCTACACCTGTCACGTGAATTAAGTTGCCCATTCACCAAGATAACTTTTGAACGAATAGAAATTTAAGTCTATTTACAATAATTAGAAATTAAACATTCATCCACTACAATAGTCTTAGATGCTAAAGCTATCCAAAGATTATTATTAATATATTTTTTATTACGGTTTCTAGTATTTTAGCTGTTATACTTACATAAAAAATATTATTCACCTACACACACCAGGGTGAAACCATTTAAATCTCCTGCAAACCTTGTAACCGGTGCTGTCAAAGTTCGTACGCGAACGTTTTCGGCCCCTCACTAGGTCCTTCGAGCGAAATTCTTCCTTCTTCAAGAGAAATCGAAGATATTCTTCGATGTAACGGTCAAAAAAAGGAAGAATTTCATTTGAAGAAGGACCTAGTGAGGGGCCGAAAACGTTCGCATACGAACTTTGACAGCACCGGTTACGAGGTTTGCAGGAGATTTAAATGGTCATAAAAAATATTGAAACTATTATTCATATTAAATAAATAGACAGGATAGATTATTGTGCATGGTGCTCCCACTTGCACAGTAACACTTGAGCCAAACACATTTCAACTTTAAAAATGTTTAGAGTTTTCTGGCTGTTTGGATTCAATACTAGGTCCCCAGAATGGTAGGCTGACACCTTAAGCTACGTTCGTATCCATGTAACAATGTCGCAAACAAAGTACTGTTACCAATTGATAAATCAATTCTGATGGGACAAAAAGCCCTGCTCCATATCTGATGTCACTTGAAGATTTGCAAAGTTGTCTGCCACTGATCCATTGCATGTCGTTTTTTTGATGAATCGTCAGAGGATGACGTGGTATGAAGCACATCTAAGGGTAATACAGGTGAAGACACACACTAAACAGCTTCAATAGACCATGTTCAATAGACAAAATGGTATGTTGTGGCACAAAACAACATACGTCAAAATGATCCCGTCTCTTCAAAAATGATAAGGACTGATGTTGAGGTAATAAGGTAACAAAATGCTGTTCACAATGTTATGTAGATGTGAAGATGACATTCTAGCCACTATGATAACATAGTTTGACTAATTACTATACCTTTAACAGTAGGGTTGGCACTCTTCTAAAAAATCTTACTGTTAAAAGTGCAATATAAATGTGGACGTAGTTTTAACTACTTCAGCCATCTAGTCATTGATACTATAAATGCTAACTCTTTAAAGTTTGTTTGTATTGTCTCTATTATTTATCAAGCTTCTCCAAAAATTTGAAATTATACTATTTTATTTTTGTAATCTGAAAAGGAGTTTATGGAAGAATAAACAAATTTATTATGTCTTTCTAATCCGACATTTACCAGAGGTCAAGAACCACCTAGAAGACTATTTTAATTCACAGATCATATATTTATATGCATTTCAGATCAGAGTTTTTACCGACCCTTCTTTGATACAAGTGTAATCTGCGACAAAGTCGATTTCTCTCAATACTTTACTTTGCATAACTCTCAGTAAGAATCCAGGATTGTTACTTACTTTTTAGAATATCCAAAATTGATTAATTTATTTCTAATTATTAAATTTAACACAAGTTGGTAGCCTAACCTCCTACTTTCAATCTAAATTATTTAATATTTTTATAATTTATTAGTCATACTATAGCTCACTTAAAATCATTTCTTTGTTACATGTTTCAGGGACACAATCATGCTGTGCCCTGCCAGGTTTATAATAGCGTGCGCGTTAGAACTGAGAATTAGTATTAATTTAATATTCATTAAAGGAAAGATGATGTGCTCGTCAAAGGCAAGATAATTCTACAAAATTTCTTTGCAGTATTTCATTGTGTTGTAAAATGTGAATGAATTATTAATTTTACTTAGTATCATTTATTGGTATTATATGGCTTATTGTTAGTTAATGTTTTGTAAAATTTAGTAATTAATACTTGTCTGTTGCAAAAATAAGTACTTTATTTTTTCTCTTTTCTGTTTCTTTCCCATTTGGAACAGTCGTTTACATTTTAAAGACGGTGCTCAAAGTGACAACCTCCTGCATACAAATAGTGAAACAGTTGTCGACAAAACAAAACAACTGCAGCTCTCATATCTCTATGGTTATTTTTCTTGAGGTTTATCCATTTTTACAGTGGCTTCCGGTCAACAATTGCTTTCAGATGTCTCCATAAGAAGAATTCAAAGGATGTTAGATTGCGGAATCTAGAAGGCTGTTTGTATGGGCTGCAATGTCCAATCCAATGCTCAGGAAGCAACATGTCTATCTCTGATATCTGTCTAGATACGAGCAGCCTAGATCTGTCTAGATATGTTCTGTCAATAGATCACACTGCCTATATTAAACATGGAGACCCCAGTGGCTCGTTTCTATAGCACTGCATACTCAAGTTCTGATTTGATTGCCACATTAAAGCGATCCAAATACATGGGCCTGGTTCATTTTCCCTCAGTGAAGAAAGAACTCGGTACCCTTCCCGTCACTCGTCGAATCCACACATTTAATTTTTGTGATGTTTGAGTATGATCTACACGAATGGCATGGGGATTTGTGGGTACCCAATAGTGGCAATTATGTTTGTGGACTCAATCATTCAAACAAAGTTGCTTTGTCATAGAAGCATAAGTGATGATGTAATCTAGGATCATCCTGTAACAGATTTGTCAAACTTTCACAGAATTTGACCTCGAGGTCTGCACCTATTTCTTGCACAGTAACTAATACACAATGATGAAACTCGTGCCCATTTAATATTTGATAGACGGGTGATTGAGAAAGTCCAACAGCAATTCTCATTTTGTGGAGGATGCATGGGTTTGTTTAGTGCCAAAACAAGCATATTAAACTCTAATATATTACCAGTAGCTTCTCGAGAATGTCCCGATTTCTTTGCATCTTGTACCATACCCAAGTTTTTGATAGAGCTGCAAAATGATAGAATGATGTAGTTTTGGCTTATTGGGATGCCAGCCATGAAAAATGTCTGCTGTGTTCTGGCATTGTTGCCTTGTTCATAAGTTAGAATAAGCTCTACTCTTTCCCGAATGATCAAACAATTACATACATTAATAATTCCTGTACGATTACATAATTCATAATTCCTGTAAAAATTGTATGCGTGTTTGTCTCGCCTACCCTATGACAACTGGACAGCAGTAGCTGTTACTAATCGTAATTGCATTGATTTGCTTATTTGCATAAACTATTGATTCGTAACAAGTATAAAGTAGTAAGGTATGAGGTTTACGGTTATAGTAGCTGCAATAATCAGTAGAAACATGTTCAGATTTTGCTACATGCAAACAGGTGAAATAACCTGTGGTTAGCCTGTAGCAAAATCTGAACATGTAAACTAGACACTTGCCCCTGGTGCTTTGCCTATGAGCTTTTCTGTACAATTTCCTATGGCATGTTTCTTTTGGGAAACACTATATTTCCCAAAAGAATTCATGAATAGTATAAGAGTAACTAAATATTAATAAAAAAATATTATCAACTGAAATAAATAAATATATATATATTTTTTAATTATATAGATGTCAAAGAGCTTAACGAAGTATGTGAAGAAGTGGAAGATCTTTTAAGTGCTCGACAGAGAATTGTGAACGTAGCCGAAGAGACAAACGGACAACTTAAGAAAAATGTTTATAAAAATTACACACAGTTTATTGAAACGGCCAAAGAAATTTCATGTATCCTTTATTTCGACAATATCTCTGAAATTTGTTTATTGTAATTTATTACTAAATATTTTTTCTATTATACTAATTACAGCTTACTGTTTAATGTTTACTGTGAACAAATCACATAGATCAATAAAAGGCATTATATCAAGGGATGGCCAACTGTTTTTACAGGTGTGGACATGAATATTTTGGCAGGCCTCTGTCCTACTACCCCCTACATCTGGTTTAAATTAGTAGTTAAAAATAAACCAAATAGCATTAAAAGTAAACAAAGATAATAAAAACATTAAAATATGTTGTTCGGTGGACGTAAAAACAAATCTATATAAATAAAAATGTACAATCCACCTATACACACCGGGTAAAACCACCGAATCTTCTTGAAACCGCAAACTTTGAGCATACCGCACCGGTTAAAAGGTTTCAAGAAGATTCGGTAATATAAATGTAAATGTTCGTTTGTTCAAAATCTTAAATCTCCGAAAGTTCTTCACCGATTGCTTTGAAATTTTGAGACAACATTGATTTTGAATATGCGTGACGTGTTTTTATATACCTACTATTATATAGACGTCACATGAAATTCTCCCTCGTGGGGAGAGGGACATGATTAAGGCTTACCGAGAATAACTCGGCTTCTATTATACTATTTTAGATGCAAGTTTTGCATTTTTGATTGCATTTTAATAGGGTACGTCACGAGAATGAACACTAAGAAGGAATTTTTCGAAATTTTCCCCGCGGGGGAGAGGGAAAGGATCAAGGCTTATCTTAAAGAACTCAGCTTCTACTGTACTATTTTAGATGCAATTTTTTATTTTTAATTGCATTTAAGTAAGGTATCACGTGGGGATAAAGGAGCGTATTCCTTAACAATGGAAGCGTTAACAATCTTAATCTTCGCTATCGTTACTTTTTTCCCAAGCAACGCTGGGCTTATCTGCTTGTATTAAATAAGTAATAAGTTACCAATGAGCACAAAATATTTTTTTGGAGGTTTTCGAGGGTCCCAAGTTTAAATATTTGGTCCTTTTTTTATTATTTTTTTTTTACAAAATTTGATTGGTTGATAAATTACCATTTCGTATTTAGCTGTGAATAGTACGTTCGAATTAACATGATAAAAAATTTGGATGTTTTGAATTATCTTCTCGTACAGGTGGAAGTCAACAACTGTTTTCTGTTGAAAAAGATTAATTCCCGTCTACCTGATCAACAAAATTGTTCCATTCCATACCATATAAGTATTACTTTCTTAGCAAGCACAAAACATATACAGGTATTTTTTGTATAATATTATAGTTACGTTCTGAAAAATTGTTTTGCTATGGGAATCCGTGCTATATGAAACAAAGGACCAGTGCAAAACATAGGATTATGTTCCAGAAGTTACCAAAGTATACTATTCTTTTTATAGCAATTGGCAATTGAGGGATTTAGTTGAGAAATTCTGGATCATTCAGCTTACAGACCCTTTAAATGAAACCTTAGGAGACCCCAGAGGTAGGAGATTCACCCAGAATGCCGAAATCAGAGAGTTTGTCATGCAGTCGCTTTGACACCAACCAAAAAAACTTCTACTTTGCAGGCATGGCATCATTGTCAAACCAATGGGAGAAGTGTCAGCGTGTGGGAAGTAGATTATTTAGAGAAAGAAACATAAATTGGAACTATGTAATGTGTATAATTCCATCACCATTACTGAAATTCTGGACAGAAGTCAAATTGCCCCCATATATGACAATAATATAATAACATAGATTTTTTATTTTATAAAAGTGTACTAAGAAAAATAAATTATATGCAAGGAATGCAATTTGTATTTTAAATTTTTGTATATGTATTATGTTTAAATAAATATTTCCTTAATATAATCATTCAGATTTGGAAAGTGAAATGTATCAGTTGAGTCACATGCTAACAGAGCATCAGTCGGTCTTAAATTCGTTACGAGAAATATCAATTACCGGAGATAAAGGTTGGTAATTTTAATTTTATATTTCTGTTAGATATAGCAAACAACTGTCAAAGTAAGAAATTTTCTATGTAAAACAAAAACATATGAGAAAAGTTTACTTTTTCTTCATTTTCAAAATAAAATACTGGGATAATGTATATGGAGTCTTTCAAAATGAATACTTCCACTTTAAATTACTGTAATTATGTTATTATCTAAGAAGTGTGCAATGCACACCAATTGAGAGAGTAGCTGTCTTAGTTTCATCTCCCATATGCATTCAAATATCTTGTTTTCTATTACCTCTATGAGTATCATTAATGAAAATGGTGACTCCACAATAGAGGAAATTTTATGTTCTACAGTTTGCAAAGTCACTTGTCATTGCGCAACACAATAATCTGCAGGAACCGTAGAATTGTCGCCGGCGTGGGAGGAGTAACAACGAATATGCTGTAGCTAGCGTAAAGACGAATTTGATTATCATTTGAATTTGTGCTTTGTGATGTGAGGTGCACACATTGAGAAATCATAACAGGAAAATGTGAAACTTGAATGGTTTTCCAATGTTTTAACGTATGTTATAAAGTCTTCTGATAATAATTAACGTAATTACAATAATTTAAAACTGCAATATTCTTTCGGAAGATCCCGTATATACAAGTCCTCGCTTAATGTTGTCGATAGGTTCTTGGAAACCATGACGTTAAGCAAAAATGATGTGTAATGAAACCAATTTTATCACAGGCTAAATAATAATAAAAAATATAATTCAGTTAATATTATTCTAATTGAATTGTGTTTGTAACCTCCAGCATTTATTTTCCATCTCGTAGAATCAGTTTTATTGTTTATAAAGAAAATTTGACAATAGTAATTGTAAATGATTACAAATGTATTTGTATCTTTCCTTGACATTATAATGAAAAAATGTTAAACAAAATGGCATTAAGTGAGGCCTTGCCACATGTAAATTTTGCCAGCTCAATGCCGACTGCGGATCCCCCCATCAAAATAACTCGAATTTATTCCTTCTCACTCGGCGACGTATATAAGAATAAACAAAGATCAACTATTGTATATTAGAGAAATAATTAAGTTTTCTATTTTATTTGTAAAAAAATCATTAAATAATCAAAAGAACTTTTCAAATGGATAGAATAAAACAGATTTATTTTGTTTTATGTATGCCTTATGAACATTTCATTCAAATTTTGCATAAAACACTTTTGAAATATTTGTCGTAAAATACAGTATATAGTAGTAGTAAAATAATAAATAAGTAACTACGGCATTTTTAATATATTTAACATTTGTTTTCGTATGCGATCTCAAAGGAAAATATGTCAGTTTTGTTGAAAAATCTCTACGGGTATGCAAGTATGCATCTCTTAATCACAAACTGCTTATATGAAAGAGATCCCATAAGATTATAATGCAGCTGAAAAATTCATAACTGACTATACTTTTTTTATATTTAGATACAGAAATACAGTAGCAAACTTGATTTAATGTGGACCGAGAAAGTGACGAATTACTGAAAATGACAAGTTTTGTGGCATAGCGAAAATGCTCAGGGTTTAAGCCGTTGCTAGTATTTTTGCTAAAATGCTACAAGAATTTAGATTTGGCGACAACTTTCTTGGCACATTTTGCTAAAATAAGTAACATTTTCCAAGTGGTTAAAGCATAAAAAGATGTTTTTACTAGTGATGAGATGATACCAAAATTTCTGCAGATTCTGATTCTTTTGAATACCTGTACTTTCTAAAGTTTATTTTATTTAGATAAATTAACAATTTACATTATGAGCACGAGCACGATAATTATTAAGTTTAAAATAAACATCGAGCTTAAGAATGGAAAGAGATTGGGAAATCCAGAATTGATCTTTCAAAAGAAACCCGAAAATTCTTCGTTTATATATCTTATATATTCAATATGTAGATACACATACTTTTATTGTGTAGTGGAAAATAAATTTGTCATCTTATTGCAGATAAAGTTAATAATATTGCAACACTATCTGCAAAGAAATTGCATCTAACTCCCTTTTACTCAAAAAAAATGACGCCATACACCAACCAAAGCCGAATATAATCGGGTGAGAAATGGCTTTTCTTCCAGTAATTCTAAATTATTAAATTTATTAAGAGATGGTGCCTAATGTCTATCTCTAATGCCAAATTGTCTATTAAATTATTAGTATTGTAGCCATTTCTTGCCCGATTATATTCGGCTTTGGTTGGTGTATAGCTTTACGTGTATCGGGTATAGTAAAGATGTTCGATTAAGAAATGACGCCTCGTAAATGCCGTAATTCCATCGTAATTAACACTAAAAGAGGTTTGGCAAATGATACGACGAGCCGAACGAATATCATCAGCGTCACGAGTTAACCAAGTTTTGAATTCATTCACTTCAGCCAGGTTTTCCTAAATGTATAATTGCATGTATTTATTTGAGGAAATGAAGAATCAAAGGACTGATTCGTCTTAAAAAATCAATTTTTAAAGCTCAAAACGGCAGTAAATTTAGTGCGAAAAATTATTTTCACTTAGAATTGTGTGAAATGCATTCGAAAATTTAACATATTACAGCATCATTTGTGAATATGATGCTATAATGGGAAAGTCATTTTATCATTAAAAAAACACTTCTGTATAGGCTGAAAGTAATTTAGCTTCGACAACACTTTAAATACTTTTTTTCAGCTACATTTTGATTTCTATAAAAGAACATTTTCAACCCTTTTTATAGGTCTGTGTCAGGTTTAACTAAAAGGTTTAAACTATCTTCTTAAACAGTGCAAATCTTGTTGTTAAACCTGACGCAGACCCACGAAAAGAGATGAAAATGTTTGTTTAAACAAATTATTAAAGTTTTGCTGAAAAAGTATTTGAGGTGGTGTTCTAGCATTTTATTATATATTTAAGTAAACATATTAAATATTAAAAAGAATTTTATTTAATATTTTTCAGTTAAAATATAATTTGTTTATATTTTAAAGAGTTTTGCCAAAACTTAAATATTTTCTTTGACTGCCACCCCGGATTTAAAATTGCTGGCCAAACCGACCCAATACCGGCCGAGCGGCAATCTTAACGTCACCCTATCTCTTTTAAAATGGGACAGTTAGTACTGACCGAGTGCAATCTCCCATCGCTCTGACTACGCGAAAGAAAAGTCCACTTTGACAGACATTGCCCCATATATGGAGCGTTACATATTCTCTGCTTTGTAGAGACGAAAGTTTCCAATAAACGAATACTTAATTGTTAATATTGTAATTTTAAAACACGATTTCTGATGGAGTGGGATTTGTTTAAAAGACGCGCAAAAATTCACGCACTTATTAACTATGTATCAATATTGACTATTTTCTATCTGTAGTTAAATTTTAATTTAAAAAAATATTGGTTTTTATGGTGCTACTTTCAAATTAGTGACATTCACATTATGGCATTTTGCAGTGGCAATATGGAAAAAGGGTTATACTCTTTGTTAACGTGTGGAATTGATACTATTATCAAACGTTGCAGTGATACATATCTGCATTATGTATTGTTACATTAACCTTCCACATATTTTATCATTATTTAATAATCCATACATTAAAAAAATTAGTAAATTGATGCCTTTATACTACATTTCTTTTATGGTTGTATTCTGAAGAAGTTGGCATTAAAGTACTTAGATTTCTACTACTATAATTTTCTGAATTTCTAATTTAACACCTAAAAATTATGATTTCCAGTACATGTCAGTCATTTCCTAAATGTAGATAGATAAATTTATAAAGGCGAATTCACCGATAGCATGTTTACATTAACAGAAGTTAACTTTTTGGATACTATCCTCATCTCATTTTAATATTGTAAATATAAGTAACCATGCAAAGTTTATTGCCACTGACACTGTTTTTTTTCTTTTAATTTGCATTAGTTTCGGATGCCACCGAAAGGAATTCCGAAATCAAAGAAGACGACGGAAGAAAGAATCTATCAACTCTCTTAGAAAAGATTGAAGGCTGTGTGGTGAAGTATATTTTTTAGCCTTTATTATAAGTGATACACATTCTTCCTGAAAGAAAGCTACCATTTTAAATTACTTGAATTTCATTAATTATTACCCGAGAAGTATGCGACATACACCAATCGATAGAATAACCGTCCAGGTTTCGTCTCTCATCCGCATTCAAACATCTTGTTGTCCAGGAAGCACCGAAGCACAAATGAGAAGGTGTTTTACATTCTGCAGTTTGTAAAGTTGGAATAACTCATTATTGGGCAACGTGAGTAATCTGTAGGAGCCGTGGGAGGAGTGACAGTTGATATGCCGTAATGAGCATAGGAAGAATTTGAATATTTGTTGGATGTATGTTGTGACACAAAATGTTAAGAAATTGGAATGGGTAAATGGGTAAATGGAATGAAATGAGGAAACTTGTAACGTGCATTAAAACATTAAAAAACTGTCCAACATTGTCAGATTATAATTAATATAATTACAATAATTTAAAACAATAGCTTTCTTTCTGGAAGACCCTGCATTTATAAAAGTATTAATAGTTATTATTATATTTTTAGAGTATTTTGGAAGTTCAAGATCGTTACCTAATACACAGTGGCGATATAATGGAATTAAACACTTCAGATTACACGCCGATACAGCGAATTCACGCCATTCTTTTAAACGATGTTTTAGTCCTAGCAAGCTGGCTTCCCACGAGGTAAACTTTATTATTTCAATTATTTAACGTTTTAAAAATAATAAAATAAAATTGTATATTAAACATGCTTCAGATATTATATTATATTTTATTTTAATCTGTAACAAGAGAAGCTATTACAGATGAAAACATTAGTTAATTCTTGTTCTGTTGATGTAAACAAAGATTTTAATTTACAATGCTTATACCTTTTTAAATACTGAAAATGTAGCCATGTTATTAAATTTGAACTTGTGAGTTTAGAAAAAAACAGTAAATTAGAGTAAAGGTGTCTTTGTAGTTTGTTCCCAAGGGCTGCAGTCGTAGGAATTTTTGACATTTCGTTTGCATATCGAGGCCTCAAAATAAAGGTCAACTTTGCTTTAAAGTTGGTTTCGGCAGTTCCATATACATGTATTATAAACTGAATATAACTCATACAATTCTTTTTAATAATAATTTGACAGATGCATAAGATACTTTCAGTTTCATATTTTCACTTTACAGTCAATTGTGTCGGGTTTGCAGAAGTTTATCCAATGGGAGAAGACATAGGAGTGTCAGTTGGCCTGCGGTTTTCATACTGAGAGGCTGTGTACTTATTTTCTCTGTAGTAAAAAATGGACAGTACAAAGTACTATTCAAAAGGCACTAATAATGACGGATGCTTGAAATGTGAAATAAGCAGAAAGGTGAATATGAGGAAGACTGCTGTCCGTAACACAATCACAAAATAGAGATTTTTGAATTCACCAATTGAAAGAGAAGTGGATGTCTCGGGAAAACAACCCCTTGTGATAACGCCACTACCTGGAAAATTATTGTTATGAATTCTCTGATGAGTTTGTGCAGGAAAAGCAAAGCCTTTCTGCAAGGTGACGGGTGGTAAAAAATTCTTCAACAAATAAGTATAGAGTCAAAAGTGATCTCTGAAAAGGATATTTTTCTAACCAGCATACAAATTTATTAACTATTCATAACATCCAAATTTTTTCAATTCTGACATTTCGTGACTCTAAAATAAAATTTTATTAACTTTTGTTAGGTGACACGTTAGAAAAATCATACAAAATGCCATAAAATAGATAATGTGTGGCAGTTTTATTATCGTGTTCTGCATAAACGAGGGAGGACCAAAATAATTGGAATTTATTTATAAAAAATATTCTTAATAGCTACTTTGAATTTGCTATTATTTAAAACGGCGATTTTCGACTGGCGTGGCACAAAAATTTTTGAGTTATTAAATTATTTTCAAAAGAAACCCAAAAAACAATAGGTGTACGAGTTTTTCATTATTATAATAAATAAACATAACATAGTAAAATATATGCATATATAATTTTGCTTATGAATATATAACACCGAGTTATTTCATTTAAAACAAAAGGCCCACCGGTGGCCGACCGGTCTCCGTTCCCCGAACACCGGGAGTTCGGTCGTGGGTTTGCACCTTGCTCGGATGGGCTGGCCGTGCGGAGTTTTCCGGGTTTTCTCCACGTCCGTAACACCTAAGTAGGGGCCAGTTTTCCTTAAAAAGACTAAAACACATTTCTGATTTTAAAAAATTTTTATCTATAATCGTTTATTTTAGTTCAAATTATTTTAACTTAGAAATAGCAGGACATTGGCATGATAATTGCCTTTAGAAACCTGCCCAGTTTTAAATACAAATCAAGAGTTAATGGAAAATTATTAATATAAATTACTATTGTGGTAACCTGCTGCTATTTTAACGAGCGATAATACTGTTTTATTTCATTCATCTTGTTCTTATTTTAATAAGAGATGGCACTTAACACCTACCTCTAGTGACAAATTAATTTTAAAATAATTGCGATATAATCTGGTAGTCGTTGGCTTATTATGTATATGCAGTACATTGAGTTTTATAGATGTTGGTTACAAAAGATAAATAACGAACAAAAAGAAGAGGAAAACTGTAGAAAAATACAATATAATAAAATGATGTATAGTAGATTTGAAAAAAATTTTTAAATTTATAATATTTAATACCAGAACAGATGTAATTAATAAAAAGGAAATAAAAATAGAATGTACAGTACATTCGAGCTCCCAAGAATGTATGTTGGAGAAACGAAGAGAACATTACAATCCATTAAATATAATGTAGATTATGCTATAGCTAAGCATTGTAACTCCCAAGGATGCGAGATTAGTTAATATAAACAAAGAAAAATATAGATTAGAGATAAGAACACGTTGAAATTAAAAAGTAAAAATAGATGTATTAACAAAAAACGAAGGAACAACGTTACACGAAATACGGTTACCAATTTTAACACCGGGCGATGCATGTCGGCATAGATATTTGCACGCCAAAGAAGCGACAAGGACAACACCGACAGAGAATTAAAATTGAATGTCAAATGGAATTTGGAAAAGACAGGAATATGCAGTAAGGTATTAAAAAATGTTAAATTTAAAAATTAAATAATTTATATTACAATGTAAAAATGTACTTAGAAAAAGTTGTGATTTTAGATAATTGTGTAAAATTTACTGTATATTAAGAGAATATTTTGATTTGTAAAGTTAGAACAGTTTCTTTTATGTTTTAACTGATGAAGGGTAGTAATAGACCCAAAATGTATACATATTGGTGAATTTTTTAACCGAAAACTGTGGTCTGATAAGTCCTTTTAAATAGCAGCAAATTCAAAAGTAACTATTAAGAATATTCATTGTGTATTTATTTTTGTGTTCTCTGATTCAATGCACTTGTCAAACGATTAGCTAAATTCTGAATGCACACTCTCTCACAACAATGCATCTAGTAAATTGATGCAGATGGATTCATTGAATACTCACCTAGTGTGCGCGAAGCTTGTACTAGAAGTCCATCATCCAGAAGAGAATCCTGCTTGTTTTGGGTCTGCCTATGTACAATAACTTAGTTTTAATGGCAAGTCATATCACCTAAAGGCTTTCTAAGCACTCGAAACGAGTTTAAAATTAAACACCCGTTAGTAACAAAGTTTATTTAGAGTGATACGATCGTCGAGTAGTGCAGCCTGAAATGCTTTTTATACACGTGTAACGTCATGCCGTCTACTCGTGAGGACTCAACATAAGACACCGTCAATTGTACAGAATTTTCATTAAATATAATTAAACTACAGTAAAATTTTTATAATGCCAATATTTTCTTTAAATTTTCTCAGAACTCTTTACACGTATATTTATAATTATTCATTAAAATTTAATTTTAGGAGAGGACCGGTTCAGTATAAATTTCATGCCATGTACGAATTGGATAATTTAGCCGTCGTAAACGTCAAAGAAGATCCCAGTAAGATTTTCAAAAAGTTTTTCGTTTATAGTTAAAATTTTAAAATCTACTTAGTACGGTAGAAAATAATCTAATTTCATTAAAACAGAACAGTATCTAATTCTAAAGATTGTATACAGGGTGCATAGTAAAGTAGAAACCGACATACGGGTGACACACAGCACAAAGACATATAACATGTAATTCTCATTTTGTGCTTTCTGTTCACACTATTCATATATGCTGGAGGTCCTTTCGTAGTAAATCAGTCACACACTATAAGTTTGTTATTGACTTTTTTTTTCCGCATCATGTTAACTTCTGAATTTTACTGCAAGCAATCTTGTCTTTTAGCACATACTTTACTATAATAGCTAGTTATGAACACGATGCATTATCAGTTACAAAGGCGTATAAGGACGTTACTGTATATAAATGTATTCGAATTTTTATTTGATCCAACACACGTGAATATGGATTATGAGCCTTTTACAAACTTCTTTCTACCAAACATCGTTAATCTTTGCGGAGTACCAAAAATATAATTAAATTTGATTATTTAGAAAGTTTTTAGCTCCTAGGAGCATTTTTCCTTCTAATTTCTCATATTATAAATCTTATCGAGTTTCGTAAATAAATTAGAAAAATTAATTGCCTTTTAATTTACCAGTTTAATCGTATAATATTTTTATTTATTTAAAGGTTTAAAGAATGCTTTCAAGGTCTTAATGTTTCCCGACACTAGATTATTTCAGTGCGACACCGCTCAGATGAAGGTACGTGCAGCAAAAATTTTAGTATCTCTTCTTACAAAATCCTAATTATTATTTACGACGCAGAAGGAATGGTTGGCTCTGATCGAACAAACTAAAAAGAAGAAATCTTCGTCTGAAAATTTGAAACTGGATAATATTAGATCGAATAGTTTGAATCCATTTGATGGTATGTTGAATTTCATAAAAATTCATTGTAAATATGATCTAACTACTGTACCCATAAAGATACTTTTTCAAAACTCTTGGCTCCTATACTTGCTAACTTGAATCAGTGAAATAGAGCTATTTCGCCAATTCTTTAATTGCGAGGTTTTTTACTAAAGTTCCGAAACAAAATTTGAACAAAATTCTGTAGCATATGCATGCCTCATTTCACTCAAACGTTTTGTAACCGTGGACTGAGAATTAATGTGTGTAAATAACAGAAAACTTTACTACAAAAGGAATTGTGTCAAAATCCTTTTAGCCTTAGAGTTATTCGTGTTAACTTATTTTTTACAATGTTAGAAGCAAGTTAAGAATCTATTAGGGTATTTAATCATATTAATACAAAGGGATAGAAACAAATGCAAGCTGATTAGCATGTGTTTAATGTAAAGACTAGCAGACGAGCCCAGTGTTGCTCGAGCAAAAAATAACAGTGGCAAAGATTATCGTCGTCTTGTACTTATTCTAACCCTTGTACTATAGTATTTCATTTATATTTACAAAGGTTATTTCGCATAAGAGTTTATCACATCAAGTGCCCAATCTAACACTTTAAATGTGTTAGATTGGGCACTCGGTGTGATAAACCGTTACGTAAGATAACCTTTATAGTTATATAACCGATCTTGCCCGTTTTAACCGGGTGCAAGAATTAGGTCTCCTTCTTCCGAGGCTAATTAGAGAGTTTTTAGATGGGTCTAAAAATATGTTCGATTTCCTGCAAAAATTACGTCTAAAATAGTATAGTAGAAGCCGAGTTCTTCGTGGTAATCCTTAACCCTCTACCCTGCAGAGGGAAGCATGCATTCTCGTGGCGTACCCTAACTGTGTACCAAATTTCAACGTTCAATTCCTAACCGTCTGGGCTCTGTGCTACTAAAATTTTGGAATAAGAACAAGTTAGCCATTAGTTGAAATTGGAAGTCCATCAAACCCATTTTGATATTTTTAGATCGGGAAGATTTAGAAGAAACGGATCCAGAACTTCCAGAGTGGTTGCTAGAATTACCGGAAGACTTAGACGTGTGCATTGCGCAACGGGATTTCGAGGAAGCGGTTAAATTAGTTAAGAAAGGTATTTTCTATTCTGATAATGATAATCAGCCTAAACATTAGAATATTTTTCATAATTATAATTTTTTTTTTCAGCATACGGCCATTTTGCGGCATTTCCAAAAAATGTCTCTCTGAAAGAAATGAGGTGAGAAGTCAACTAAATTGGATTAATTTTTCTTTCGTGATTGTAAGAAAAAGTCTTTGATCACTTTGTTTACAGAATACGAATCGATCAAAGAAAAAAGAATTTAGTGGACATTCTCATGAAGGAGCTACACGTATCACCTGATTGTTCCTTTCAAGGTGGTCCCAGAACGGCCAGAAGAGCAGTTTCGTTATTAATAAGCTTAGGAAAATCATCTCAAGTACATTTTTTTAAAACCAAAATTTAAATTACAAGCAAAAGTATTGTGCTAAAACGATTCCATAATTTCAGGCGTGCGACTTATTTCTAAAGCACTGCACTGCAATTTTGAAACATTCCATGAAACAACAGAAAATGGACGGTGCCACGGCCCCTTACATCAGACGTCTCTGCGTTATTTTTTTCAACAACATAATAGAAGCCGGTAAAGAATTTAGTGGGGCATTTAGTAACAAGAATAGTTGTGCATCAGGTAATTTATACTTTGCTGTACTTACTAATGCTTTCTCAGTTTCCTGTGTACAGAACACTAGTCTCCAGGAGACTGTGACGGAAGATTTATGACAGCAAAGACAATATTGGATCCATTTTATTGCTGTATTTGGCAGATCCCAAATAATAGTTGGAAGTAGCCATTGTAACCTGTTTCCCATCTGAAGACTCCAATATAACTACAGTAAAGGAGTCTCAGAGAATGCGAGGAATTTGCGTTCGGTCTCCGGTACCTTCTCGGTGACAATCTACTGTCCGAAACACACTATTTAAAGTTGATACAAAGCCAAGTGGCAGCTTTGCATAAATTTACGTAACAATACATATTCAAACGTATTGTTACAACTGAAATAAGCTGATCGATTTTGGAATTTATATATATTGCTATAAGAGTGGAAAATTCTAATCACAAATTCAAATCTTTTATTCATGGTTATTATTTAATTATTTTGTCACACGTTTGTAGTAACATTAACGTTTAAAATAATAAATTCAAAATTTTTTCAGCATTTGTTATCTGGTCCGTAATCCAGTTGCAGCAATTTGTGCAAACCTTCACCCGCCACGTCTTTACTCCTCAAGTTGCGCTGTCGGCAGTTTCGGCCGAATGCATCTCTCTGATAAGAAGTCACTGTGAACAAGTATTCTTGAATTTCATTTAATTACTTTTTTCTAAATAATGAAGAAAGGTTAAGTATCCTTTTCTTTTCTAGTTAACGGAAATCGGTGTGGATCTGTCATCTCTACTAGATAATTTACTTCAATCTGACATCGAACGAATAATCAAAGAGAGCAAAGATAAATTGTTAGAAGCGATAAATGTCCGTGCAGTGGAAGACAAGTGGCGCAAGCAAAACCATCAAAATAAAGCCGGCGTTATGAAATTCGTCGACGACATGGCAGATCTCGGAATAACCAACGTCCATAATTACGTGGAAAGTAAGTATACGGATAAGTTATGGAAAAATCATTTTACAAGATTTAAAACTAATCGTTTCAACAGACGAATGTTTTGTGACGTTGACCACCAACACCACGGCATTCAGCAAAGCTTATTTAAACTTTGTCGACAATTTATTAAAAATACACGCTCCCTCCGTCTGCAACTTAATTTCCGAAGCATTGTATGTCACCTTCAGAGCCCAGCTGCAGCATATAGAAAATTCCATACGTGACTCGAGATATTCGAATGACGTAAGAACCTTTTTATACGTTAAAGATGCATCCGTCTTCCAAATTAATTGGGCTGATATTCATTTCAGATCATTCAAGTGAACATGGAATTCCTGTTGTCTACCTTACTGAATTTCTCCAAAGCTCAGTATAAGGAGAAGCTGAACAAGGACTGTCCCGGTCTGGCAAAATTGCAACACGAGCTGCCTCGCTTGTTAAATCTCATCAACAGTGCAAACGGTAAACACGTCGTGAAACAATCGAGGCACGCATACGTGTGATTGTGTCTTTTTCAAATTAAATTCCATGTTTATATATAATATATAAGTTGATTAGTTTAATTGCACATACAATAAAATTATTATTGCAAATGGAATTTTTATAATGTTTAATTTTGTGCTGCTAACTCCTGTTCCACTAGTCTCCTGTACTGTGAAAATCCACCACTTATACTGGTGACGGAACCGTTGCTGCACACCCACAGCTCTTTACAAACCAGTTCGATTAGCTGTTGGTCGTGGGAAACGAGAACTAACCCACCCTATAAGGATAAAATTTTATGATAATGAGCACTATCTTTGTGAACGTATTGAAAAATGTTAGTACCTTGTATTTATTCAGAGCGTCGCCGAGTGCTTCGACTGTTTCTACGTCTAGATGATTTGTCGGTTCGTCCAACACAAGAAAGTGAGGGCTAGTAATACAGGAAAAATTTGTTACCGTTGTGGACATTTTAAAACTGAAGCTCGTTTACTCTCTCGTACAAACCACTACGAATGAATGCTCTAAATTAGCATGCGATTGGGTGAAAATTGAGATATTCTCTTGATAGAAGGGGGCAAATCATCACTTCGTAGCAGTTTGTACGCCAGCTTTAAACTTACTTTGGTACGGACATGGCTGCAAAAGCGACGCGACTCTTCTGTCCTCCCGAGAGACTGGCCACCGACTGTAGAGCCAAGTCGCCGCTTATTCCGAATCTTCCCAGCTGACGTCTGTATTCTTCGACTGGTTTCCCTGTATTACGAAATTGGGATTTGTGTTACGTATTAGAAGTTATACGAGAAGGGTAAAGTGGCATAAAATATAAACCTGGAAATTTCTTCGCTAGGAATTCTACGGACGACAGATTCATGTCTAGTTGATCGACATGATGCTGCGTAAAATAACCAATAACTAAATTTCTGTGAGCATGTCTAATTCCTTTCGTGGGATCCAGCTCATTTGTCAATAGCTTCAGTAGTGTCGTCTTGCCCGACCCGTTATCTCCGACCTGCAAACAAGTAAGATGGTAATTAATGAACATTTTTGCTACGTTTTCTGTAATTCGATAAACTTACAATGCAAATTCTAGACTCCATATTGGCAGAAAGGTTAACATTCCCAAGAACGGGTTGACCTTCGACGTAAGAAAATGAAACGTCGTCTAACTGAAGAATGGGAGGGGAGAGCGCTTCCGGATCTGTAAATTTAAGGGTCACTTGTGCTTCCTTAGTAACTGGTTTTATTTCTGGCCTGGTAACAAAAAATTAACTTGATTCTTTTATTTTTAAATAAAAATGAGTTAAAATATTGAAGATCTACTTACAATTTTTCCAGCATTTTAATTTTGCTCTGAACTAGAGATGCCCTCTTAGCATTGTATCGAAACTTATCAATAAATACCTGTAAAGTATATACAGTATCTGTTTAAATGTCTATCGACAAATCAATTGATGCAATCGTTTCTCATATTGATAATTAAGGCTCAACAGAAAAAGTCACAAGCCATTATTCGGCCTTGCTGTTGTGACATATACCATATTGCCAAAAGTGTTTGGACACCCCAAAACTCTACCTCGTCTCATCTATATGTTCTACATAAGCAAAGGCATGGGTGCATTAAACAGTGTAGACGGTGTTCTCTCAATCGGCGAATGCGAAAAGTCAAGCTGTCGAAAAGTGGTACGACAGTCAGAGCATGTAAGTTTGGTCACCTGGTTTGAGAGATTTTCACGTGCTTTGGTCTACTGTCAAACGGGATTATCATCATGAAATGGAAACACTTGAAACCGACGGATTGGTGATACGCACGAGAACACGCCCATCCCAAACAAAATTGCCAGACATACTTTTGTGATTACAAACTATTTCTGTATGCGCTTGCTCACAGGAGGAATGAAAATGAATTCCGGCAGCAGTCTACCGGAACTAACAAGGAGAGGGCCAGACGTTCGGGTCTCCGATTTGAACAAAACTTGGCGAGCACGTAGTCCTAAACAAAATGGCTCCACTTTTCAAGCATTTCCGAAAAACGAGCCTCCGAAAACTGAGTGTTTAATTTTTAAGTCTGGAAGTTTCACTTCTCCTTGTAATGCAATAGCCAAATGGATAAAATGCCAGACACTGGAGTTACACACAAAAAAAATAAATAAATAAAATTAGAAAGATTCAAACTTAAAATAATTTTGTTACATGATGTATTATTTTACTGTACCATTAACATTAAACATGCAAAATAATAGTAATAACAAAGCTTATAAAAAGATATTTTTGCTTGTGGTTACTTACTATGTCAACACAAGCAAATAAGCTTCAGACATTACCGCAGACGAAAATAGGGTAGAATAGTCGCAGCATTTTTT
Source organism: Centruroides vittatus (assembly GCF_030686945.1). Classification (NCBI taxonomy): domain Eukaryota; kingdom Metazoa; phylum Arthropoda; class Arachnida; order Scorpiones; family Buthidae; genus Centruroides; species Centruroides vittatus. The sequence goes on from NW_027122673.1 coordinate 858,385, forward strand.
TACTTGTTAATCTTATAGACAATTTCCTCTTGCACTCATGTTGTTACACTGCAAATATATGAGGACATACAAGAGTTAAATCTACAGAGACTTTGTTTTTTCCAAACAGGAAATGATGCCACGTTTTATAAGCTTAAATGTGAGGAATGATAATAGAATAATGTTACACATATAAACTAAATGCTCGAGAGGTAGGTCCTATTATTTGGATGGGGATTCGTTTGCATTTAGGGCTACATGCTCACCAAGTTTCATTCAAAATGGAGACCCGAATGTGTGGCCCTCTATTTGTAAGTGGAAAGCCTGTCAGAACAGCAGCAAGGAACACCAGATGATGTCTAAATACTCTTGGCAACATAGGACATGTACCGATACACACGAACAATATTACATATATCAAGTTAATCTGTAATCGGTATGCCGAAGTACATCAATTGCATTTCATTCAAAAGTTGACACGAAACGCGAGTCCGTTAAGGCCACGTGGTCAATCGCTAGGGACGGGGGAGTGGCGCTCTGTTCTGCGAAGAATTAAGGAGATCGGGTCGAGCTCGATTCCTTTTTTCCCCCTCGGATAAATGCAGTTTGTACGCCGGGAGTGCCTCGAGTGTATAGTAACAAGAATCGAAAACTTTAAAATGCTTACTTGAACGTGAGCTCTGTACTGCTGTTGAGCTTCATACTCTCTCTGTTGACACTTGAGTTTCTCGGTCATGGCCTTCACGAAGTTTTCATAATTACCTCTGTAGGCGTCCATGCGTTGGGAATGAAAGTGGATTATGTCGGTCGGCACCGTGTCGAGGAATTTCCGGTCGTGCGAGACAACTAATAGGGTAGTCGGCCAATTCTGAGAGAGGCCACGTTATTGTTTTAAATGTAAATTATTATTTTTGGTAAATTACCGACTTTACTTACTTGCAAATAATTTTCTAACCATATAATGGCTTTCATATCCAACATGTTTGTGGGTTCTGAAGAATAAAAATTGTAACAGATTAATCGCAAATTCGAAAATAGTTGAAATAGTTAATACCAATCCAATTATAAGGTCTCTAACACGCAAGATTTATGGAGTTACCGAGTGAATTGTTAAAAGTGTGTTAAATTCTAACAAGGAACAAATCAAAATTTTCTCAGTTGAGACAAGGGAGATCTTGTTCAAGTCTAGATGTAGTAACGAGCAATTTGAAAGTGTTTATATTTGAATGAGAGAAGAACGAATATATAAATGAATCGTAAAGTACTTTGTTCCTTCTTTGTACGGTAGAATCTCTTTCTAACAGATCACGGAACAACGGATGTTTTCGAATAATGGATTTTTTTCTCTGGGTCCTGCTAAATCAATGTAATTTTACCTCTTTAGCAGATCCGTAAATTGGAATAACTGAATTTTTTTTAGCTCCATCTTCGGTAAACATTGTATTTTTTTCAACCATTAATTAATAATTCGACGTTTCTGGATACTGAATTCAAAAAAATACATTGCACGCTGCAAAAACTGAGCACAATTGTCAATGTTCTCGCTGCTAATGTTGCAGCCAGGTGTTAGTACCCTCCTGTAGTGCATTGATTAATGGAAGGAAACTACTTCTGTCTTAATGCTTTCGGATATGCACACACATGCAACAAAAGTGCAGCACACTTTTGTTTCGGGACGTGTTCGGGAATATCTTATCTCGAAATGGTGCTTGCACAACAGTAACATTTCGTACTGACGATGCCACCAAAAGAAACCCAGTAACATTGAGTCATCAAAGCAAACCAAGATGGACGAGTTTTTTAACGTATCGCGATGTGCTAATGATTGTATGTACTTTGTTGCTTTTTGGCTCATAACGTAGTTTCTGTCAGCTTTTTTATGGCATAATGTATGATCTTGTAATATACATGTTTATATAAAATGAAGGATAGAAATCTCAAGAGACTAGATAATTTAGAGTATGGGTGTATTTTACGCAGGGGGTCTGAATAACGGATATTTTTCTGGGCTTGCAAGAAATCCATTGTTCACAATAAAACGTTATAAAGTTGCATGTGTTAAAACATACAGAAAAACCAAACTAGAACAAATATTGTATATAATAAGTACCAATTATAAACTGTGCAACTTCAGAGACGAAGACTGCAAGGTACTTGGGGATAAGAACCAGGACAAAACGAGTTATTCCAGAAAAATACTGGGAGTGCTTTCCAGTGAAAATGGGACTGACACCCCAATCGAATTCTTTAAAGGTAGATGCATAAGACTGCATGTAATCTTGACCTCTACAATAAAAATGGGCGATCGGTCAGCCTGCTGTCGACATTCGACACTGCCTTAATTTTGCCACCCACGTGTATCTGCCTTAAGAATCTTCTGTTGGCAAAATAGTATTGAAATAGAGAATGTGCCACACTTGCATTATGGTAATCTTTTATGTAATTTTTGTTACAACATTAACATTTCCTTCTTCTGTGGCTCGTAATGGAAAACTTACCAACAAAAGTAGAAGTGAAAGTACAATTTATGTAACAACAGACGTTCGACAATCTTTCGAAATTGTTACACGTTTGCTTTTGTCATGTTTTCCAGAATGCAAAGTTAAGATTTTACAAGGATGTGCTACTGCCAAAACTGTTGGATTACTTCGTTAGAGAGGTGGCGGCAAAAGTTCAAATGTTAAACTTGTACGACAAGCAAAAGTACATGTTCGATGTTTGAACTCCAAGTAAAATACATTGTGGCGCATGTTCGCAACAGTATTCCAGGAGTCAGTGCGCGACGTGAACTTCACGCACTGACTCATGGGATATTGTTGAAAAATGACAAACGTTTAACGACGTCGAATGTTACCAGCAAACATAAATAAACAAATTAAACTATTTTAAAGTATTTATAGGATGTTAATAACACTAAATAATTATTTTTAGTTAGCGTCGTGTCTCCTACTGTACGATAGGACTACCTCATACTTTTGTGAAGGAAAGTAGTGGCTTATGTATAACCGAAAGCAGCTCGGAAAATTATTTTTAGAAAATTTACGAACGTATTATGCTGTTGATGGTAGATGATGCCATGGAAGAACAAACCTATCTTAAGATAAGCTATTATGAAGACAAATATATGTAGATTCTCTAGGCACTTCACAATACTTGCAAAAAAATTAAATAATTTCTGGATTAAAATCGTCTGTTTCTTTACAATATTAATCGTAAATGCTTAAATAATTGTTATTTTAATAAAACACGTCATAATTTTAACCCCAAATACAAAAAAATGAAGTTTAAACCGATCTTATACTCACCAAACTAGTCGTAGCGAATGCCATTATCGACCTTGAATTGCCAGATGGCGGCGCTGGAATGTCCAACGTCTTGGGCTGAAAACGATGGCCTCAACCTCTCTATTCTTCTTTGAGATTTCCGGGCAGGACAGAAAAGTGATTTGTAAGCGATACCGTTCCAATCGAATTAATGGAGTTTGGAATTTCAACAAGGAATAATTTGCCGAAACTAGTTATACTTGTTTTCAATCGGTTGTGCTCCATATGAGAATGTAAGACACTCGTTTTGCACAGCTGATTACATTTTGGGGTGCCCGAACGGTACAGAAGTCTGTTTCGATTTAACTAATGAGAATTATGACAATGTCGTTTTTCTAAAATGTTCATATTGTTAAGAGAGTATTGCTGGAATCGTTTTCTTGTTGATCAGTTCCACTATCGTAATGTAATTAATCATTAAAGTTATTTCAATTGTAAAATTTTCCATTTTGATATTTTCGCAACAGATTCTTCTCTGGGCCAAAAATTTTGCCAGCACAATGAACAATACATGTACTGTACTTTTGTGTGATACCAAAATCATTTAATTCAGAGATTTGGCCCAAACGAGCACTACTCGCTATTCAGTTTTCTAAAATACAGTTCTATTTTCCAGCGGAAAAAGTCTCTGCGAGTTTCATTCATCCGCGTGTCTATTTATCAAATTTTTTTACCTACCGGAAAAACCAATCGTGCCTACAACATTTATGCCTAAGCTGTAAGAAATGCCTGATGTCACTCGTACTCTGTCTTGTGCAGACTGGAAGCTCTCGAGGATGGTCTTTTTACCCGAGACCCGGATTTTTTGGCAGAGACGAAAAGACATGTCATCATTTTAGCCAAGCAGGTTTCTTTCTGATTTAAAAAAAGGTACGTTGGCCAGCTCGAGTGGCTTCTGTGTGCAGAAAATATAAGAAGAATACAGTTCTATGCAGTGTTTATCGCTTACATCAGGTTACTGAATATGCAAACATTTTTTGCATGCACTCAGGTAATTTTTATGCAATAAGAACTGAATGGGGTCATACGTTATCTGCTGTGTCTGTGACCCGTGCTTAGGGTCTTCAGTCTGTATAAGATCTATTGCTCTGGATGCCGTCCATGCTATTAATTAAATATCTTACAGTGCACTAACAAATTCAATTTCAGGACTTAGTTTCAAAAAAAATGCTTTACCTTATAATTGGATTATAGAATTCATACACTAGTTACTACTTACCATCAAGTAACAATAGATCCGGCCTGAAAAACGCAAATCACATTTTATTTTCAGTGTTTTAAATTCATTTTTTAAAGTAATTTTATAAATTTTACAGAACTTACTTTGAAAACAATGCTCTGGCGAGAGCTATCCTCATTCTCCATCCGCCCGAAAACTCCCTGCGATGATTAAACATATCATTCTTGTATTATCCTCACAAAATGCATGTTAACTAATGCAAAAATAGAATACCTCGTTGCAGTTTGTTGCATTTTAGGAGTGAAGCCTAACCCCGCCAGTATGACGGATGCACGTGCAGGAGCCTTGTCGGCTTCAATCTGCTGCAACTGGGCGTAAACTTCTGCTAGACGGGCATTCATATCAATTTCTTCCGACTCCCTGTTAGATATTTTTACTCGAATTTAGTCATTTACCGAAAGTCAAAGTGACTAAATACTTTTATTTACTCGATATTATGAATCTTAGCAGTCAATTCTTTCTCCTCCTTTAACAAACTTTGTCTCTCTTCGTCACACTGTAGAACGCTTTCTAATGCCGTCGTATCGTCACCCACAACTTCTTGTTCGACGTGAAGTATCGATATGTGAGAAGGTATCTTTAGATGGCCACTGCAAAACTTAATAAATTTAGTCTCCCGACTTTAACATGCGTTATTTTATTTTTAAAAGATATCTTATTTACCCCGAAATCATTCTCAATAGGGTACTTTTTCCTATTCCGTTCCTTCCGACCATACCGTATCTTCTACCGTAAACTAGAGTTAGATCAGCTCCTAACAGTAACACCCTGAAAAATAATTATACACTTGTATTTTTTGATATATATTCTTTTTACATATATATATAAAAATTGCTTACTTATCACCGAATGCTACATCAAAATTGCTGATTTTAATGTCTTTACTCCTGTTGTTTCCTTTAGCTTCTAATTTATTGTCTTTCTTGCTCATGGCTTGAACCGCCGTAGCAGCTTTATTGATGTACTGAGTGCTAGAATAATAAAAAATTTGTTTATATGTGACACTTATGTATCTTAAAATAATATTTTCCAAATTGAAAACCAATTATTAAAATTTTGGATCATCATGCACGAAAACGAACATTCAGAGAAGTCAATCGAGCGAGTTGTTGTTGACTTCTTCCTTCGGAATTTATTTCGAGAATACTTTAATAATACAAATCTTATTGGAAGTAATAGCTCGGAATGTTTATCCTTCTATTTTTGCTGGTAACCAAGTAGTGAAAGACTGTGATTGTCCGTGTTGGATTTTCAACAGCATAAACAGCATAAATAGCAACGAATTGAACATTAAAAGAAATTCCAGAATAATTCATTGCTATTTTATATTCCAGGGTTGCAGAGTTGGAGTTAAATGGGTGTTATTTTGAATTATTTTGTGTTTTTGTACCAGATGATCAAACTTTTTATACAATAAAGGGCCATACAACACCATTTTGTGCAAATTCTGCATGTGTAAAGTAAATATAAATACTACACATCAGCAGTTCCAAAAGTTACCAATCAGCAGTTGTACAAGCTGTAGAATTGTGCAGCTCCTGCAGATTTACCTGTTTTGTACAATCATGAGAAATTTAGACTTGTAAATACAGAACACCTTCTCTGCCGGAGAGTTGCCATTTATGTTTATAGTACTTCCTAGAGGTAGTAGACGACAAAACATTTGAATTCAGATGGGAAGACAAACTCGGATGGTCACTCTATCGATTGGTGCGTGTTGCATACTTCTCAAATAATAATTAACTTGATTACAGTACTTTAAAATGGTAGCATTCATTTTGGATCTCGTACTTGTGATTTCATTCGAGATTTCAAAATCGTTATATCATAAAACAGGCCTTTTAATTCCAGCAGTATTTTAATATAATAAAAACGTTTTCAATGTACTCATAGATCTTCCCGAGTTAGGACTAACGAATAGAATACATTAAATTAAAATTTAACTTTTAAAATAAATGAAACATAAATAAATAAGTAAAATTAACTAATAGTCTGTAAGTGTCAAAGTTCACGGTTCAAAAATATATTTCTAATGCAACCAATAAATGATTGTTTTTTCGAAGTTTTAAATATTTCTATCGTTTAAATTTTAGAGATGCGGACAGTCTTTCCACAACATTGGAAATATATTTTTAAACCGTGAACCTTGACACTTATGACCTTTCATTTATTTATTTATGTTTCGTTTATCCTAAAAGTTATATTTTAATTATCGATTTTATTTTGTTTTTAAATGGTGCGTTCAGTTATATAACCGTTTTGCATTCCAATATAACTTGAGAATGTTTTGATTTCAAAATCTTAATACATTAAAAAAATAAAAGTTAATTACCCAACAGTTGTCTTTTCAACATTTTCTCTCTTCTCTTGCTTTTGCTTTAGTCTCGCTTCTGCTTTTCCAAGTTTCTTCTGATCTACCAACTGAAAATTTTAATAAAACAAAATTTATCTACGCTATTTCTCATAATTAAATTAATGTAGTACATTTAGATAAAGTATAAACAATTTACGGCAGCATTTTTTGATGGGAAATTCACTTTACATTAAAATTTTTACGTATATGCTAGACAATCAAATGCGATATGCAGTCCATGCAAAGCATCCTGCATACCCCAAGTTAACGGCATCTGACCGATTTTGCACGCGTCGTCGATTCCCGAGTGTAGTATTGATTCGTTATTGTTATTTAATTGTGTTTTCGGTAATTAAAAATGCCTTACGCTAAAGCTTGGAAAGTCTCCGTGTTAAAGAGCTGCATAAAGAAGAGTTACTGAAAATTAACACAACACAAACCAATTGACTTGTTTCAAATTCGTCATATGATCTACCAGGCTATATCGAGGCTAGTAAATGATTAGATATAAATCAATTCGTCTAGAGGTAGGCTAGGGGTGGCAGTTATGTCGTCATTATCTGGTAAATTTACTGATTTAATTGACGTTTCCAAACTTTATTCTCATTTCTTTTCCATTAGACACATGTAGATAGTAGCAAAAGTTCTTACTTTACAGAAAAGTGGGGAAAAAAATTATTTTATAAACGATAGATTACACACAAAAACTATCAGTTGAAAGCCCAAATTCTAAAAAAAGTAAGGAGCAAACAAACTTATAATTAAGTAATCTATATTATAAAATAAATAAATAATTCATACCGATATGGGATCCCTCTGCTTCATCCAAATGCTCTTAACTTCTTCGGATCTAGTTTCGAATTCTTCCGCCATTTTCCCAAGATGGATGGGAGCGTTAAGAATTTTATGCTCCACTTCTTCGTTACCTCCATCCGTTTCACTTAATTAAAAAATATAATTTGTTTAAAAATAAATTGGTAACAATTATAAACAAAATACACCCGAGTAGTTTTTGTTTATACTCCACAAATCAGTCTCACTCTTTAAGCAAGATTTACTTTTAGATAAAAGTATATTTTAGCTTTCTGTTAATTAGAAAGTATTGAGTAATTGGGTGGAGAAGGAGGGATGTAATTCAACATGTTCCAATCAAATCATCCATAAAATCTTCTGTGAATCCAACATGGATATACAGTCACGAGTTACACGAGTAGCAACGCAAACGTGCTGGGCATATCACGTGTCACAAACTCATTCAATGAATGGTCTTACCAAATGAGTTACCACGAGATAGTTTCAACATGTTGGCATTGCTACTCGCCTAGCATAACTCAAGACTTGGCATCCCGCATTCAAGCTCGGATCGTCCAGAGCAGCACGTCGATGCCTTTACTGCTTCGACCGTCTAGAAAAGTCCGACAGACACCCCAGTATATCTTTGACTGACGGTTAAATTAAAGCAAACTCAGACGACTCAGAATAAATCCAACAATGGTTACATTTGATATCAATTCCAAATTAAACAATAAGAATAAGCTATCAATATTATAAAGGAAAGTGAAAAGAGCAATGCTGGGAATTCAGATATCAAACAGAAAATAAAAGAACAATAGAGACGGGATGTATCAAAAGAACAAAGAATAATAGATGAATAAAATGAGTAAACACCGGGAGGTCTGCGTCACGTCATAAATAATTATGGCTGATGATAAACCTGCAAATTTCTTAAAAGTTCGCTTTTTTCTTATTTTGTGTTAAGGTCGAGGAAATTTTGCAAATAGAAAGTATAATTAACTCAAACTGTCAGAATACATTTGTATTTAATAAATTTAAACTTATTTATTAGTTTTTTTCCTCGTTGGCATGTCGCAAAATGGTCAATAATTAATCAATACGTAGCTTATTTGTGGCAGGACTCTGAAAATTCTTTACTTGTCGGAACCTGTAATATCTGGAATAATTGTGCTTACGTTGTCTTAATTTTTAACCATGCCCAGTAGCTTCAATAACTGCGTAATGCCAGGTTGTGCAAATTGGGCAAGGATACAAATGAACGTGAAGTCTGCAAGTAAGTTTTTCTTCATAAACCTGATTATTAAAGACAAACGAACTGCTGTATTATGGGATATAAGCTCGATACCGCTATTAAAGGAGCTGAAGTAGACAAATCAAGAATAGTAGAGAGCAAAAGTAGTACTACAATCTTGAAAACGAACTAGAACTCGTCCGGGCTATGGGTGAAAAAACACATAACGTCTGTCTTCTCTTAAATGCATTAAACACGATTCCACTCGCATCAATTGATTCGAAAAGGGCATTCTCGGTAGCAGGACTTTTCATTATCAAAATAAGAATCAAATTGAGTGAATCAAATTTTTGTTTTTTAAAATCTTATTATAAAAATTTACAATAATATTTTAAGTTAGAAGTTTGATCTAAGTTCATTTTTCTTGTTGTTGTTGTGTGCAGTTTCCAAAAAACCTTAATAAATTTTTTTTTTATTTGTGAAAATTTCAATGTAATTCAAAGGTAATTTTTAGTATATATCTCACCCAGCATTGTTAATATGGTTTTGGAGGTTGCGGAACGTATTAAATTACTTTAAAAAATGAAAAGTAATTATATTATTTGATTTCGTGATATTTTGTATACCTTCAAAATAATTACTTTTATCCCGGAATCGCGGGACAAGCAAAAGACCGGGAAATGAGAAACCCTACTAATTATGTTAATTATCATCCAAGAATGCCTTAATGTGCATTAAAACATTACAAAAATGTCCAAGTTTCTGTCCATTACAATTTCACGACACGTGCATCTTGTGTCACACAGCACACCTCAACCAAATTCTTCTTATGCTTGCTACGACATATCCGTCGTCATTCCTCCCACGGCATCGACAATCTTAGAGCTCAAGCTGATTACTCGCGTTGCAGGACGACAAGCAATTCCGATTTTTCAAAAAGAAGAAGCAGGAGTAAAGCAAGAGAAAAATCTAAGCTCAGAAAAGGAAGATTCAAGAGAAGATCCTATAGAAGGGCATCCAATGTATAAATAAAGTAAGATATTACTAAAAATCTATAATAAAACATTTTAATACGGTAAATACAATTGCAATATCAGTTCACTTACAGCTTCACCGCTTTTAATAACTTCCCACAAATGTCTATAATTTCGGTTTTGTCCTTGCTGCCGGCACTAATTTCGTGTAGCATTTCGCCGAGAGCATCGTAAACTTCTTCCGAAGATTGAAAATCATCTTTGCTGCCATCTAAAACGCCTATTAAATAAAAATAAAGTTAAAGTATTGAATAATCATTTCTAATAAGAGCATTTTTTCATTCACAAGTCATATTTCAAGCGTAAATTATGGCAGTTTATGCTCACAGTTTCAAAGGGATTAATGAAAAACTTGTAGGAGTATACCTTTAGCTTGGAGCAAGAAAACTGGGACGCTACGCATATTTTAGACTGCACAATAAAATAAAGAGTATACATAGACTACTTTATAACAGAAGTATATTAAAAGCATACTACACCCTTTGTACATATGTCCTAGGATAAATATTCCATTCTGGTATTAAATAGTTGCATTTAGGTTCTTGGTTAGAAGTGATAATTTATATAGCACAAGATAAGTCTTGTAAAAAATTCAGAGTATGTACAGCGTATTGTTAATATACAGAATTGAATTGGATCAATGGAATAAGGCAACACAACAGTTATCTGCCGAGGAGTACTCTCAAGATGACTTTTTACGGACCCCTATTTAGGTGCTAGACACACAAAGCTTCACATGGCCAACCTATTGATTGGCTACAAACCCATGACAACTACAAAACTAACAGCATTCGGTGGTTTTATCCACTCGGCCACCGGTGGGCGCTATCACATTCTCAACGAAATTTAAAATACTAATCTTATTTATTTATTTTTTAACCACAGTTCTGAGAACAGAAGCAAATTACTCTCAAAAGTATTAAAGAAACTATTTATTATATACAAGATTAACATGGTAAATTTAATCGAGTAAATTTCGGACTGCGCTGTCTCAATTCACGGATTTGTGGTCCGCCAGAAAGATCGTCTTATGACCCGTTTATCTCAGATCAAGTCCATTTATTTTACAACTATTTACAGTATATACAACAATAATTCTGGATGGCTACCATACAACTTATTCTTTCGCTTTTCTTTTCTCTCTCCCCAACCAGTTGAGTTGCCTTTTATCCAACTTCGAGATTTGTTGGCCACCCAATCTGGAGCTGGGTCAGTAGATTTCCTTTGGGTCCACCTCGGTTGGCACACGTGATCCAATTTGGTTGGAGTGACTCGCACTGACCAAACCCCTCTGGAAAAACAGGTTCCTTCAAGTGGAAGTCTAAATCTTTGTCTCCACTCGTTACGCCTCCTTGACAATGGTTAATTAATTCCTCAATGCTTCCATGTGTATCGAAATTGCATTACTCAAATACAGTACTACGTTAGGTAAAGACAGCTGATAAAGCTGCATTAATTAAAACTTCTGCTGCATATATAAAGGGATTGCCGCAATTAATATTGCACGTTAAGCAAGAGATACCCGTTCATAATTTTTGCAATAATCGTGTGTCTATGACTACCAAATAGCAATTTACAAAATAAAAATGTTTGATAAAGCCAGTGTTGTTTTTGACTAATCAGTTCTTATAGGAAACTCAGTAAATTAAGCATAACAATGCTGTTTCAGGACCACCTATATAAACTTATATCCTAGACTTGATTATAAAACACCAGTAGATAACTCTTCTATCCGGACTTTTTTTTAAAACTCTTTCTGCCCTGTGGGCACTCACAGGGCCTCTTTTAGCAAGCCCATTATGGGGCGGCCAGGTGGTGAGGAACGGGGCCCGACATATCCGGACGGACCACCCTCCCGAACAATTCTTGGGGATTTTTCGACTGTCTGGATTCGATTCAGGGTCCCCCAGAGCGGTAGATTGCAACCTTGACTGCTTGGCCATCCGGCCGTCCTTCTATCCACACTGATATGCCACTAAACCAAGAAACATGATAATTTTGCCCATACCCTAAGGATATATGAAATGCATTTCTATAAATCAATTGATTACATGCTACTTTCTCTTTACAAATTTCATTTATGAAATTTGAGATATACAGTGGAACCTCGCTTAATGAGTATTTTGTATAACGAGCAAAACAAATTGTAAAATAATGACTTGCTTAACGAGCGATATTTCGCATAACAAGTGACAAAAAGAGGGGAAGTCCCGCATTGTATGCATGCTCCATCAGTCTATGTTTAGCACTTGTTCCACTAGCATATTACCGTCACTTATGATCACGTATTTTTCCAAACTTATGTTCAGACATATTACATATAAACATCAATAACCATAGTCCATTATATAATAAACACACCAAACGATATGCCAAATTCTTGGGCTATATAAAGGCTATAATTAAATAGTAGAAATTAATTAATTTGACTAGAGGTAGGCAGTTACGCTGCCGTCTCGTAATAAATTTAATGACCAATTCCAAATTAGATTTTATAAATGTCTAAATTAAAAATTAATTATTTGTAATTATTAAATTTAATATGAGATGGAAGTATAACTGCCTACCGATAGTCAGATTAATTAATTTCTAGTATTTATTTCGCTTAACGACTAAGATTCTGGAACTAATTACGCTCGTTAAGCGTGGTTCCACTGTACTGTCTTTGATTAAATATGCTAACAGTAAAAATTCAGCAGTACAGGCAAACATTTTCAACAGTCCTAACTGGTCATCATCTGGTTTTAACTTGGTGAATGGAGATTGTAATTAGAACAAAAAAAAAAAAAAATGATGTTATTGATGTGGCAGTGCGCACAACTGATTATGTGTAAGTAACAAAATGTAAAGACATCTACACCAAGCATTAATACAGGAATTAACTACAAAACTGTCTATTGGCATTATGGAAGTTGCAACTTTGTATGCTATGTTATTTTTCTTGACAGTACCACTAACCTTATTTGTTAAATTTGCCTCGAAGACACGGACATAACGTAAGTTTAGATACAGAAAGAACACGATGTTAGATGGTGACTTTTGTGTACCGAGATTCTAAGGAACAGTAGAACCTGGCCGTGCAACCATAACAATCTCTTAACCGCTAAAGAAATCTTCAATAGATTTCGCCACCAGGAAAGACTTTCCACAGGCTTCCCACTGTGGCTTCTAACATGCATCCGTGAACTTTCACCTCGGCTGTATTTGTTCATGTATATTTTATATCTGTATGTACTGGTACGTATGTTCTTGTACTTTTTATATTATATCGTGTCCACGTACATACTATATCGTTTGTTTTTTAAGTAAGTAAGTAAAGTTTATTGTATAAGGTATAAACCTGTTACAAAGGGGGTTACAAAAGGGTATCCAACCTTAGTTGGTTTGTAATATAATACATTAATTCCAATATAATCTACATCTTGCCAAAAACCATTGACGTACACTTTTGAGTGCTAGAAATTAAATATATAACTTCGTCTATCATAGTACTCGACTACAAAAATCATTAATGCAATTTATAACTATACGGAAAATTATTACATAAACTTATCATCGTTGCTCTTAACCTACGTACGGAGGTTGTATTAATGATACCAGTCACAGCTTTTGTCTATAATTTCTTGTCTTCTCTTCACATAATCTTATATAATTGTATAGCATAGATATATATAAGAACAAAGACACAAGCACAAAACCCTTAATATCAGAATATATTGTTGTTATGTTATATCTCACAAAATTACTCGAATTATTGCTCTCCTAGATGTCTCGACACAAATAATTTCAGAAACATTTTATATTTGCTCTATTATACACTATAATATCGTGATACTTATTATAGATTACTTGTCAAACAGAACATTCAATAGTAGTTATCATAAGGTATGAAAGTAGTTTAAATATATTCTTTAAAATCCTATTTTCACGATTGTAACAATCATATGACTAATACTTCTATCCTTCTATTTATCTACCATTTTGAATTGATAATTGGATCCTATTTAAACACCACACAATTGAAACACTTTCTCTGGATTGATATCATGTGATTATATCTGTTTATCCTTAATGTAGTAATCGTCTCTTATGATTATTTTATTCCCGTTAAGTTTTTCCTCTTTGATTGTTGGTAACAATTTTTTTCTCCTTATTCTTGCTCTTTTACGTAGATCTTGGTTAATATTATTTTGTTTCTCTCCTTTTTACTGACCTTATCTTCCTTTTTCCGAAACTCTCTAAGAATCGAGTTTCTATCATATAAGGAATCCAATGAAATTTTCACTATTGGGGTACTTTCATCATTAGTTAGTCTAACAACACTTTCTGTACAACTGTTAGATATTCCCAAATCTTTTTTTATGTACTGGTTAATTTCTTTAGCATAATCATGTGAATTAAACGGGAAATTAATAATTATAATATTCCTATTATTTCTCTCATTAATCGATTTATCTATTTTGAATTCTATCGTACCTTTTATTTGGCAGTTGTTCTTAGATATTAGCGAGGTTGAGGCCAAAGTTTTAAATGCAAAAACGCGTACGTCGGACGTTCGGCGCCGCTTTCCCGTAAGCCTAGGAGTTCGAAAATGACGTTTGGAATGTTAAGCACGATTCCACTGGCTTTCCAAACGCCATCGTCAAACTTCTAAACTTACGGGAAAGCGGCACTGAATTTTTCACATTTTTTTAGTACTAGTGACATGCACCCAGCACTGTTCGAATTTTTGAGGGAGTGCAAATTGAGAAAGGGCAATAAGAGCAATGGTCTTAGTAACTAAAATGTGCACTTATTGACTCGAGTACTTATAACGATGAAACAGCAAAAAACAAAAAAATTGTTCAAATTTAAGTTAAAAAGGAGTGGACTTTAGGGGCGGTTGGGGATACGGTATTTTTTCTAGGACGTCAAAGAATATCGTGCCAAATTTTGTGCAGATATGTTAAACGGTATACAACCCTTTACATAACGTATATATTGCACTGTATATATAATTTATTCAATACATTAACACTATTTGACAAATTTGATGTTCACACCCACTTTCTAATTCAATGCCAACTCGGATCCCGACAGAGCCTGGGTATGTGCCATGCCCACTTGTCTATCTCCTTATATAGCTTGGTGTCGATTCAAGGATCTAAGTAATACTTGTACAACTTTGGTCCTTTTCACCACCGTATCATTTGGGGTAATCATGATTAGTGTTGTGGAGTCAGACATTTTCGGGCAAAGTCAGAGTCGGCATAATTCTTTCAACTCCGACCTCAAAGTTTACTATTCGTAAAATGTGAAATAAGAAAAATACTTTTTAATTAATTAGTATCTAAAAAAATTTCTTAGAAAATAGACAATTTGATAAATTTAGATATCAAAATAACATTGACCCATAACGGTCATACACCAAACAACCGTATATGCAAGCACTGACTGACTAAATGGTTATCCCCATTCTTGGTGAACACTTATCAACAAACCTGATGTTATGTACACATGTATCACAAGCGTGTTCATTCAAATAATCTGCATTTTGTAGAGAGATGAATTACACTATATTTCTGCGTGCCTGGCCGACATGCAAAAATCATATTCAAATTATTTCGTGTATAAATTAAACAGAAAATTTAGAATATTAATAGAAGAAAAGAAAGCGTAATTATTTTATCAAAATTTGATATTATTTAGTTGAAAATAATTGTTTCAAAGGCTTGATAAAACAAGCAAAAAATTTAAATAAAAGTTTTCATGCAAAATAAATAGCAACGAGCCTATAACACCAATAAAAGTTTAATACAAGATAAGCATTTGCAGTTACTAAGATACCGTTAACAGCTAAACGATTAAAAAAATTGAGAGATGTGCATATTTTTTAACACAAAGACTTTTTTACTTTAATTGACATTAATTAATTTAACAGAGAGCTTTAAAAGATACATTTTTAAAAATAACAAATATTGAAATAATAAAAGTTAGAAAAAATATAATGGAGGAAATAATCTAAATTTGTGACAATTGTATACAATTTTTGTATTTTGTTTTCACTCTTTGTATCCCGTGAGCATTAAGACAGCCCCATTGCAGTTTTGGCAGGCCAACAACTAGATAGCTGGGTGAGAGACAAGGCCCAAAGATCCAAAACAGACATATTGAAAAATTTCCAGGGTTCTTGGCTGGAACGTGACCCGATAAGGCATAGGCCTTCTAACTACTGTAATTTTCATATTAACAGAGACGTAGCATAGACTTTTGGCACTCGTGCTACGTATATAATTGTGGCAAAAGTGCTACGTCTCTGCTTATGCTACCTTTCTGTTAATACAAAAAATTACAACAGTTGGATGGCCAAGGAAGTATTATTTATAAGAAATACAAAAGCTTAATTCTTCTTTCTTATTTTTTTAATGAAACAACCCTTCATTTGAAGAAGTTCCGAATTATATAATTTAAAACTTCATTAATTGAACGCTTATTTGGGCTCTTAATTTGGCGAGAAAAAAAACCAAAAGATGTTCATTCCATTTACTTTTGGTAAGCTCCTTATGTGTTCAATATAATAAAGTAATCAAGATTAAAGAAAATTATTTCAAATTTGCATCTTTTAATCAAGAACTAATCGAAAGAATGACTTCTGACTTGATTTCTATTCTCTAAATTGTAAAACAGGAATAAATTAACCTTTTAATTTTGTTTGTTTGACTTTCGTTGGCTATTTCTGTTTGCTTAGCATCTCGTTTTAATTAGACTTAATGTTTTTTTAAATGTTAATTGTGACGATGGAATGATTTTTCTTTCTTATTTTGTTTTGGAAATGTTACAATGTGCCAAGTAATATCCTTAATTAAACATTACATCTCTATCTCATTGAGAAATTACGTGTGTGATAAATTAATTATATTTCAGCGTCAATAATGCACATATAGATAAAAGTATACACTCTTAATGGTAAAGCCTAAATAATAAATACACAAGCAATTTTTATATTTTCAACTTCTCCGTTCATTTTTCTGCATAAATGCAGCTCTGAATGAGTCAGTTGGTACCTTATCAGAGCTGTAGACCATTCCTGTGGTCAAAGGAACTAATGGTCTATGTTTGACCCTTCCTGAGCGTCTTGAAAAATGGGATAAAATTTAAAAGTGAAAAAAATCTGAAAGTATTTCTGAAAGCAATGCTAAAAATCAATTGTTTTCCACTTTACTAGAGATGACTAAAAGCTTGTAAAACACGAGAAATGTCATCGCACTGACTACTTCTGGGGCATAATTGGAAGTTATGCTGCAATCACTGCCGCAGCAAGATTGCAAGTTCGACAAGCAGACCGGAGTTGTCACTATATCTTGGTGAAAGGTCACATGTAGACCGTTGGTCTTTTGACTTTTTCATTTCTGCAGGCATGATCTACAGCTTTGATGACTCCCAACTGCCTCATTCAGACCTATATTTGTGTCCATTTTTCCATATTTATATTATTAGCACTGCATCAAATTCCATGAATTTATTACATGTGCCAAGTGATATCAGTTTAAAAAGGTTATGAAGGTTTTTTCCTGGCATCATCAATACTTTCATGTTTGATTCTACATCAAATCTGGAGTACTTTTCTCTAATATAATCAGAAATACTGTCAATGCTATTAAAAATTTGATTTAAGTATGATAGAAGCTTAATAATTCTCATATTTTAAGGCATTTTATAACTTTGTGTCAATGAAATAAAAGAACTGCCAATCAGAATATTTTTTGATAATAAAATTATCCATGCATAGTGTTTATGTTAGCCCACCAGTGGCCAAGCAGTTTTGACGCTAAACACTGGGAGTTCGGTCGCGAGTTCGCGCTGCGCTCGGATGGGCTGGGCACGTGGAGTTTTCCGGGTTTTCTCCACATTTTTAACACCTGAATAGGGGCCAGTTTTCCTTAAAAGACCTCCCGGAAGGCATTCTTTCCCCTCGCATAACACTGCACTCCAGAGAAGGCAATGGGGGAACCACTCTGGATGTAACTTCCCCCAGGATACACCTTCGCACATTACTAACCACCTATTAACCTGCGCCAGGTGTTCGCCGACGTCAGATGTTCTGATACGACATGCAGAGAGAGAGAGAGAGAGAGGTTTATGCTGCCATTAATTTTAACATAAAAACAAAACAAATACAACCATACTGGCTTAATAAAAAGTAGAACATCAAACTAATTTCACATAAATTATATATATATATATATTTCGCTGTTCTTTAAACAAGTAGATCTATTTGTAGCAAAAAACTTGTCTGACACACATTTAACAATTTCACTTATAAAATCAGATACATTTTGTCCGAAAAATTATTGTGCAGTGGGAAAGGTTTAAGCAATGTTTTACATAATATATTGCAGTTTCTCCTATAGCAAGTACTAGAAATGTCCTTCAGAGTCCCAAAATCTGTGGAGTGAGGTTCAGAGACATAGCAGACCAAATTCCATGGAAGATTATGAGACCAGCAAAAAAGTTTTCCAAAAACTGGAACATCTACAGATCAAACAACAATGCCATCTAATACAAGGTGGAAATGCGAGATGTATGACTTATGGGACTCATATAACCTTAATGTCATTACAAATTTCTCGCTGCACGGTAACGTTCCAGACACCCTGTAGAATGTCAACATTTAAGTAATACCAAAAGCCTCTTCAGTTACAATTGTTATAACTACCAAGAAAATTTAAGAATAAAGACAATCACGGTTGGTAGATTTTCGCAACGTCAACATGCAAGAGTTACGTGCAGAATCTTGATTTTTCTCATCCTTACGCATAATGCAATTGCCAGAAAGAATAAGATAATGTTCCAACCCAAACTATAATCAATTTCATAAATTTCGGTTTATATTTTATTTAATTCTTTCCACTTGTAAGTACTAATACAGCCATTTTCTCTGCACACAAAGCTAGAACTAATTTAAAATCGTAGGCACAAAAAACCTTTCTCACACTATTTCTAGCAGACAAATTAATGAGCACAAACATTTTCGGCCGTTTTAAAAGGCCTTCTTCAGGTGCACTGAGGACGGTTGGAAAGTCGGATAGCCAATGTTTACATGACGTCATTGTTTATGAGGGGTTTCCTCTTATAAGTGACGTCTTAGCAGAGAAGGTTTAAACAAAATTGACCTTGGAAAATATTTTAAGATTAGCCAAGATGCGTGAACTATTGTCAAAGATATGCGAATCGTGAAAGGCGGAAAAAAGGAAATAGAAAGAAAAAGGAAAAAGAAACCTGATAAATTTAGAAACTGCACGAGAGAACGAAACGGACAAGGAAAGGGTGGACCGGCCTATTTAATTAAGGGGGTTATCGAGGAGTGACCGCCAGGCAGGGGAAAGCGAATCTGCATCCCTGCTGTTAATGCAGTTTCCTTTGAGGGATTCAGTAAAGATCTCTATAGCTTCGATTGTTCTAAGTTTGCTAGAGTCAAGAATAGGAACAGTAATCCTAGCATCTTCCCATTCGGCCGTTATACTGGGTTCGCTTGCGTACTGGGCTAGGGTGGAATTAAATTTTTTGTTGCGCGCGTCGTACCTATGCTCAGCTATCCTTTTGGTAAGCGTTCTGTTGGTTGAGCCTATGAAGGTTAATTTATTGCTTGGCTTAACTCTATTGTCCACCAGCGGAACAGAGTAGACCCCTGGAATCCTGGCTTCGCTGCATTTATCCTCGTTATTTGTTAGAAGCTTATAAATCGAAGGGCTGCGCTTGTACGTAAGACCAACTTTGGCTTTTTTGGATACGATTTTATACGCTTGGCTCAACCTAGGGTCGAAATCAACAACAACTTGCTTACTTCGCAGGTTACGATGACTGGAACTGACGGCTTTGTTAACAACGCGATCATGTATTCTCTGGGCCAGCACTTTCCCATACCAGACCCCCCACAACACGGCAGTTTGGTAGTGAGAGATAACACCCAACATCTCTATTTCAAACCACTTGTAAAAAGCCCAGCGAGCCCAGATTTGAACTACTCTCAGAGCAGCAGGCTGATTGACCTTCTGTTTCAGCCATTTGTCTATGACGATCTGAATTGGATTAAACTTCTATCCTTCACAATAGCAACCAGATATTTCACTGCTTGTTAATTACAGAAATAAATATAAAATTGATTGTATATAGTAACTATCTCACAGCTATTATATACAATCAATACGATTCAAAGCTTGCAACTTAGCCATGTCAAATATAATTTAGAATTGAGTAATTAATAAAATAAGCATACAGTAGACCCCATATAACACGGAACGTATCTACCGTGTTATAGGGGAGGTCTACTGTATAATATGTGCAATAACATAAGAATAATAAAGGCTGGTTTTCTCCCAAATCTTTTGTTTCAAAATAAACATTAGAAACAATTTTTTATTACGCTTAAATAGAATTTATAACCTATCATTAAATCTATAACCTAAATACATTTGAAAGCCACCAGCAGGAAGGTAAAAATTGAAGTTTGAAGGTGGCTGTTATCAGATCTTTGACTGTGTAACAATAAGGAAAAACAAAACCATAATTTATAATAAAAAAAAACAAAACTAAGGATTTCAAAACGGAATTTTCCCTGTAAAGTTTTAAAATTACTAGTAGCAATATAAATATTCAAAATTAATTTTAACCAGTCGATCGCAATTCTGCAAATCTTGTTAATCACCCAATTCCATAAACCGAACCTTTACGTTCTACGTTTCCACTCCGACGGTAAGGAGCCTTTTATTTTGTATCCGACACGAGTACGACTTGGTCGTACTCGTATTGACGAAAGCAACACAGCGACCAAACGAGAGACCGGACCCGAAACATCCGGATCCGTCAGAAGCCAAATCTCCCGTCGTCAGCAGTGGAGTTCGTCTTCTGAGGATCCGGATTCGATCCGCACGGTTGGCAAGTCCAGGACAAATTCGGCTCGTCGGAACTGGAAAACCGACACCTTTAACGCCTTGACCGTTCGATTACCATTTTTCCATTACGGAAAATGGGAAATACAACCAAAATTCAAAAGGAAAATTGCGAAAGTTAAACAATTTTAAGCATATAAAGTGATTTACATGTATTCAACTTAATAAAATGTTGTTTGGGTGGTGGTTATTGTTCAAATTTGTTGATTTTTCATTCATTTTCTAGTTCCTAGAGTGAAAATACAAGTCAAGAGCATAAGAATGTAAGAATTGAGCTTACTTTTATATCACAAAACAGCATATAAACGCAAATATAATTTATTCACCCGATTATTACACTTCCCAGACTTAATCAGGATTTTTTCCCCCCTCTGTTGACCATTACACCAATGTCATAACATTAATTACCGCTTATTTCTACGTTTAATTACTAACGAATCGTCTTTATAACGCTTAATAGCTCTAATAATCGAAAATAAATGTGTTTTATTACCGTTTATGTATTCGAAAACGTCCTCGTCCATAGATGGAAACGCATCATAAAGTATACCGACTGTCGTGGACGACATCTTGTTTCGGAGTCAATCGAGTCACGTGATTAATTGCTATACTTTCGTGCAATATATAATTTTAAAAAAATAAATAAATCGATTTTTAATCCGTAAATTAATAATTTATGGATTACATAATTATTAATCAAATTTTAATAAAATCATTAGAAAATAAGTTGTTGTATTTATATAGGTTTATATAATTTTTTTTAAATTTTTTATTTAAGATAAATGTAAAGTTTAGGCAGGTGGCGTTACTAACTTGCTAAAATTAATGTTGCCAGATGGAAAAAATTTTTCGAAATTGTAATAATTCAGAATATTTGGAAAATTTAAAGATTTTTAGTTGGAATCTTTTATTTTATAACTAGTTTCCAATTAAATTTCATTATTATAAACAAAATCGAATTTATAACCTATATTCATAGAAATGTTAAATAAAAAGATCTCTGCATCGTGAACGGGCCCACCACTTGATAAAACCCACGGCCCTAGATTAATTAGTAAGCACTACTTTGAGTTCATAAAAGATTAATACTTTGCGCATAGAGAAAATTAAAAAAAAGCCTTGAAACAAATTAGAAAATAGGCATTAAAATATCCAATAAATAAAAATCTATTTAATGAAAGATGAGATATGAAACTGACTTGGATTTGAAAAATGGAAAAAAGCAACACAACCCTTGAGCGATCTTTCGAGTAGAGGATCTCTAATTTAGCGAATGTAGCTTCGTGTTTAAACTATAAATATATGTTTTATGATATTAATACCAGTGTCATAAATCTTATCTTAATTTGCAATTCATATTAATAACAATTTATCACTGTAAATAAGATACCATTTTCATTCGATTTCTATTACCTTAAAATGTAATTTAATTTCATATTATAGTATAGAAATAAAATATAAATATATTCTTTTTTGTATCTTAAACACAATGTAGTGTAATTAATCGAAAAATATTTTTATTTGAAAAAAATTACGAAAAGTTTTAGAAATTTTGAAATTTTCCCCGTCGCCGACTTCGCTACCATAGGTAACATTAACCGAAATTTTAATACAACGCAACAATGAATCGTATTGTTGAATTTTATTGTTCAAATTCTATTGTTGAAATCATCCGATTCAGAAGTCAAAAGCTAATCGAGGTGAGATTTTCGGTGCGTTCGCTAGCGGGAAGTTTGGTGTTTAGCGCAGTCACCTCGGGAGAAAGCGCCGAATACACCCAGCCAAACATCGATGATCAGATGTGTCCATGACACACGCTTGCTTTCTGAATATCCCGCTAGCAAAGCAATCGTTTCGGAGACTTTCGCTCGCGATTATTTAGTGTCATCGCGTTGTAGCGAGGTATTAAAGAGAATCTTCGAAGAGGTACAAAAAGATTAGCGAGAAACAATTTAGAGTAGTTCCCCACCAGAAGAGCGTCAGTACCAAACATAGAACCCGAGTATTCTTTATAACCGCCTCTATCATACTAAAACTTCTTGCTATTCTTTTTTTCCTATTTAGTTTATAATTTAGTGTAAGTTAATCCTAAGATTACAAGTCCGTCTTTACTTATTTGTCGCGAGCGCATTCTTCTGTACTGTATTCGCTCCATTCCTTACCCCAGTTTTGGATATTGTATAACATTAAGAGTTGGAATCCGAAAGAACCTTGTATATTGCTAATCACGTGAAAAAATAAATTATTGTTTTTATTTTTATTTTTTTTTTTGTGTACTGCCTCTCGTCGGACTATTGTACTGTAGTGCCAAGGCACTATACATTTATTATTATTATTATTTTCGGGCTTTTAGCATTACACATGTCGTGTCGGGTTTTTTTATTTTATTTTATTTACTTGTTTTATGTGAAATTCCGTTTTGTGACTTGGTATCGGGTTTTTGGATGGGGAGTTACTCGTCGTGGACGTGATTGGTCAGTGGCCTAGACCACGTGTCTTACGTCATGCCTAATAGCGGGTGTTATAAAAAGGCAAGAAACTTTCGTAGCCACTTAGAGTTTCGGTTTCGGTTTCTATCGGATCGGACGCTTTTCTTTGTCTCCGCTTTGAATTTGGCTTTTTGCGCTTCCAGCCCGCTGACCTAGCACGCTTTCGACGGCTTGAAGTGTTAGTTTTCCTCGCTTCCGTCCTCGCCCCGTGATAGTCAGCGCAGGTAGTTTTCTTTTCTTTTTCAGCTTTCTCTCAGCGTGGAGGTCTCGCAGGCCTCGGGAGAGGAGCCGACACCGCCGGCCATGGTGCCGAGCCCCGTCCACGCTGATTTTCGGTTCTTCTCTCCACTCTCAGAGCTGGACAAACTTCGATCCATTTGTCCAGATTTTCCCCCGGACCACCTTTATACCGTCTTTTTGGAGGGACATGATTCCCTCCATCGCTTACGTCCGGCAGACTTGCACGCAGCACTCTAACCGCACTTCCCCCACCCAGACCTCCTCACAGACGTCAGATACTCCCAAAGGGGATTCCTCATCCTGAAGACACGGGACTCCCACACTGCTGAGGCGGCTCTCCAAATCGACACCCTCGCCGGATCCCCTGTCCGCAGTCGACTGGCCCCGGACTCAGCCCTCACGGCATACCTACTCCGGGGAGTCGACCCCACAATAACAGTACAGGAGATATACGAGGCCCTCACAGCGGCCAATCATCCGGTCATCGAAATTCGCTGTTTCACGCGCAAGGAGGACACCATTACCCTCCCAAGTACCACCGTCTACATGTCGGTGGCCAGAGCTGTCCCGACCGACTATATGACAATATATTATCAGCGATACCCATGTACGCGTTACATACCTTGCCCGCGCATGTGCGATCGTTGTCTTTCCTTCGGTCACTCTGCTTGTACTTGCCGGGGACGCCGTCGCTGCACCAAATGCGGGGCCGACCACGACCCAACCAACTGCACCACCTCTGACAAAGGGTGCATGCGCTGCGGGGGGAAACACAGTGTCGACTCTCCAAACTGCCCGATCTTTCAACACGAAGCTCAACTTCTAAAATTCAGTGCCCTACAGCGCGTTTCATATGCCGAGGCAAAGCAAACCCAACGCGGTCCTCCTCGCACGTTTGCTCAGGCGGCAACCGCCGCCACCAAGTATGCGCAAGAGGTTGGTGGCCAGCCTCCTCGCCAGGATCGCGACCCCACTGGCTCCCTCAATGGCATGCAGGGGAACCTTACAACCCTTCTACACCGCAGTAAGCCAACTCGAGTCAACCGTGGCCTCTCTCCGAGCGGAGATATGGAACCTTTGTCAAACTGTCCGCCCACGATCACAAACGCCCATCTCGACATCGCCCCACCTGACCAACCTCTAGGTCCGGAACAGGCCACGGCCACACCAATACCAAACAAACGTCCTTCCCTCACGGCGAAAACAACAGCTGACACAGCAAAGCAAAAAGAAGAAAGGGACCAAACACAACCAACCAACCACAACAACGACACCTGACATGGACGACCCAGGGTCGGACATGGAATCCCAATCGGCTCCAGGTCCATCCCATGCCCCTTCCCACCAGGACCTAAATACGCTCACACCAGCTGAGTCTGCGAAACTCCGTTGTCGCCAGCAAAAGACACAACACTCAAATGGCTAATTCTCCAAATAACCAACACACTCTCTGTCTCATACAATGGAACGCACAGGGGGTTCGATCAAAACGCGACCTCCTCCTAATTGCAGAATGGTACAGCGACGCGGATATCATCATCATCCAGGAGACCTTCCTGACGCCAGATATACCCTTCTCACTTCTGGGTTCACTGTGTTTCGGGCAGACCACACCACGGCCCAGGGAGGAGGACTACTCACAGCTATAGCCTACTATTGGCCTGTCTGGCACTGCTTGCAAAACCCCACCATCCAGGGCCTCGAATATCAAGAAACACTGATTTACGTTACGAGGAAGCCCCTCTGTCATCAACGTTTATGCCCCGCACGGGGACCTAACCGAGGACATGCTAGATACTCTCACACAAAACCATCATTGGCGGTGACTGGAATGCACATCACCCCCTATGGGATGATGGCTGCAGGCGCCCCGACGGGGCGGGCTGTACTTTATTCAACTGGCTCACGACAGCCGATATCAGTTGCCTCAATACGGGGGAGCCCACCCATTTCCGCCAAGGAGGCGCCTCAGCCATTGACATAACCCTCTGCTCACCTGATCTTATGGGGACGATTGCCTGGAGTACCAGCGCTGATACACTCACCAGCGACCACTCTCCGGTGCTGCTTACTTTGTCCCTACCAGGCTCCATCGGCACCCCGGCCATTTCACGGACACGCTGGCACACGAATTGGGACAAGTATGCCACCAACATCAGCCAAAGCTGGACGGAGGGAGAGCCTCTCCCCAACTGACTACCACTCGTTAATCAATAAGATCTGCGCGGCGCTCACAGACTCAACTGAAGGTCGCGCAGCCCCTCTAGGGGATTGCCCCCTTGGTGGACCCCAGCATGCAGCCGCCTATGGGCCAAGAAACGCCTTGCCTTCAGGCTGGCCCATCAGTTAGCATCGATCACTTGGTGGAACACCTACAAAAAACTGGGGGCTGAGCTTCGTCGCAAGGTCCGCCACTCCCGCCGCGAGTGGTGGAACAGCATATGTGCGTTCCCTCCCTCTCACTCTACACTTTTTCAGACCTTCCGCCGGCTGCGAAGCCCACCGGCTATAGTGGATACCCAGAACAACATCCAGTCCCCCACCACCCTCCTAACACCGCTTCAACAGGCAGAAGCACTAGCCGACTTCTTTGGGAGGTCTCGCCCAATTGGAGCGTTCGCTCCCCTCTCGGCACCCCACCAGCCCACAACGACAAGCGACGACCGTCCTTTTCACATCCGGGAACGTTCGCGCACTCCGCCGGATCCGCAACACCACGCCTGGCCCGGACGGCATCAGCGCTTGGGCCCTAAGGGCGCTCCCAATCGCCGGCCTCCGCATCCTTCTGGACCTCTTCAACGAGTTCTGGATTTCCGGGACTTGTTCCCTTGATTGGAAAACGGCTACAATCATCCCCATCGCAAAACCAGGCCGGCTCGTATAGACCAATATCCCTGACATCTCATCTCGCCAAGATCTTTGAACACCTTGTCTTGCACCGCCTTCAGGCGCACACAATGCAGACAAATCACTTCCATCCCCATCACTTCGGCTTCTTACCTTATCGCGGCGTTCAGGAAGCACTGATCACCATACATCATCACATTGCGGTAGCTCGGGCACAGCGCCGCTGGACGTACTTGATTGCCCTCGACCTGGAGGGAGCGTATGATTCTGTCTGCCACCATGGCATTCTGGCAAAGCTGTCTTCCCTGGGCGTTGGAGGCCGGCTGTTGCACTGGCTTTCCTCTTTCCTACTCCAGCGCACTTTCCGGTTTGCTGGAGAGGTGCGCTGTCATCGTACCACACTCTCACACAGGGTGTCCCACAGGGCAGCGTTTTAGCGCCTTTCCTGTTCACCAGCTACATGGCGGACCTCTGGGAGGACATCCCTCTGAACGTACGGGCAATCCTCTCTTTCTCCGCAACAAAAAGCGCTGTCATGGACCTGTCACCCAAACAAAACCGCCCGCCAATAGCGCTGACACTGCCTTCGGGAAGAATCCTGCAACGCACCATCATACGAGTCCTGAGCATGCATTTTTCTCATACATTCACGTGGACGGCCCACGAGACTTTCACACGCACAAAACTGACCAGAGCGGGATCTTTTCTCAAATATTTCGCATCCCGCCATAACGGTGCTCATACAGCAGAGCTCCTCAGGCTTTGTCTTTGCGGTTCTCAGCCCAATGGCCGAGTTTGGAGCACCGCTCCTGGATGGCGCTCCATCCACCACCATCAATCGCATTGAGAAACCCCTCAACGCCGCATTCTGAACGGCGCTGGGCATGCCCAGGACGACCCCTCTCTTATCATTCTCAATGAACGATAGTCCATTGAGGATGGTGGGATCAGTCCATTGAGATGGTGGGATCAGCGAATGCAGCTGGGTGCGGATTTGGATCTTACACCTCATGTGAGATATATCGTAGATAAAGCAGTTACACAGTTTTGTAGCTTACAGAGCTTGGCAGGCCGGGGTGGGGGCTGAGGCTTGCTTCCTGCACTCCGGATCCTGTATTCGTCTCTGTATATACCAGTAATAGTATATGCTGCTGGTATGTGGGGCGGCGGACTTCAGCCCCTTCACCGTGGGAAACTTGAAACATCCCAACGGAGAGTACTGTTGATGATCACCCGGGCCTATCGGACTATATCAACTCCTGCGTTGCAATTACTCGCGGGTGAATTACCTATTGATATAAGGATTGAATTAAAATACTATAAATACTTGTCGAGGTCTAATATACCTTTTGTTTGTGGAGATACTATGTTTCAGCCAGGTTCATTAGTCGATGCAATTAAAATAATGGTGAGACAAGTACAAAAGTTATTGTTAGATAAATGGAATGATAGGTGGTGTGGGGAGACGCGTGGTCGGATTACTGCTCGCTTCTTTCCCACTGTCTATAGTCAGGATGATGCACAGTGGGTTACCCCAAATTATTATTCTTGTCAAGTCTTATCAGGACACGGAGATTTTCGAGAGAGGTTGTTTGGTTTTCGGTTGGTCGATTCCCCTAATTGTGAATGTGGGGAACTCGACACCCTGGAACATTTTTTATTTTATTGTCCAATTTATAATAGCGTTAGAAATAATATTAGGAATGATATCTTATTATATAGTGGGAGAATAGCAGATCTATATTTAAAAATAGTTGAGAATGAAGATAATTATGCTAAGTTCTTGTAAGTATTTGAAGATATGCTGAAATTAAGACAGGAGATTAGGACTTTAAGAATATAACTTTACTTTATCTTATCAAGTTTTTCTTTTAATTCACTCACACACTCACATTTTTTAAGTTTTTATAAATCAGTGGCGTGCCGTGACATTTGATGATAGGGAAGCTGTGTTTCTGTAAGAAGCCGACTTCCAGGGGCAATCAGTTAATTGCGCGTCAGTAATGGTCTAGGGTCCATTCGTACATAGGTGGTGGCTGTAGAGACAAAGACGACAAGTATCTGACAAAAACCGTTTATTTTAACATAAAATAAACATATACTATGTACAAAATAGTTTGCTTTAGGACAATCAGCCGTTCGGACGTCCTGAGCGTCGATGTGGTTCTTCGATGGTCGATCGAAGGTAGCCCCAGGACAGCGGCGTTGACAAGTCTGTAAAGCATGGGAAAACTTCGTCCGTTGAAGTCGGGGACACGGTTGGCCGAAATGGCACGGGTTACCGGGTTACAGGTTGGCACAATAGACGAGAAACTGTTTTTTTTTTTTTTTTTTTTTTTTGCACGTTGACACACGGCGTTTTGGTTATTTGGAACGTTAACCGAGTGCCAGGTGTCCGCGATTGTCGGAGAGATTATATCAATCTCCGTTTTTTCTTTCATCCATTTTAATTGGTCGTTCTCCCTCAATCACGCTTTCCGAGTGGTTGGTCCCTCGTTACTAAACGTAACGAGACTCTTACCTGGAGCGGGAGAAAAGTCAAAATCGAAGACGAATTCGATCTTCCACCGATCATAAGACGACTTCCTTCCGCGATTTATGGTTTCTGCCTGGCAGTTTGATATAAACAATGGGTGTCCGACTACAAACGACATTTACATACAAACGACACGAATATAAATATTGCGATTCACTACGTAATGTAGATAAATCAAAAAATTTCCCATAAAATTTACTTAATTTAAAGAATTAAAACACGCTTGGAAAAATTGTTAATAATTTTAATATTATGAAAAACATCTAAAAGTGATAAAAATTCTAAAGATTTTATGTCTGAAAATCTGTCAATATAATTATAATTTTCTTTTAGTTATACTGTAATTAAATATAACTTTGCAAAAAAAACGTACATAAAAATAACATTGAATACTCTTTACTTTTTAAATCTTAAACAATTCACTTAGTCAGATAGCTCCCTGCCAGTGGCTAAGGGATAAAATCGTTGGAAGCGTTACACGTGTGTAGTTTCCACCAGCTAAACTGGCTGAAGTTGGTGTTCTGTAAAGCGCATGCGCCAATGCCCTCTGGCTGCTTTACACCATTCAGTTATTCTCGCCGTGAAAGCTGTCTCGGAAGCGCTTCCATTCCGCCACTGCACTCTCCCATGCGGCGGCTCAAATATCGAGGGGCAGCTTTAGCCCACTACACGACCTCTACCAAAACGCCTCAAGTCTGGACTTTTATCGTTGGCGCCGTCACCAGGAACCTTACGTGTACCGGGTCTTTTCCCGTTACCGTCGGGAAGGTCAATTCATGTCACTCATCTATCGCCAGCGTTGTGTGCACCCAAGCACTGCCAGCGTCCATCCACACATCAGTCTAGACGACTACCCCACTTCGTCCACCGACCCACCAGTCGTCACGAGCGTCCGTTTCCGGGAGACTGTCGCTGCAAAATGGCCGGGCTGGCTCTGCCTGGGCGCGGATGCATCCAAATCCAGTACTCGGACCGCCGTTGGCGTAGTCCTCTCGAACACAAACAAAACAGAGGCCTAGTCCCTGCACAATTACTGCAGCGTCTTCGGGGCAGAAGCCCAGGGCATCCTGCGCGCAATCCACATCAGCCCCCAGCTGGCCAAACCCACCGTCATCTTCTCCAACAGCCGCTCGGTCATCCAGGCTATGGCCAACGTCTCGTTCTCATCACCACCTATAATCATCGATCTCGCGGCTATGGTCAGCGCCCACGCGGAGCCCATCGTCATCAGCTGGACACTAGGCCATACCAATATTCCGATCAACGAGGCGGCCCGCCGCGACCTGTTCAGTGGCTCCATCTGGAGACCCCTCACGCCACGAGACCTCACCCGGGCCATGCAGGACACCACCATCGGCACCCTGACGGATTCCTGGTCAGCGGCACTCCGCAACAAAGGCCGGGACAACCTTCGTCCGTTCGCCCCCTGGAGGTACAGTTGCGCGTCGTCTCGCCACGCGGAGACGCTTTTGGCCCGGCTTCGGACCGAGACAGCCCCGCTTCATGCTTTCCTGTACTCACGGCACCTACACGACTCTTCGGGGTGCCCCCATTGTGGCGCAGCAGAAACTACACTACATTACTGGCTTCATTGCCCCAAATACGCTACAGCCCGCAAGGACCTCGGTAACCCAGGTGGCCCGGATTCGATTCCCGGTATGGGAACTTGCTTTTGTTCCTTTTTCCGCATCTTGGCGTTGCCTACTGTTATCTTTTACTCCTACTCAAACATACAAATCCATCTGCGAAAATTTCCACGAGACTTCAGATCTCGAACGTACTGTACGTCTGTAGGATTGCTTCGAAAAAGAAAAAACAACGCCCTCACGGTGGACGACTTAGAAACGCAGGAGCGAAAAAATTTCCCACGCCGGGAATCGATCCCGGGCCTCCTGGGTGAAAATCAGGTATCCTAGCCACTAGACCACCAACTCCGCTTTAATTAGACGTTATCCGTCAAGCAGAAATCGTCTGGGCTCGTTACAATCTAACTCCTGTTCTCTTTCATTTATCCCGTCACTTTGCGCTAGTCCGTCTGCTGCTGTCCGTCCAAGAATATTCGTAACCTCCGTTTCGAGTTCGCAACGAAATTCTCCGAGCTGCATCGTTGTCCGCTTCCGTTATGAAAAAAGGACTCGTTGACGTGCAAACGGCTACGACGAAACAAAATTCTGGTTTACTGCGAAAGTCGTACGCATTGACCGAAACACCTGTTCTGAAGACTGCACTGCGTTGGTGCGTGTTTAAATAAATAGCCTCCAGTTCAACTGATGAGGGATTTATCGTTATGTCGAAAAGCAAACAAAAATAAAAACAGTCTCTAGTGAACTCTGTTTACGACGTTCGGAATCTGCAAAATGAAACGACTGGTTCGTGTGGCGCTCGAACCCACGGCCTTCGCGTTATTAGCACGACGCTCTAACCGACTGAGCTAACGAGCCACAAATGCCAGGCTATTCTTCAAGAATATACTGGGGACCAGATCGACATTCCGTTACGATACACGCAATCACGGAAACAGTTAACCGAACAATCTACTTTAACTTAGTATTTCCACAAAATTTCTATGCTACTCAATTGTCAAAGTGAGATCATTTCAACAAGCACGTTTTGCAGAAAATTCAAATCCATGTCGCTTGGGTCGTCAATTTGCAAATGCCTCCTCCGATATCTTGCATCAATTACTCTCTACTTGGGTGACATTTAAACAAGGGACGTTGTTTCTCTCTCTTTACGTTAGCCGCCACCGTCTCCCTTTGTCCTTTCTAGCAGAAGGGTAAATTTCGCACGTCTACACTCACCGAGAGTACGACCCAAGAATAATTTTTTTATCGTTCTAGTAGCCTCAAAAACTTCACTCCCCTGTTGTTAATGTGGTTCGTAAAAAGGGTACTCCACTTACAGGAAGGAATGTTAATAAAAAATTTGAGAGAACAAAAGGAAGAACAAAAAAGAAAGAAAACTTAAAACCGAACTCATATTTAATATCCATATATCTTTTTTTGGTCATTAATTTACTAAAAATTGGGGTGTGTAGATCATTCTTGGACCAGTACGTACATTCTCTCAGCAGGTTTGTATAACAGGCCTTGTAACATACAAATTGTTAAAAATATGTACATTTCTTAGTCCGTTACCGGCTCCCACTGATCCCTAGATGACCGTGCCTGTTGCATCGCGAAATTATTCGTTTCAGTCACAATAATGTTTATCAGTTGCAAATCAA
This sequence comes from Centruroides vittatus, assembly GCF_030686945.1. Taxonomy (NCBI): domain Eukaryota; kingdom Metazoa; phylum Arthropoda; class Arachnida; order Scorpiones; family Buthidae; genus Centruroides; species Centruroides vittatus. The sequence continues at coordinate 890,606 of NW_027122673.1, forward strand.
AAAATAGCAGAAAGTATGCTAAAAGATCGAATGCATCTGTAAGGGTGAATTTACACCCCGGACATCCCCGAAAAGGAAATTTCGGAGGAGGTGGAGGAGGACTGTCTACATTTAGTTCCACCCAGTTTCTGGCAGAGGGGACGTCTCCATTGTCGCTATTGTCTGTCGACACATCGTGGCTAACGGTGATGTCTGAGTCACTGTCAGACAGTTCTTCATATTCATAATCTAAATTTGACATTCTGACAATAAAAAAAAAAATTATCTAAAAACCCGTTATAACAATTATTATTTTTCTCCAGAAACATTATATTTCTTATAAACTTACTTGATAATTACTGGATAAATTACCCCTTAAGACCTTAACCCGAGATATCTCTTAAGAACGACCCGACCTTCTTCAACGTACAGTATGTCTTTACCGATATTGACGGGTGTTGTAATGGCCAGGATTATCTTGCACGCAATCTTCGTGCTCTGCCGGGTCTTCGTTTCGTGGAGCAACCGCGCTCTCTCTATTGTACAGGTACACTTCTTCATCCTCCACATCCTCGACCAATCTCTCACTAAACAAGAAAACAAAGAATTTGTAATAAAATAAATATATAATATTGAAATTGAATTACGAAACTTTAACCACAAATATTTAAAAAATGTTAAAGAGAAATTATAACACTTGGAAAACATTCGATTTAATGCCATTCACACAAAGTAACACTACATCGAAGTTTGATTATATATACGAGTAGGCGCCGCTTACATACGAATCCAATAAGATCATGATGGAGAATTACAAAGGAACCAAAAAATTGGCAGCATTTCTACGTTTAGATGTGAGTAGATACACAACTACTTATTATCACTGCGTTACGCATGGCTAACGTATACGTAAAGCCCTACAAAAATGAAACTATATAAAATTTGCATAACTACACTCTATGATGATTCTGTACTGACTAAGGCTATACCGAAATATAGCCAGTCTGGTTGCGGGGTACTCGACTGAGGACTTTACAATTAAAAGACACGTGTTGTTAGCAGGAAATACTTTAATAATATAACAAAGAATTACTTAACAAACAGCTAATGAACTTAACTAATATCCTTAAAAACTATACAATGCCTTGAACTTATACACTAAGGTAATGCTTAGACTAACATGAAAGAAAGAACTTCACTTATTCTAAAATACATATATAGATATATATACAATTATTTACATGGTGGCATATTTGGTCATTGCATCCAATTGATACGATTACGTCACAGATTCGATACCCCTTGTTCGCAGGCACGTGGCCGGACTCACTCCACAAACACAATATAAGGTGCCAAATTAAAGAACTAATCGTCCTGATGAGTACTCCTAGTACTTACATATAATTTTAATTGAATTTATTACAAGCTTTCGCAAAATTCAGGTCGATGGGGTTTGATTGTCTTCACGCACAAACTTCACTTCTCTTTCTTCTAGATTCGGACATTATCCACAATCCTCTCCTTTTGTGTAGGATCAATCCCGTCTCCAGAGTCCACGTATGAACAAAACCCGAAAAAAAATCCTTCTGCATGTGTGACATACGTTTTTATATCTCCCTCTCATCCGGGAGCCTTTACTGGGCACGTGACCTTCTTTCCACCAATCCGCATCTACCACTGTTGTGACCCCAAAAGGTGATACGGAGCTTAAAGTAAAACGAACGCGTCACAATTAATAAAAAACCCGATACAATATTATAAAGAAAAACGGAATGAATATATGTATGAATTACAACTATTAAGTTCTTTACAATTACAATAGTGGCGGAGCACTACAATTCCTTTACGCCGTGTATCTCAGAACGTTAAGCGGCTCGTACCCGTTTTATGTTATAATATACATAAGTTTATTATGTACAAACAGTAATGTAATTTACCTGTTAAAACGTTGGCAGGCCGTCTGACAGATTGGTCGAACCTTCATCAAAACTTGTCTATAAGCGGGCTCGATGTTATTTTCAAAAACGTCTAAACCGTCGAAAGCACCGGTCGACGGTTCGAACTGCTTCGAGAGGCCTTTCTTCATCTCGCTGCCTCGAAATTTAAAATCATCCAAATTGTGTGGACTGACGAATCTTCGCACGTCCACATGTTTATCCGATCCCTCCCTAAATATGCAAAGACAATAACTATTTAATTCTACTCTCAATACTTTTAAATTTATTCGCCACAGGGAATAAGCCTTTCATGAATTGTAGCTAAACACTCGACTTGTCTAAATCTTCTTTTGTTCTTTTAAAACAACGCATATTAAAATTTAAAAAGTTAGGCCGCGACTCCACTAGCCGTAAAAGGGCCGTAAAACCCCTCGCCGTAAAAGCTTTTAATCACGTGACCATGATATTTTACGCCTGGGCAGGTCGTAAAACCGACGTAAAAGCGAGTTGAGCAGTGTTCAACTTTCGAAGTGAATACTACGACCGTAAACCGGTACCATCCACCAATCAGAAGTCAGTTAAATCTAGGTCATCGTGACACGGTGCGAAAATGGCGGAAAACGAGCTTTTGTGTACGTTCTCTCGTGGCTACTCTAGAAGATCTGGAAAGATTTATCGAAAACATCCGAAAGTATTCATGTATCTACGACAAGAGGCATCCCGATTATAATAATGGATGCCTAAAACACGCGATATGAACGGCCAAAGGAAAATCCTTCAATTTAGAGGAGTATATAATAAAAAAGCTAAGCTTATAAATGCTGTATATTATCTTAATAATATAATAATAAAAGTCAATATATGAAAGTAAAGATATTACTTTTACTATATTTGTAATTATAGTATAGAGAAAACTCGTAGAATATAATTATTGTCTTTATATCGATATATCACGTATACACCGTAATAGTACTGTCACCGTAAAAAGCTTCGCTAGCCGGATCTCCACCGCAATCTGAGCGCAAACGCAAATAGGTCACGTGATTAAAAGCTTTTACGGCTGTTTTACGGCTAGTGGAGTCGCGGCCTTATCTATATATATAATCGAGACGAGTTGATAATAATAATAATAATAATAATAATCAGCGCAGAGCCCAAACGGTTAGGAGTTGAAAGTTGAAATTTGGTACACAGTTAGGGTACATCAGGAGAACGCACACTAAGAAGGGAATTTTCGAAATTCCTCCTCACGGTGGAGAGGGACAGGATTAAGGCTTAACACTTCCATTGAAGATGGAAGTGTCAAGTAACAATGAAAGTGTTAAGTAACAATGGAAATGTCAACAATGGAAGTGTCAACAATGGAAGTGTTAAGTAACAATGGAGAACAAGAGAAAGCAACGTGCAAGATTTACGGGCTCTGTAAAAGAAAGAAAAAAAGTAATATGTTAGAACACATTCGATTTTCAAATTTAAACAGATTAGTTCGGTTTTTCTCGACCTTTCTTCTTTAGAACATTCGATGAAAATCGAACGGTATAATCAGAACACGTCGTGAAAATCGAACAATATTAGAACATTCGATTTTCAAATTCGACCATTCTTTAGAAATAGTTCGTTGATGAAATTACTCTTTTTCTTTTGTGACTATAATGTAATAATCTTAATATTCGCTATCGTTACTTTTGCCCGAGCAACGCCGGGCCTACCTGCTAGTATTTTATATTTATTAAACGAAATTCGGATTAAAATTTTAGTAAATTTCGTCGTATTCCGTACCACAGTTAGACACGAATCTGTAATATAAAAGAGGCCCGATTACTCGTTTAAATAACTCTCTTATAAAGCCCCGTATTACAGGAAGACACAAAAATCGTAAAGTCTACTTCGAATATAAACCAGAGTCGGAATCTTTACGTTTCATTTAATTAGGTTTAATTACGTTTTGTAGATGGAAGTTTTTCTATAAAGCCTTTAATCTCTAAAACAAATTTCTAATCCGAATAAATAATAATAAAATGTAAAACGTCTCATACCCAGGGGGATGGGGCAGGGGTCGATACTCTCCACCATCAAAAAACATCTTCGAATCGCTTTCCAAATCGCACTCTTCCTAACAAGAGCAAAACGCAACAACAACAAGTTCAATTGTTGAATTCGTTTGTTACGCGTTAAACCGAGAAGAAGGGAATTTTTGATTTTTTTTTTTAATTATAAATTCAGAATCTGACGCGTGTATAATGACGATTAAAAAGACACACCGGTGTGGGGCTAGGAGTTAGAATAGGGACGGTTCGATAAATGCACGTGAAATACAAACATGTAAATATAAATATTTCGCGTTAACCAAGACCGTACACAGAAATATAAAAGGAAAATAAAGCAAATACGAGGTGAAAATACAATAACAACTCGATATTTTTACCTTAATATTGGGAGAGATGATTATTTAAAGGCACTTAAATTACCATTTCTAAAAATGACTGTATATACAGTAATTATAAAAGAAAGGTGAACTGCGCGTACATTGTAACGTGGACCCGATGAATCACACCCTCCGAATAACTATTTAGTCGGCAACTTCAATATTAATTAAACTGATGCATAATGTCACCAGGAAAGTCGTGCTAAAATTCCGTTAGTTTTTATGTGCTTAATTTAATACAAAATCAGCCGAATATTTGTCAAGTTGTGGTCAATCTTTAGTTCAGCCAATGAAAATACACAAGCGTCTAGACCCCGAGCGAGTATTAGTTCTAAATTATGCCGCTGCGTAAAATAGCGCTAATAGCCGGACTCGTTTTGTGGTATTTTCTGGTCGTTATTACAAATTATGAATGCTTTATTCGTAATTACTATTAGTTAAAAATGAAATCTTTAGATAGACCGAATGATTTCTCCGTAAAAAATTATACAGTAATGTTTAGAACGGAATGCTCGTAAGGTATAACTCGTAAGATAACAGGAAGATTTTCGGTATTCCGAAATTTTGACGTCATTTGTGATCTTTACAGCTTTGTGGTGGGTTAAATGTAATTGTTTATAAATTATTTATAGAAAAAAAAAGCAAGTGTTCGAAAAATCACACCTATTAACACAGGCCGGGCTTTTAGAAATGACCGAATCCACAATAGATCTACTAAAATGGCTCGCAAAGAGACGAGTTCGAAAAAAAAAAATACAAATATATAAATAACCCAAAATTAATTACTTCATACAAAATATATATTTTTATTTATTAATGTTATAAATTTTAAACAACTTTATAATCATATATATTTTTAAAAATTAATTAATCAGTTTCTTCAATCTTCCGCTAGAGGATGACCAATCGTTTAGTTTAAACTTCCTGTTTTGATAATTGTAGATTTCACTTCCTGTCGATGGAAGAGGAGTGGGCATGTCGAATGGTCTCGGGGTTAGCATACAGCATGACTTCTAAAGAGTAAGTTAAATCTACTTGCATTTTAAGTATAAATGTTAATTACGACCGAAAGAAACGCTAATAATAATAATTAATCAATCAGTTTCATGGACAGTACACATTTCGGCGGTTTAAATGAAAATATGGAAAATCCTCGGGCTCCAACATTTGCAGATTTGGGCATTCCCACCGAACAACAAACTCGTCTCACCATTATTGGAACGGTAAGTTTTATTTTTAATTATCTTAAATCGATGCATAATAAGGTTGAGGTTACTTTCAGGTACCAAGTTTTGTCGTGGTGTGAGGTGGTAAGATGTTATCTGTGCACGTGTTCAAATACACTAGGCTCTTGCTAAACCGGCCATTCCTTGCACGTATCCGTGCCGGATTACCGAGAGGGTATAGCCGAAAGATGCCACCTTACGTTTCCGGTGCATATTTTTTTTTGGACGGAAGCGGAAAAGTGGCGTTGCGCGCCGGTTTGGTTTGTTTGTTTGCGGCGACGCGACGCGTGGGCCGTCTGCCTAGCGGGGAGGGCTTTCCGAGGGAAACCGGCCCCTATTTAGGTGTTACTAGTATGAAGAAAATTCGGAAAACTCCTGCGGATGGCAGCCGGGTGCAAACCCGTGACCGACTATGGGGTGTTTTGGTGGTTTCGTTTGCTTGGAAACCGGTGGGTGTGTCTTGCCTACTGGTATGAAATACTATACAGAGAAATAACTAACATTTTCATGGAAACAGACAATCATTAGTAATCACAAGGGTATGTGCTGGATTAGCAAGAGCGTATTGTATATACAAAATACGCAATCTGTTTTCTTTTCGTACACATTTTGTGTGTGTATATTTGTAGATAAGTAATTTATGCTCTTCTGATAAGATTATTATATTTGTTTTATGTCAAAAGATGTAATTATAACATAAAGCTTGCACATGAGGAGAATACTTTCACTTTCACAATAGGACATGTGTCAGACTGCTTCCTGTATTTTGTTTGACATAACACTTTCACTTTATTGTTTACTCGGATTCTACAATGATCTCGTATTACTTTGCATAATATAAACTACTCGAATTTCTGTTGCAAAATAACAAGTTAACCGACTTGCGTAAGGTCCGTATTTTTAGCGAAAGTATAATTTGTAATCTAAGCAAAATTTATGTGTAGAAGAGAGATTTTTATAATTAATGTGATCGATATTTATTAAAACACTGAAAAGTAAATGTAAAAACACCTTTTAAAAGGCCTTGGACGGTTATTATATATCGATAAGGTAATTAACAGTTAAAAATAAAAGTTTTCTTTCCGACCGTTCCTCCTAGATAAAAGTATTTTAAAAAATAGATATTAAAATTAATGAAATAAGACTTGATTTACTTTTTTCCAATGTCTTTATTGTAATAAATGCATTTTGATTTAACAATCCTCAACAGTATCACTTTAACAATTGCCAGAACATTAAAGAACAAATTATAATTACAACTTGCAATATACGTTATTTTTAAGTTATTACTTAAAAGTTTCAAGTTGCTGACAAATGATTGGCACGTCATTGTAGATGGCATGAATACAATTACATTCTGGAGACGCATTTATACCAGTGTTCTGATTTATTACATTTGTATTTTTTTAGTTATGACAAAATGTTTTTTAATTTTTCCTTTTTTTAAACGTTTCTTTCGCATAATATTATTTTACAGTTATTTTCACTTTGACGTATTGTACGCGGGAACCATTGACGTTTAAGTCTCGACGCCGTCACCCGTTCTTTTATTCGTGTTTTCGGTTGTCTTCCCGTTTCTCCAATGTATGCCCCTGTGTTTCCGAAAATTATTCTTGTTAATATATAATGGACTATATGGGTTAATGGTCATAACGAAGCTATAAATCTTTATGCATTAATTTATTGAGTTGTAAGTATAATGATCCAAGATTAGTAGCGTACATTAATAATTTGAACCACTTGTAGTCTAGAGGGTGCCACAGAAATTGACCTCTGACTTTGGGTGCGACTATGCAGATGCAAGCGAGCGAATTTTCCGAGCGAGCGAGAATACGTGGCGAGAAGAGGCAAGACGCGATAAATATCAAAACCTGTCAGATATGTTTGAGAACCAGAAATTACTTGCTTTTGCCAGTGATGCTTCACGCTTGTGCATGTTTTCCTTTGCAAGAACTATATCACTTGCTACTAAATTTGTGTCTGCATAGTCACACCCTGAGAAGAAATGCACTGCAGATTGAACATCTGTATTGATATCGCTTTCTGTTTGGTAAATTTATCTGCTAACCTGTTCTTCTTGTAAATATTGGCTACTTGGTTAAAATAGTGTTAAGTTTTTACTATTTGGGCCACTGTTTGGCTCCAACATCACCGTCAGGATATAACCATAAGGATGTGTGGTTTGGGTTAACCGCAAGGACTTGTGGTGAAGTAGGACAAATGTAACCTGTCAACACAAAATAATATAACAACATCATTAGTTGCACCTTGACGCCTCAAAAACTCTTGTTGTTGTCACCCACAGAGCAAAATTTGACAGTTCTAACAGCTTTAATGAATAAACTATTGAGACTAATATGGAAAGACATACTTTATTACATTTTAAAATTATTACTTAGCTATCAAATTTCTACTGTATTTACTTTATCTATAATGTGTACTAAATTATTTTTAAACGTATTAATGTACACAAGAAAGTTCTCTGCTAGATAAAGATTATTTCCTTTTCTATTAAAGAGATTATTTGTTTCCTGTTACATATTCCAGATGAGAAAATTATCCTAGAGATATTGAAGGAATATATATTTAAACAGATATTTTTATGGTTAGTTAAGTACTGTATTTTACGGACTATAAGACGCTACGGACTATAAAACGCACCTGAATTTTGGAGGCAATTTTTCGAAGAAAAAAGTGCGTCTTATAGGCCGTAAAATACGGTATTACATTTATAAATGGAAAATAAAATCAGGTAGTTTTAAACAAGATTATCTATAATTAAAAAACTTTGGTTAATGTAACCCTTGGTGCCAAGATGGCGGCTCGTTTCTGATTCCAGCAAGGAAACAGTGAGACGCACGTTCTAACCTAACCTAACCTATTCTAATAATTTGGTTGCTAATAATTATGGTAATTTATTAGAATAGGTTAGGTTAGGTTAGAATGTGCATCCCACTGTTTCCTTGCTGGAATCAGAGACGAGCCGCCATCTTGGCACCAAGGGTTACATTAACCAAAACTTTTTAATACGTCAAATATTTAATTAAATTTCTCACTAGAGTCAATATTACAAAACTCCAAAAATAACAACAAAGTACAATGGGGTACTTTGTACAAGTACAAAGTACGACTACTCGGGCTTTGAGATGATGTTATTTATAATAATAACAGAGGCAAGTAAAAGTGGAATAGAATAAAATAAAGCAATTAAAATTTAGAATTTAAACTTTCGATTTAAAATCTATTGCATCGAGATCTCCGATGTAATGGATTTTGGAAACTGCGGACCGGATTTGTTTTTTCCGAGGCATCTCTCGGAGCTACAGGCTGTTTGAAAAGTCACCATGCAGTGAGAAATTTGTAACGACATTAAAGTTATAAATATGGCATTGCATACGAGATCTAAAAGTTGTGTGTTCCACATTTCCACTTTGCATTGGATGGTATTACTGCTCGCTCACAGGTGTTCTAGTTTTTGGACTAGACTTTTTGGAGAGACTTCTCTGCTAATTGCACAATCTCCCGTGGAATTTAGCCTACTAGGTCTCCAGGTTTTTATCTCTGGGGTGCACTGAAGGGTTGAGTATACAAGAATAATCTTCATGTTTTGGAGACGAAGACTGTAATTAACATAACACGTCACTCCAACTACCTTGCAGAATGTGTTTGATAATATGCAGCATTGTGTGGTGCAGAGATGCCTTTGAGCTGCTGTGAGACATTTCCAGCATTTGTTGTAGGAGAAGCTGTAATATTATACGTAAAACTTCACTTTTATTAAAAAAACTTTTTCCACCAGTAAATATGCTTATAAGAACAAATACGTGTGCCACTAACACCACTTAAAAAGTCCGCGTAGATAATGCTTCGACTCCTATCCCTCCCCATCGTGTACAATGTGTTTTTTACTCCCCTCCTTTAAACTGTATACACGATGACTGACCCCCTAAATTCAAACCATTTTATTTAATTATATTGGTAAAATTTGTGGCATTTCTCTTCTAGAAGCGAAACAAAAGATTATTTATCTGAATATCTTTGATTTCTATAATAAATAATTTACAATCAATTTGCGAACATTTATCTCTGTTTATTTAAGATTAATAAATTAGTCGAAAACATTTAAATTACGACAAAGAATTTTATCTTTATAAAGCAGTTTTAGTTAATTTTCTCTGTATAGAAAGGAATTGTCTAAATCCAAACAATCTGCCAAATTAGCGGGTTATTTTCGGGCTATGTTAATAATTAGGTACCGGTTAATTTGATTAGAGGTAGGCAGATAAGCTGTCATCTTTTATTAATTTGAATAATTATGATATATTAATTTTTAATTTAGAAATTTTTGAAGGAAAGAATCGGCCCGGAGCGGGACTCGAAACCCGCAGCTTATTAGATGGCAGCATATCTCCTACCTCTAGTCAAATGAATTGATATTTGTCAAGTGACAAGTGTTTGCCTGTAGACATAAACTGTGTGTCGTATAACGAGCTCGTGCGTGCACACACACTGCACGTGGCCAGAACAAATGTTTCTCTTTGGTGTGTATGGAAAGAATGACTCTGAGAGTGGGAAAACTGTGAAAACATTCGGTTATATTTGACCCATTGCAAACATTTACCCAAACTATCCTGCTCTGTATATACCAAGTGGCAAACATTCGTCACTCGGGTTTGCCAAACACTACACACTGCCTTAATATTAAATTTCTTACCAAATCAAAAATTAATGTCAGGCTAGAACTCGGTTTATTAATTGTAGTCGAGTTCTAGCCCAAAATTAACGCGGCAATTAACGATTCGATAATTATAAAATTTGAGTTTTATTGTTAAATTTGATACTTTACAGAACGCACGACACAGTAAAAAACACCAATGCGATACCTTAAAACTTATATTATCAGATGTTTATGATGACGTAATACTGTTATTTAAACAGCGAAGCCCTACAATTGTATTAAATGTCAAAGGATTATTAGATAGGCGGTAGATGGCAAGATAAACAGTAGACAGGAAAATAATTGAGAAATCTTATAAAGAATTGAAAAGAAGGTATTAGCGAGGTTGAAGCCGAAGTTTTAAATGTGAAAATGTGTACGTCGGACGTTCGGCGCCGCTTTCCTGTAAGCCTAGAAGTTTGACAATGGCGTTTGGAAAGTCAGTGGGATCACGCTCGATATTACAAATGCCATTGTCGAACTCCTAGGCTTACGGGAAAGTGGCGCCGAACGTCCGACGTACACGTTTTCGCGTTTAAAAACTTTGGCATCAACCTCGTTATTATATAAACATTTCTTAATTGAGGAGACTAAAACTTGATACGATATCTAATAGTAATGACTGTAGATAATAAAATAGTAATAAAAATCTTTTAGGTTAGAACACTATAAAGTATATAGTAATGCACTTGTTATAATATGAAATAAATTAACTTTTTCCTTCCCACTTATGGCTGTATTCACGGTCAACAAAGTATAGCCAGAAGCGTGTGTGTGTGCAGAAAATTTTGATTTTAGAAAATTATATTCCTTAAACGTGTTTTCTCTACTTAAGCTGTATTCACTTATGTACGACAGAGAGAACAATTTATTAAATATGTAAAAAGGAAACGACAACCTCGACCGTCTTTATAAAATTTAGTCTTTCAAAATAGTGCATCATCTGCGTAGTGTGTTTTAAACAAGACCTGGGGTGGCCATCTTTTATATGGATTATAGTTATGGCTATTAAAATAAATTCACTTTACAAAATATCTTTACTTTGTAAAATTGTTTTCTGAAAAAAAAAAAAAGAAGATTACAGCAAATGTTTGGAGCAATTGTTCTATCTCATTCCTCTGTGAATGCCATCAGTTCAATTGTAACTCTCTTTGTCGGAGAGTGATATTGTGGGAATTATATATATTTATATATAGTTGACAACAACCTAATTCCACTAAATAAGGGATGTAATCCAGACAATATCTAATTTGTAACAGATTGATTCCAACAATATCAGTGAGGTTGAGGCCGAAGTTTTAAATGCGAAAATGTGTACGTTGGACGTTCGGTGCCACTTTCCCGTAAGCCTAGAAGTTTTGCAATGGCATTTGGAATGTCGAGCATGATTCCACTGACTTTCCAAATGCCATTGTCAAACTTCTAAGCTAACGGGAAAGCGGCACCAAACGTCCTACTTACACATTTTTGCATTTAAAACTTTGGCCTCAACCTGGCTATCTTTTACTAAATTGCTATATATAATCCCAACAATGTCTTATGTACTAAATCACCATATGTTAAATATGTACATTCATGACAATGCTTCTTTCTATTAAGAGTCACTAGTTCTTTATTTAAAATTTATTTTGTATACTAGTACTTTCTATTTATTAACAGGACTTATTATACTGGAAATTATGGATGCAGATATTTAGTCTTACAGATCAAAAATAAGGTTCTTTATTTAGTTCACCCGAACACACACTTTAAACGTGTGTTTCGGACTTGTTCGTCCCTCCTCGGCAGGCCTTTAAACGACACTTTCTACAATTAACAATAAAAACATTTCTAGGTACAGTTATAACTAAAATTAGTAAAAACACAAACATTTCCCGACAATAAATTTAAAAATTCTTACAATTTCTGTATTTCTGATCTTCTCTACACTTCCACTTAAACTCACGATCCACAGCAACCATACAATTTTACACATTCCTAATTTTTATACATTAAAATCAGTTTAAAACGATAAATTTAATTATTATTTCAATTAACTTACTTCTTTTTGTTTATTCGTTTCTACTTAATTTCTATTCTAATACGTTCCCATCACTTCTTTTATACCTCTTCCTCCCCCTTTTTATAATGCTTAACCATGATTGATGGATCTCTCTACCATTGTTGTAATAATTAGGCAAACTAATAAAATGAATAACAACAATGGTAGAGAGATCCATCAATCATGGTTAAGCATTATAAAAAGGGGGGAGGAAGAGGTATAAAAGAAGTGATGGGAACGTATTAGAATAGAAATTAAGTAGAAACGAATAAACAAAAAGAAGTAAGTTAATTGAAATAATAATTAAATTTATCGTTTTAAACTGATTTTAATGTATAAAAATTAGGAATGTGTAAAATTGTATGGTTGCTGTGGATCGTGAGTTTAAGTGGAAGTGTAGAGAAGATCGGAAATACAGAAATTGTGAGAATTTTTAAATTTATTGTCGGGAAATGTTTGTGTTTTTGACTAATTTTAGTTATAATTGTACCGAGAAATGTTTTTATTGTTAATTGTAGAAAGTGTCGTTTAAAGGCCTGCCGAGGAGGGACGAACAAGTCCGAAACACGCGTTTAAAGTGTATGTGTTCGGGTGAACTAAATAAAGAACATTATTTTTGATCTGTAAGACTAAATATCTGCATCCGTAATTTCCAGTATAATAAGTCCTGTTAATATATAGAAAGTACTAGTATACAAAATAAATTTTAAATAGAGTTAAAAAGGACACAAAGGCATAATAATTAAACATTATTTAATAATCACTAGTTCTTTGTTCCTTCCTACACGTGCTCACCTTCCTTTCTTCAGTTATCTCTTCCCTGTTCGGTGATCACTTCGGATGAGATGAAGCCCATTGAGGGAAAGAGATGTCACATCAGTTTGTTTGTTCTTTTACTCTTTCTATATGTCACAATCTCCTTTCCCCAATGGAGGGTGCCTTATGGCCCAGTTGACCGTCTTCGGATACACACCTGGTAAACAGAGACTGTTACTGCCTCCAGTAGTAAGTTCGAATGAAGCATCGTAACGGCTCATGGTGAAGAAAGAAAAGAAATTAAAAAGAACGGGGACAGGAGTACCGTACAATCAGAAATGCATTCTTGCTAACAATGAGTTTTTCAATACCATACTAAAACTCTTTGAAGAAAAAACTACAGTTAAACAGAAGGATGATAGAAATGAATGATAGGTGAAATGCTGTTTACATGTGTACAGGTTAATCCATTGTTCTTGGGGTTCAATAAGACAAAGACAAGGATAAGAATTAAAACAATAACTTGAATGTAGCAAGTTGATATCAAAAATGGGATACACACTTGATAATCATGTGTAACACCGACAAGTAAGCAGATCTTGACTAACAATAGCATGCTCGGTGACGGAGCTGGAGACCTCTTCTTGCTAAGAAGACAGTTCCAATTCCAGTTCGCATAACTTCTCTTTCTGTGTAGACTTTTTACAACTCCGTTCCACCTTTTTCCTCTGGTGTCCTTTAAGCACTTCCTTTCACCCTTATATCCCCTGGGGTTTTTGTGATGCTACTGAGTTCTTCCGCTTAGACTGGATGGGGATGTTACCAATACCAAGGCATAAGACACAGTTGAATATTGCTTTAAGAGTAAAACTCTTAGTTCAACTCCTTTTTATTATCAGATAATTAAATGATATCAAATACCTTTTGAATTAAAGACTTTTTTGATTCAACTGCTTTTAAATGTACAGCATGTTGCTTGAGGAATTGTTTAAGACCTTTCCATTTTATTGGTTTCAAGAAGAAAATGCAGCTATATCAATGAAAGTAATAAGTTAAGTAGAGGAAACTTTTTCGGCCTTTCATTTGAACACAACTTTGAAACAAACTCAGGATATATGTGGTGTTTTTAATATTTAATGTTGTAAGATTGCATCCAATATAATAGCGAGGCTGAGGCCGACGTTTTAAATGCGAAAATGTGTATGTCGGACGTTCCCGTAAGCCTAGAAGCTCGACAATGGTGTTTGGAATGTCGAGCACGATTCCATTGACTTTCCAAACACCATTGTCAAACTTCTAGGCTTATGGGAAAGCGGTGCCGAATGTCCGACGTACACATTTTTGCGACGAAAACTTCGGCCTCAACCTCGCTATTTTAATTCATCATATTTAATGTTGCGCATAAATTTTAAATTTTGTATGCTTTGGGAGCAGTGCATACATCCTGTATTTGTTTTGAACAATGTCATGAGGTGAAGTCTGTCTAAAAACATTTCTCCATTACTTAAAATAGCATATTGCTTTTCTTATTCCGATAAATCAATGGACTGTTTGTCTAGATATTTATTATGTTATTTTTGAGTTTTCTTATCTTTAGAAATATAAAATTGTAACAAAAATTTACAAATTATTTTCTTCCAAAGTAAGTAAAATTTACTATGTTACATTAATTTCTCTTGTCTTATTAAAGCTTAATTTGTTTTTTTGTGTGATTTGAAGGTAGGAAACACGTAAAAGTACTTAACAAACAATACAATTTGGACTTTTTCCATTGATTTTATTACAGTAAATTAAAAAGGAATTAAGATACAATACATGACCTTTAAATTGTGTCATTGTAATACAAAGATAACTTTTGAACAAGTCCTTTTCGATTGATAATCTTATTGTTAAAAATTGATAAGATACGCATTGAATCTTAAGTACTTAGAATGAAGAGCATTTATTCTGTATTAAAGTATTTTTGAATGTGTTCTTATCTTGGAATGTATTGCAAGAAGCCATTCTGATACTATTATTTGTTATCTCTGTTTTGTTATATAATAAGGAATATTTTTCTTCCATTTTAATCAAAAAATGAATAGGTAATCTGATTTCTAAGTTCGGTCAAATCTCGACACAGTTCCATTTATTTGTACAAAATTTACAGTAAATCGAATGCGATACTAAACTGAAGGACTTCGAGCAATAAGAGTATAAAACAATGAGGTTTGTGCACAATTTGGTGTTTGTGAAACTCGACGTAATGAGCCATTTCTTCAGCTTGAACTCTATGCCACAGTTCATCTATCCTACTGGTTGGCAAGTGGTGGCATGCCAGTTTTTCGGCAACCGTTGACCAGATGTTCACAATTGGCGACAAATCTGGAGAATGTGCTGGCCAGGGCAACAGTTGAACACCCTCTATTCAGGAAGGCATTCAATGATGAATATGGACACAGGAAGGTCAAGACAGCATGGGCAACATGTAGTCATGCATTGTCCTGTTGAAAAGTAGTGTGACAAAAGCCTTGAAGATAGCACGATGTAGCAAATTTAATGGCCTGCAGTGTATATAAACAACTTGTAACTCAATTTTAACCGATTTGAGTGAAATATCTTTACCAAATTATCTGGCTACTGTTTGGCTACGTTAATAATTAATTACCGATTGATTCGACTAGAGGTAGGTGGTTAAGCCATCGTCTTGTATTTAATTTTAATGAGGTGAGGTAGCCCGATAATTTTGGCAAGGATTGTTTGGCTTTAATGTCTTACTAAAGTGGGTTAAGAAAAGTTGGCGAAATAAAAGTTTCTAATGAACGAGTCATTATAAAATAGCGCGTTAAGTGCTATTTTAAAAAGGTTGACGAAACTGGTCACTTGTCAAATAGACCCACTCCCATAGAACCAATAATTACGTCGTTTCGGCTAGACTTCCGATTAATTCCTATCGCTGTACGGACCAACACGCATTTTAGAGATATTCGATCTTCTGTGGTCCTGTTTTCTCTTGTCTAGCATTCCTTATCCTGTCTGTATATTGTAATTTGTATCACTGCTCTTCCCATTCTCCTTTCGTTCTTTGTTTACAGTCCAAGTTTTTTGACCCATAGTTAATTTTATGGGTGCATTTCGATGACAATTTACAAATATTACTCAGAAAATATTGAAAATTTAGATCAGACATTACTGTAATTATTGATATAACAAAAAATATTACTCTTTCCACTACACGAAAGTACAGAAAAACATTGGTTTGTTAAGTTTTTATTCATTAGGGACAACTCAAACTGAAATGTTTCCATTGATGTGGATATAAAATTGATGAAAATTATATTAATTAAAATGTATAATTTATGCATTTGAATTCTTATTTTCAGACCCGAACGTGCAGCAGCTTAACGAAATGGGAGTGGTTGTACATGATCGGTTCTGTTGTCGCTCTGCTAACTTCTATGATATTGACAATATATACGATGACGAAGCTGGATAAAGCAACGTTCGACTTTACATTTGCATTAGTTTTAATATATACAACTCGTTAGTAGACTTTTTAACATTAAATTATTAAAATATAATTTAATTTAATATATAAAAGGCCACAATTCTTTCTCCCGCTTTATTTGAAAGAAACTGTACTGAAATTCATACACGTTAAGTTTAGTATTATAAAGCATATCTTGGTGAAGGATTTTGAATCTCGCTTTATTTTATTATGGACTCCCACAGTGTCAATGCATGTTCTCGTGTGACATTCTGTTTTCTCAAATACTTCTGACAACATTTCTTGTATCACAACATGCACAGTCACCACAATTCTGTTCATAAGCTCATAAATAGAGAGCAGCTTTTTTCGCATAAATGTGATGTTTTGCAAAACTTCGGCGAAGGAAGTCCAGGAAGAGTAATTTTGGGCAATCTCGGAGGTTATGGAATATCAGTATCATGCCCAATCCGACATCCAGGGAAGAAATTAGAGTAGCACGAATCTCTTGTCCCAGTGAGGTGGAGCTCTATCTAACTGAAGGAAGACTTCATTACTGAATAAATTTTGTTGCTTTGTGTCTGGAAGAACAGTTTCAGTAAAAAGATGCCGAGTGATGATGATCTCGAGACAAAGTAAGCTCCTGGCAGTCGTAGGATATTAGCTTTTGCAAATGTCATTGACGTTCTCTTCGAGGGAAGTCGGCTTTGTTTTCATATACAACAGTTCCATTGATTCACCTTCCATCGCAATGCACAATATTTGAAATCTTTCACCAGGATATGTTTTGTAATATCTGTAAATTTCAAAGCCATTGCTTTAAAATAAAACAGGAGGCATAATTATCACTCACCCTGTATACAAGATTTTGATAAATTACATATAAAGCTAAATGGGGTGATCAAACAAGAACCCTACTTGCGAGGAGTAAGTAGACTCGGTGGTGCTGGGAGGAATGCACCATCAAATTATTTATTTAGTTTCAAATTCCTTGATTTTGAAGTAAATAAATGTTAAAAATCTAAGCGTTTCTCACCGCATAGCATGGCAGTAACGAGCACGTTTGGCTCATAACATTACTAGCTTTACTCCTCGCGAGTGAACTTTTAGTTTGAATACGTATCGATCTCTTTACAGCAACTTATTTTGTTGTTAAAGTATGTAAATTTATTGACGTAATACATTTATTATTTCCAGTTTTCTGTTTTTATTACGTGGTTCACGGCGTTTTAAAAGAGAGACCGTTTGAATTAATGGTGTTTGTCACAACTATTTTTATCATCTTGGCATACAGCATTATGAATTACTTTGCAAACACCAAGAACACCGACATAAAAGTGGTGAGTCATAACTAATTTATAAACCTGCAAATTTTTTAATAATAATTAACACAGAACAAATGTTGTTATTTTCAGGTTCGTCTTGTACTGGTTTGCATTCTTGGTCCCATTTTGATCGTGGCGGGAATCTTGCTGAGTCGGGAATATTATCTATCTGGAAACTTAATTTACCGCACAGTAGGGGCTAATATCAACTTACAATCCATGTGTAATTTGATGTTTTTCTGTTCTACATTCTTAAAGTTTGATCTCCAGTTACAGGTAAGATTTGTTATGTATATAAAGTCAAACCTCGGTTTTCAAACTTAACTCGTTCCTAAAAGTTGTTTGAAAACCGATTTGTTCTCAAAACGAAACAAATTTTCCCATAAGAAACAATATAAAATGGATTAATCTGTTTCCGACCCCCTAAACAGTTACCTTCTTAACTGTATTTTATGCACAAAAATGCCTACAAGTGCAATATAATATTATCTATATCCATTGATATTTACAATATACAATATTATATTAATCAATTTTTGTTATTTAATTTGAGTTAAGCACCTTTAAGCACTGATTCGTGGATGCCATTTATATTACATAAATGCCAGTTAATGCGGTTTTTATTAACTAATTTGATGTTAATTCAATTGCGACGTGTACCGATAAACGGAAGCAGTATTTTACTCGCATGCACATTGAATTTGTAATTTGAATGATGTTATCGTTGATGGTTCGTGTCGTGACATCTAACGACGCGAGGCGGTCGACTTTTTTTAACACAGGAAGTGTAGGGAGTTGACCGTCTGTGTGTGTCTAATCTATGGCTGGCTCTTGTCAAGTAGCTTGCTCGGCAACGGGGGCAAATATTGCTTTCAGAATTTTGTTTGTAAACCAAATTGTTAGAAAAGAGAGGCATTGAAAACCCGAGGTTTGACTGCATGTTAGAAGATTGAAAACATTAAATGAGTGGAAAAATGACCAGAATGTGTTGTGAATTTACAGTAGATACAATAAATTTTGTGTTGTGACATCTTAAAAAGAGCCCGATGCATTCTGTCGTCATAAAAAATTCCATGATGTAAAATTTGTGTTGGGACTGTTATAGAAATGATTACAATGAGTTCCAGCATTATCATTGTTTTCAATCTTTGCGCCTAACATATATAATAGCATAAACGACTTGATCTATTTGAATTGCATTGTATCACAGATTGTATAAGTGTATACATTCAGCATACATATATGGGTCTTCCAAAATGAATTCTGCCATTTTAAATTACTATAAGTACATTAATTATTATCCAAGAGGTATGCAACATACACCAATTGATAGAATAACCGTCAAAGTCTCATCTGCATTCAAAAGTCTGTCTACTACATATAGGAAGCATTGTAAACAAAAATGATGACTCCTCAACAGAGAAAAGGTTGTGTGTTCTGCTCATCTCAAAGTCAGAATAACTCGTCGTTGTGCAACGCAGTAATCTGAAGGAGCCGCGGAGAGGAGTGACAATGAATACACTGTAGCAAGCTTATGAATTTGAGTACACTGAGAAACCATAATGGGCAAATGTAAAACTTGGACAAATTTCCAATGTTTTAATGTACATTATGACGTTCTCGAATAATAATTAACATAATTACAATAATTTAAAATGGTAGCATTCTTTTTGGAAGACCCTGTATTATTAGTTCACATCATTTTCAAACTAGCAGCTCTTGTGCATGTTGCTTGAGGACAGCAACCAAACCCTGTCAATCTGTTTTCCTCCTTAAAATACTCTATGCTGAAGTGTTGGCAGAAAGAACATGAAACCATTCATTCATACATTAGCATATTTTTATGAACTAGTTAACATGTTTTGATATTCTTTATTATACCTTCCAATACTACCCAACCAAAAGTCGTTCTTATATATCTTAATCAGGTGATCCATAACCACAAATATTACTGTAAAGTATATCACTCAACTAATGTTAGTATAATAGTTGCAAAACCTTGATGATATGAGATCAGTGTGTGACAGAAATGGTAGGAGTATTTGAGTCTAGTCAAGCTTGGTTTTATTAAAATTTATGATATACCACATGAAAATTTGATTCGGTGACACGATGAGAGCGAGTGGCTTCCGCATCGGTAAATATCACGTATGCCGTTATAAATGAGAATCAAATTCAATGTAAATTTAATACACCCATGTCCAAAACTTAAGGACAAACACAATAGCTAGAAAAAGTCCCCGAGTCAGTCGGAAACGAGCCCTCCCGAGACATCGAGTGCCGCATCGCATTTCAAGGTGGACGTATTCCATGACGAGTCTTTGTTTAAGTATGCGAGGGGCTAGCCGGGGGTACAGAATTAGGAAAGTACTCGTGTACTGCTTACTCGGCAGCTAATCGTTTCGATCAGCCCTCGGTCGTCAAACGGATGGCTTTGTATGAGTGAAAAATGCGGAGAGAGATGATCTCGTAATCACCTTCCTCCAATTGTCAGGCTCCCGACACCAGATAGGGATGGAATTTTGCACCCTATCACACGTTTAAAATATTATTTATTAAAGATTATTAAGGAGGGCTTAACATTTAGCGAGTGGGAGTGCATAGGTAAATCAAACAAAAATTAACCACATTTGATTAACAAAGAACAACAAAATTTAATATAACCAAATTAAATGGATAAATACAATAAAATACAAAATGAAATAAGAATACAAATTAATGGAATTACAAATGATATATTCTAGGCCTATTCTCATTGAGAAAGATCAGTCTATCTTCTATCTATCCTAATATTAGTTAACCAATGCTCAAGAGAGTGTTTACATCAATCTATTATACTAACTTCACTTGAGATTTGATCTTCTTCTTGTCTTCGGTAGCGTTACGTCGGGAGAGGATCTCGAGAAGCTAGGTGCACTTTATAAATTAATTACGTCTTCTATATGGCCAACACTATACATAACTTCATATAGCAAAGTTTGGTTTCTATGAACTGCCTTACTTTACATGTGGCTTATGGCAACCTTCCTATGGAGATCTGTTGGGGTATCACGAGTTCGGCACGCAACCCCTATTTATACGTTTAAATTTCTCCAGATCTCTTCCAATGGAGATTGAGCTTAAGGATCATCTGAGTGGGTGCGGTTGATGTGTCCCTTGGACCTAGTCAGCCTTTTAGTTATGGGAGATAAAGATCTGTGTCAGGAACTGACTGTTAACACAGGAAACATTTGTTCCTTGTTCTCTTTGATGTGTAACTTTGATAAGAATTTCAAATTATTATATTTAATTTTTAAACGTTTTTCTATGAATTTTCTAGAATATTTTCTTTTTAAATCTTGATTTTCACAAGCATTGTGGGAGGTATTGATAAGTACTTTCCATCTATTCTCCACAAGTACAACTGTTGCGTGTATCTTTTTCATCAAAGACTTTTATTCCTTTGATTTGTAAAATCCTACAAGTGTCATATTACTCTGCATTAGACTGAGTAATGCAGTTCTTGCCGTATTCGTCTGCATTTATGTATGGTTCTCCATATTCGTGTACAAATGTCATCAATCGTTAAGTTTCGGGCATATTTGTAGCTACGTATCTATGTATTTAGTTTAAAAAATTTTATTATGTATTGATTAATAATGTATTTGTTTTTTATTTATTTATAGGGAAGCATGATTCTACTTGTTATGGAAAATGGGACAGATACCGACACCACCGAAGCAGTCATCCTCGGTATTGGATTTACTATCACAATTACATTCATTACAATTGGATTTTTAAGTGTAAATATCGGATAATTAATTTTTAACAATAAAAACATTTTTCATATATCGAAAAAAATTTTTGTAGATGAGGTTCGAAAACAAAATTCTAGTAATTTTGTTTGTGATCTTGAGTATTTCGGAACCCGCTTACATCATTTATCTATTTTATAAGGTATGTATTTATTTAGTCCATTTGTCAGTTAAAAATTTTTCAAGTTTAATTAGCCTATTTCTCTTACCGAAGGCGAGACATCTAGAACAAATTCTCTATCGTGCCACGTATCTGTGCGGATCATTGGCCATTATCATCTGGATTGCAAAGGTGGTGTGCATGTATTTCGTCGCGAGAAATTTTGGAAAAGGATTGAAAGAAAAAGGTTGTTGAAAATTTATATTTATTTTTACTTAAATTAATTTTATATATATCCGAATCTAAATTCTTTTAATCAGAGCCTTAAAAATAACAAGATAGTCGTAATGTCCAATATACCCTTTATTAACAAATATCTCTAAATTTAATAAAAATCCACTGTCTCCTGCAAGTGTAATATTATGATTCAGACAAGTTAGAGCCTTTATTAAAATGGAAGAAGGCATAATTGTAAAAATGTTACCAAATTCAACTATACACCATTAGTTTTTTGATGTTTTCTACACACAATTAGCATGCACACAAATGCAAAAAACCATTATAATTTTTCACTGCATATCTGATATAATGGATCTTCCAATGTGTTTGCCTTGTCCTTCTACAGTCTGCCGTGACCGTCAAGGGCAGAAAGTTTCAAGTTATTTTGAGCATTCCTTTTTTCAATAATTAAGATAAGCGGCTGAATTCTTAAATTTTTATCGATATCTTCTAAGAGCCTATGCCCGAAAGACTGGACGCACGGCTCGCGATTTCTTCCGAGCAGCAGTCGTGTCGTTCCGAATGACCCAACTGCCGCTCAAATCGAGTCGAACACGCAGGAGGATGACATCTAGAGTGGACGTACGTAAAGAGAAAACTGGTATTTGTTAATGTTCTTTCAATTGTAAGGCATAATGTTACCATAATTGCACAGAAATAAAAAATAATAATAAAGTAAATACCGAAACAATGACTTCAAAGAATGCGGATAATCTCGAGTAATTGTTTTCAGAATGCAAAATAATGCTCAAGCAGGTACTTATCAAATTTGCATTTGTGTGCTTGTTGGGCCCACAGCAAGGGGCCTTTTTGGAGCTAAATCTTCCAAAGTACTCTTTAGCCTCTTGGATAAATTGGCGAGTGGGAAAGACTTCTTACACTTTGTTCAAATTCACTCCAAGAAAACTATTTTATATTTATTTTTACGGATATTCGAAACCATTTTAAATGTGTGTAGATTACAATCAAATGTAACGGTTCTGAATTTTATTTTGGCAGTGTATGGAGACAAGCAAACCAAAGCTTTGGATCCGGAAGTCTCGCTTCCGTCTCCGCAGGAGGACGCGGAGAAACCGGGCGACTGAGGACGTTTCGCACACGTGCAAAGTCGATCAAATTCTGCATTTTAAGAGCTATTTTGATAAAGTGTATATAAATGAAAGATTATATTCTATGAATAAAATTATATAATTTTCTATGGGAAGAATTAAAAATACTAATATTTTATAAAATTTTAGTGAAGTGATTCCACTGTCCATTGTTTAACTAGTCAAAATAATTTTTTGTTATTCTTTATATAAATAACTTACAATATTTTAAAGTAATTATTTTTTATTTTTGTGTTTTGCTCAATTTTTGTTGATGCTTAAATAAAATTACAAAAAAAATTTTGTTTAAAATAATGAAAACTGTGATATTAAGCTTTTTTTTTCCTTTCTATTTTTAAAAATTTTAAATTTTTATTTGGTTATTATTAAAATTAAAAATGTTCGCCAGATTATACGAAATTGCTATTATTTGGCTATAAAGTGTAACGATCGAGAACAATTCGGCATTTGACTATTTCTGCCATCTGTTGACAATTTTTTAAAATTTATTTGTGAAGTAATCAATAATCGAATAATTTTTTGTACGTTTTAATATTAATTTAATTCGACGAATAATTAATATTCATATATGTGCAAGCTGCTGCTATTTTTTTACTTTATTAATATTAAACAATTGTAATCGGCGCCCTAATACGCATACAATGCAATTTAATTTTTTGTCTTCTGCTTTGTAATTTTGATTTCAAGAGTAATAAAATATTTTTTAAATATTAATATATGAATTCAAAATTAAAAAAAATATATTGTTTAGAAAATTACCGTTTATAATTAACGTGTTTATTATTTTAAGCGAAAATTGTTACTAGATGGCGCCACGTGTGTCTGGAATCGAGTTATTGCGCAATTTACTCGGAAACGTTGCAAGTTTGGTCATTTCCGGTTCTTTAAGGAAAGTTGTAAATGAACACAAAGAATGTTGTAACGATGACCTAACCAGCATTAAGAGAAGCGGCTGGGAAACGTTTAAAGCTGACAAGTGAGAATGGAAGCGAAGTAAGTAAAAATTTCACGAGTTTTTAGTATTTATTTATGTAAAGTGCAGATAACTTGGTTTAAATAATGATTAAAAAATAATCGTAACATCGTTTCTATTGTTTGTAAACGGGATAATTGTGATTACACGTGTAATAATATAGTTTTCAAAGTTAACGATAGATGGCGACTCTAAGTACCGACAGATTCTTTAATTTCTGTACTAGAAATAGCCAAAAAAAATTTTTTTTTGAAAATAAAAGATGTTTGTTCCGTGTGACGGAGAACACTATTTATTGTACACGCAAAATAAATGAAGAAAATGAAAGTGAATTTAACAATGTTTTCCCTACAGGAACTTCCCTTATTAGTTGCATTTTAGATTTTCGTGGAATACTTTTGTCGGCGGCTGTCGAAATTACATTGTAAACCAGTACAATCCTATTTGGTGAAGAAAACAGAAGAGATGCAGCTGGTCTGTTGGTCGGGTGTGAACTCGTGACCGACGGGTTCCTCAGTTTTATGCACTTGGCCGAGGCCATCGAGAGGAGGGACGATGGGGTGAAGTTCCGGTGACGGGACGTCATCCCACAATTTGCTTTTTCGAGCACTAATCGACCGTAGAAGGCTGGTGTAAATTCGTATCTTAGGCCTGGTTATGTCCCCGTGCTTGGTCGCCGGTGTCCTCCGAGCTTACGGGAACGGAATGTAATGGCTTTTTTTACTGTAGGAATGCACAAGTAGCACACGAAGTGTGTAGCCATCTATAAATGATGTGCTAAAATTCCACATTTTTAACTTTCCCTCCTGGTGTGCCACTTGCTGTCACGTTGTAATAATACTTAATCAGCGACCATGTCCAATGTAAATGCACTACATCGATTATGAATGTAAAATGATTTATTTGCACTTTTTGCACTTCTATCAAAATAAAACTCTATGGGACAATAGCACTACATTAATTGTAATTTTATTGTAGGTACACTTTGCTAGTAAGTTGTTTCACTGTCGTGGATTCGTGAGGCATTTTATTTTAATTGACAGAATGGGAATGCCGGAGGTACATGTGTCCCATGGGTGTGCTTGTCTTGTCATGTCAACGAGATCCATCCATTCATCGCCATCTAGCCCACCGGTGGCCGAGCGGATACGACCACCAAACACTGGTAGTCGATTGCAGGTTTGCACTTTGGCAACAGACTGGCCATGTGGAGTTTTCTGGGTTTTCTTTACATTTCTAACACTTAAATAGGAGCCAGTTTAAATAAAATTTACAATAAAAGTTCTCCCAGGAGGCATCTCCCTTGGCAGATTACCAATGTGTTGCACTGCCGTAACCAATTAACCCAAAAATTGACATTACTTACATTATGTTTCCCTCTATTCCACAAGAGGTGCTGTAGTCTATGGATTTTGAAATTGGTGTCACTTCTCTATATTTATTTTTGCAATGTTATCAAATTAAAAGGAAATAAAAATTCAATAAACATTTTAAAATGTTTATTGAATTTTTCACTCTTTAAAGTTGCAATTCTTCTTAAAAAAAAAAGACCGAATTCTTTCCTGGAACCCCCAAACCAGTAGTCTGATTGCTTGGCTTTCTGTCCAACTCAAACTTGTGCATTCACACAGGGACTTAGAGATGCCCATACTCGGTTACTTTAGAACTGGCTCCAAGTTTTACAGAACCAAAGACGAATATCTGGTAAAAATCCACAAGGAACGGCAAGGAAAACTTTTTCTTAATTTTAATTACACTTTGAATGCTAAAAATTCCCTTTCTTCCATGCCTACTGTAGATTTGGTTAGGCCCATAATAGGTGACTCAAGAAGTAAAGATATTACGATACTCCTACAGAAAGTCCGGATCAAATCTGGGTATTGAAAACTTTGGATATTTTTCATATCAATAGATACGCCCGACTTTGCTGCTTGGCCACCCCTACCGTGAGCTCGGCTAAGCAAGCCCTTAAAAGGTTTTTGTCAAGCGTGGTGGATATGATTAAAAAGCCCTTTTAGTACCGACAAAGTGGGCAGTTAAAAATATGGGGTGGCTGAGCAATAAGGGACACCAACACTACATATTCAAACTAACTTGTCTACGAAAATTTGAACCAACTCAGACTTGAAGTTGCATCCTTTGGTAATGCTCCTACCATGCGCAACCACAAAATAAATTTGATTATAGAGAATCGAGCCCATTTTTTCCATTGATTTTAAGTTAACGCCTAATTGGTAGATCATTTAATTGGTGCAAAGTGCCAACTATGTGTTTTTAATACTTCATACACAGTGAATAGTGAAGATTAATGATAGTTGAATAAGCAGTTATGGTAGATTTAAGTGAACACACTTAGAAGAAATTTTAAAATTCCTGACATGTTGTTCACGATAGTTTCTTTCTTTTGTAGTATG
The DNA here is from genome assembly GCF_030686945.1 of Centruroides vittatus. Classification (NCBI taxonomy): domain Eukaryota; kingdom Metazoa; phylum Arthropoda; class Arachnida; order Scorpiones; family Buthidae; genus Centruroides; species Centruroides vittatus. The sequence continues at coordinate 917,147 of NW_027122673.1, forward strand.
ACCTCTAATAATGAATGCGACGTGGAAAGTCTCACTCCGGCCGACTCTTCGGATGCAAATATTCGGGTCGAACAACAAAAGCCTGTTCCGAAAGGCAACTTGCTGGTGAGTATGCAAATTAATAGACTAATTTTCGTGGAAAGTTTGGTCAAAATAAAATTTTGACTCGGTATTTTCCCGTCACAAGGATTTAAACCTGGATTCCATATGGCAGTAGGCTGGCATTTTAATGCATTTACTACTAAAAGACGAGCTGGAGAATTTTTTCTTTTCTGATTTGTTGTTTAAATATGTGATCACATGTATTAAATGTTTTAACAATAGTATAGAACCACCTGTGCATACATGTGGTTCTATAAGAGGAGGAAAAGGGGGAGATATGAACAAAGAATTCCTCTCTACATTATGTGAATTTGTAGGGTCCAAGGTTTTACAAAGCCTTAAAAAAAAAATGGTTCCCACTCTTTTTGATTGCCTTAGGAACGAGAACGAGAAGTAAAACAACAGCAAACCAGGAGCACGTACAGTACCAATAGGGGAGGAGTTGGGAAAACAAATGCTTTATGTCGCTTATTACTAACTTACATTTAAACCGAGCCCGACAAACCTTCTTTATTTTCAGACTAGAATCTGTAGAGTATTAACAAAATGGGAGAGAGTCTACATGATTGCAACGCTGGCCTTCCTCTCAACCATATGGAGCCTGGCAGCCTCGATATCTTACTACAAATCGTCGGCTTTGGAGTGGGCATTAGTATACACTGCCAGTTAGTAGAATATTTTTTTGGCAATTATAACCCATTAAACTAAGATTTTGATAAGTTTTATGGCACATGAATCAATAATGCATTACTTTTTAGCATTTTGCCTTTATTATGTCATCCATGGAGTGTTAGCCAAGAAGGCATTTGCATTAATTGGTTTCGTTGTCCTAATTCTCCTCATTCTGGCATACGGCATCATAAATTATGTCTCCGATTCGTCCGACGATCTAAAACTGGTGAGTTGGATTCCCTTTTTTTTTTTTATTGAAAATTTAATTTTTCTGATATTGAACTAATGATATTTTCAGGTGTTTCTTATCTTTGTGTGTGTTCTTGGCCCTGTGTTTATTGTAGCAAGCTTAAGGTTTAGCTACAGATACTATTCAAGTGGCATCATACTTCAATATGTGGTGGGTGCCAATGATTATCTGCAGTCTTTATGTAAAACAATGATGCTCTGCAAAACTCTTTTGGTGTTTGATTTTCATATGCAGGTAAATTTTAAATAAATTTCATAAAAGATGTGTAAAGTGTAAAGCTTGGTGCATAAATCCGGTCCATTATAAGCATGTATATCCCGTGCAGAATCAAAAGCTCTTTCGCTTAGGCCCGTCGTTAGGCAGACATTTTCTCGAAGGATTGTGATCCGAATCCGATCCAATCCAAATTCCATAATTTATTCAGGCGTACATTAATGCATCTTGGCTGGAGCTGAATGCAACTGAAATGGGGTGCTGGAATATTTAGACCCAAAAACTGGGTCGTAACCCTGTTATTACTATAACTTTAAATTGGCCAGCATGAGATAATTGAACTCTGGATGTCAAGAGCTCGTACGGGACCTGGGATAGTGTGCGTTCCTTTTGCCATTTTTTTAAATAAATGAGATACATAGGATGTTTGCTTTATTATTACAGTGGAACCTCACTTAACGAGCATAATTTGTTCCAGAATCTTACTTGTAATGCGAAACACTCGTTAAGCGAAACAAATTTTTCCATAGAAATTAATGTAAAATGTGTTCCATGCTGAAATAAAAATACTCAAATATTTTATGTATAATGTTTATTCAAAGAAAATTATACAATATCAAATTATACAATAAGGAGCGTGAATCATCATCATCATCATCATCATCATCATTTCTTTTAGCACGGAATGAACCAACCTGGATGCGAATTCGATTTTAGGTAAAGGCTATAATTAAATATTAGAAATTAACTGCCTACCTCTAGTCAAATTAATTAATTTCTAATATTTAATTATATCCTTTACCTAGCCCAAGAATTTGGTATATCGTCTACCGTTCATTATATAACAGGCTATGATTGTCGATGTTTATACGTAATGTGTGTGAACACAAATTTGGAAAAATGTTTGATCACAAGTGGCGTTAAGATGCTAGCGGAACGAGTGCTAAACACAGACTGATGGAGCTTGCACACAATCCGGGACTTCCCCTCTCGTCTTCACTCATTACGCGAAATATTGCTCATTAAGCGAGTCATTTTTTTTTTCCATTTTGTTTTCCTCATTATGCAAAATACTCGTGCGAGGTGCACGTTAAGTGAGGTTCTACTGTACTAGAAAGCAGTCTTTAAAAAATATGAAGGTGGGAATCGTAGGTCCCAAATTTTCTTTGGGCCTGGTGAAAAAATTGCTAGCTTCCCCTCTCAAAGCCGCAATTGGGCTTGCTTGTGCAATTACACAATCGATAAAAAATTCTGTTAACACGAAACACCAACACAACCCTCGGTTGGATGTAATTTTATGTACCGAGATTTATACTACGAATGTTTTTTTGGTAATAGATTGGGCCATCCGACCTTTTTGAGCGTTGTGAGCTACTTTTCTCGGGAATGTCATAGCCTATCTGTACATCTGTAGTGATGCAACTGTTAAAGTTGCATCGTATCACATTGCATGTACTAACCAGTTATTTCATTGTATTTTTGTTAGAATCAACTACATAAAGAATTTACATACATTGGATAAAGAGCTCGCAATCAATTGGTTGGGCAGCCCATAATAGACATACCATTAAATTCTCTAAACAAAATTGATTTTATAGGTCAACTTGGTCCTTCTAATTGCGAGGAATGGATCGGATGCCGTCCACTCTGATAAAATTGTTTTGGCACTCACATTCATATTTATAGCAATTGGAAACAGAAGCGTAAGTATCAAGTTTTTGAATATTTCAAAGCAAACAAAAATCTTTAAGTACTGAATTGTTTATTTTTTTTTTCAGATAATATATGAGAAGAAGGTCTTGGTATTTCTCTTCTTGATCATCAGCATTTCACAACCCGTTTTTACCATTTACATATTTCATGTGGCAAGTGTAACTTTCATCAAATTACGTAACGTTTTTGAAATACGAAATTTAATTTTTTTTTTCTCGTGTTGCCGTAGGCAAAACGTCAATTCAAAGTTCATCACGCTCAATACGTCGCCATCTATTTGGTGGGAGGACTGGGACTAGTGGCTTGGCTTTCTTCTGTAATTTGCATAGGCTTTGTTACAAAAAACTTTGGAAAAGGATTGAAAGAAAAAGGTAAAGTTTAGAATAAGGAATTTTTAAAATCAGTCTTTAGGACCTAAACTTTGGCCATCTTCAGCAAATTTCATTTACACAATTAACACATTTACCGTAAATAATTCACCAGAATGTTTTTTTTTTTTATCGAACTATTTAGTCTTTAACAGATAAATTGCTCAATTCCAGTAACTGACAGGCATTTGGCCATTTGGGCTTAAGTCCAAAATTTTTGTCCTGACTTTTACTCATAACAAGCATCTAAGGATTTTGCAAGATACCCCAGCATCTCACTACATGTCCCTCAGGCAGACCTTCAACAAGCCGAAATGAGACTGTCATTGAGCAAGTGCAGACTTTGGTCATGGTGGACCGTCGTATCACAGTCAGAGAACTTGCGAATGAGACAGGAGTAAGCCTGAATGCGGTTCACTGTCCACTGATGTGCGGCCATCTTTGAAGTGGTTGTACCGTTCCTTTATCCGTGTGTTGCTCGTGGCATCGTACCCGAAAGCCTGTTGAATCTTGCGAATGGTTTCTGCTTGGGTATCGCCAAACTTTTGACAAAATTTGATGCAATATCACTGCTCATGTTGTTCAGTCATTTTCCAACTTACTGGAATCCAACAAGCACTTACTACACTACACATCCTCACTCATAGGCTTATTGCCGGCGACTGACACTTCCTGCAGGCTGGAAAAAATTCAGGACCACACATGACTGTCCCTTCCACATCTCCACCGAAGGAGGCCTCCCGCACGTCATTGGTTTACACAGGAAAAATAAAGGTCCGATACTTTTTGAACACCACTTGTATAATCACTGGATCTTGCTCTGAGTGACTTTTGTCCATTTCCTACACCAAAAATGGGTCTCGGGAGACACATTTCACAACCACAGTTGAATGCAATGGCCAAACTATCAAGTATTCCAAAGTCTTCCAACAATGGCATGAGCAATGGGACAAGTATATGTGTGTGTGTGTGCTGATGAGGCCTGTTTTGAAGATTGATAAGGTAAGTGTTTCCATATATCCTACCATCCATAGTTCCAGGAGCTTTCTGACAGGGCAAAAAGTATTTGACTTGTACAATTTGAGACTGGCAGATCTAAGAAATCTTTTAAAAAGGAACAGAAGGTTGTGATAATACCCTGATTTCACATCTACATTACATTTTGTCTTAACAATATCTTTTAAGTAAGAAGCCATTTTGGTTGATCTAGCACAATCTTTGGGAAAAAGTATTAGACCAGGTGGAAAGTTTTGCCCTTAGATGAGTGACTCGTACAGAAAATGATAAAAAATCTGTATGAAATATTGTCAGACTGAGTAAAGGATAGAATTGTAACCACGAGAAGTGCCCCAGAGGTTTGGGCATTAGTAAAACTGCAGTCTGGCATATTCTAAAGAAACTTAAGGAGAGCGAGTTTGTAGAAAATAAGAAGAGACGACTGTTATCTATGTAAATCTCTTACAAATTGTTAGTAAAATGGAAAGCCTACATGAAAGAACTATGGGCTACATATCAAGAAAACCTAAAAGGAAGCCTCCCATCACTTATGCAGAAGCCAGAAAATGGCTTCTGCAGAAGTGATGGGAGTGTGTGGGCAAAAGAACATGAAGCTTGGTCAGTAGGTAACTGGAAACAGGGGTTATCTTATCCAATCTTATCAATACAATAGAATCTTTGATTATAGTGATAATGTTGGTCAGCGAGTGAAGAGAAAATCTGAGGCATTTAACTTGATTGCATGTGGTTTACTGTTAAGTTTCCTGTTCCAAAGTCTCCCATACAGCCATACATTACGTAGTTTGCATGGAATGATTAATTCTGCTGTGTATGAAAACATTTCTGGAATGTAAATTCATTCCCACTATAGAAAATAATTTTCAAGATGACATGTTTTTGTTTCGGCAAGACAATGCATACTGCCATACCAGTGAAAAGATCAAGTAATGGCCAGTAGAGAGCAACGTCTCATTGTTAGAAAGGCCACCAAATAGTCCAGAACTAAGACCAACAGAGACATTAACACAAGCTGTGGGAAAAACTTCCACAAACAATACCCGAACCAAAAATTGCGATAATAGACAGCCAAAGGGAAATCGCACCACAGTGTGTGAAACTAAATAATTACACCCAAGCTTTAACTATACATTATTGGATAATGCTGCAGTTTTCCTTATCGTTAATCATTCTCTTCTAGGCTAAGTCCAAATTAAAGCTTATGCCTCAACGACAATTTCTCTTTATTCATCGTGCTGCTATCTTGTATTAAATGTGAATTATTACTTATTTTAAAAAAGACCTGTTCTAAGCAAGGCTTAAACTCACAAATAAGGACAGATTCATCTCTATGCGACTAACCAGAGACTAGTACTATAAAAGGACTATCTGTAATTACTCGCTAAAATGAAACAGGTTATATACTAGTTCTAACAGAGGTAAACCGGAAAAGTACCCATCTAATTTACGGGAGATATTGGTATGATACTCAATTTATTGGCCAAAATTTAATCTAAAAATAACATACTCCAACAGCTATTTAGATCAGCCTTTTTCTCATTGCGGACAAGTAAATTAATGTAACTATGAATTATGCTTATCTAGAGTTACAATACATAACAAAATATGCACGGTAACTCTGGATTACTAATTAGCAAGGTTGAGGCCGCAGTTTTAAATGCGAAAACGTGTACGTCGGACGTTCGGCGCCGCTTTCCCGTAAGCCTAGAAGTTTGGAATCGCACTCGACATTCCAAACACCATTGTAAAATTTCTAAGCTTACAGCAAAGCAGCGCAGAACGTCCGACGTACACGTTTTCGCATTTAAAACTTCGGCCTCAACCTCTCTATTAAATGTCCTCCATAATCAACTGTGCTGCCGTCTGTACGATAAAACTTTTTTGCAGACCAGTGGTTGAGAAACACTGATACCTAACCAACTATATTGTCTAAATGTTTTCTTTTCAAGCTATAATTAGCATATTTAATATTAATTCAATTTATATATAAATATTCTAAACATTTATATAGTTATAACAAAATTTTTCTCCAAACAGTTAATGCAGTTTCCAATATTTTGTAACTTTGGAACCAGAACCTCAAACATTTTGTAAAACAAGTGAAAGAGAAGTGGAAGAATTGAACTGTTACATTCCACATTCTATTTATTGAAATTATGTTGTGCTGGATTTTTTGGTATTGGCTTGTGAATTTGAACCATTCAACTTTTCTCCACTTAATCAAACCAGGTATAAAGAAAATGAAGGCCAATCCAAGGAGGAAAATCAATTATATTTTATATTAATACTCGACACTCGAGTTTCCATCGTTATGCATCCATTACAATTTCGGCCACTTACAAAAAACACTACGTGGACCATAATTTACAGAAGTCACCCACCATAGAAGATTTGCACAATGTACAGTGTACCGGTTATACTAGGCATCATTTTGGGTCTGCAATACTGCAGACTTGCATATGAATTTTGTGTAATTAATTTCATGTTCAAGCCACACACACAGCTGCATGGTTCTGTAAGTAACTGCTATTTTGCAAGGATTGAACTTTAATACTCAATATGCAGATAACATTACTGGTTTTTTAATGTGCTACGTTCTTGCCATCACCCGTACGTCGAGTATTTAAAACAACTTAACCTTTGCAATGTGCTGGTTACTTAGAACTGTGCAGCCGTGCCACATTGCATAGAGAAGGTCGAATCACCTTTGACTAATCTCTTATGATGCGCATACTACTACTACTACTACATGGTGTCTTTCTGTTAATCCAGTCAAGACTGTGGGTTGGTTTGGATGGTATTTTTGTGTGAAACAATACAATTGTAATTTCATATACCTAGATTTTTTTTATACGAAAAGTGTTTTATGAAAAACAATTTTGTGATTATAATTTTTAATAAAATTGGTTTTTTTAATACCCGAATGAATTATTACTTTAGAAGTTATAAATAACTGCACTTACCATCTTTAACATTTTCTTTTCGAGATAAATGTAATCGAAATGACAATTTTTTGAAAAATTTATGAGTTTTGCGGCCACACGTAAAGCGTCGTCCCGTGCTGCGAGGATTAGGTCATTCTAATTATCGCGGGTACTTTGGATCCGGTCTAAGTATAGTCTGCACGCAGCTGCATTTTGCATGTCGTGACACAAACACTGTACTTCCAGACAATAATAAAACGATTGAAAGGCTGTTACTTTTTGTAAATTTGGATCTTTTAGGAATTTTTGCACATCTTTGAATCCAGAATGGATTCAAAGATGTGCAATGTGCTATCTCAAATGACATGTTTAATTCAGAGTTTTGCCTTGTACAAACCATTCATACAATGGTCTGAAACTCCTGTTTTCCTCCATTGTAAAACCACATAATAGAGACTAATAAAATTAAATATTTCATATAACATGCATCCTAAGAAAAGAACTTAAAATATGCCAAGAAAATAATAGTGTGTTTAGCTGTATGCTTTTATACTCTGTTGTGCGATGGCATCGAATGCTGGAGCGGCAATTGCCTCAGGTTTTTTATTATTACTTTTTGGAGTAAATTTTAATAGCCATAACAGCAGGAGGTGTGTATGAGAGAGAGCATGTATGTGTGTAACTACAATCTGTATGTGACTAGATGGCCTCTTCAGTTATCCTTAAAGCAGTAAATACAAACTGTTTGGGAAACACTATATTTTATAGGATAGAATCTTTTTAACATGATTTTCACAAAGCAATTGTTTGATCGGCAAATGTATTTTGTTTAGACATAATCTTGTGGCCCAAAGTTTTGTTGGAAAAGAAATTTGAACCATTCTAAGGACACGCATTCTACGAAATGGGTACATTTTGTAATGCAAAGATGCTAACTGCAAGTCTTCGTGTTTGTATCTGTATTTGAAAACATAAATAGAGTTGAAATGTTTGGATGAAAGTTAGGATCGTTTTATCCTGACAGACAAATAGGATCTAGTCCAAAATAAACGAACAAGAGAGATATTAACATTCGTTAGGTGCAAAAGTCCCCGATTCTTTTCTTTGCAGTCACAACCGTAACAAATTTAAAACACAAATACACATATGCCCAATGGATTTGGCTTGCATTCTTGAAAGTGCTTGACTGACACACCAGCCTAAGAGGTTACGAAGGGTTTGAGGAATTTTGTTGACATAGGACTACAAAATAATCGGCGTACATATGCGGCACGGTCAAATGACACAATTTTGCAACAGGCATCAGGCTAATGCCGCATGACAAAATCCAACTACATATAAGATTTAAACATATAAAAATGTAAGAGATATAAATGCCTGTTTATAACTTGATACAATTGTACATAGAAGGCTTTTCTTTCCATAAAGGATGTTTTTATAAATTTTGGAATGAATAATTACATATATTACCAATGATACCAATTGAAAATATATTTTATAACATTACTTACAGATATTGACATATGTAACACAAGTTAAAATCTTTGGAATTGCAAAAGATACTTCAAATATGATCTTAGTCATAAAATCTTCATGGATATTTATCACAAGGAGTCATAAAAATCTCAATCTATAAATGCTTTGGAAAGCAAATTTCTTCAGATCACAATGAATGATGATTCTTATATATACAGCTGACCCCATATACATTTTAGGGAAACGTGTTTCTAACCTTTAACTTTTTGGCTATTTTTCCATTACGCCACACTCACAGTTCATACGTAATGTGGAACGTATCCCCGCATCATAGAGGGTTCGCCGTATATACGCAAGTACAGATTCACCACCAATTTTGAGCACTGATGATCCAGCATCTGTTTTTCAATCTGGACTGAATTACGAGAGCATGCTTAAAATCCCAGTCACCAGACTCCTTCATCAAATAGCTCGCAATTGGTATTATGCCTAGCTTTCAGACACTTGTTGGTGAATTATTTTGTGCAGTTTTTACTCTTTTACCTAGGATTTTCATTTTAGGATTAAATGAAAATCATAAGTAATGTCTGTCACTTTTTACGAGCCATATCTATGTATACGTTAAATGTGGAATGGTGTTTAAGTTTTTAGCAGTCCGTAAATAGTCTGCTTAATAGGAACAGAAGCATATAATTAGCTGTCTATATTATACTGTTAAGTTATTTTGTGACCTCGACTGATCCAGAAAAACTGTTAAGCCAGTAAGGCTTTGTAATAAAGCATGCTGGAAAAATCAGTGGGCAAACTGTGCGTGTAATTACATCCATATAAAATGTAACATTTTAATATTTAATAACAATTACACTGAGAGAAGCCAAAAGCCAGCATCTAAACTTCAAAATGCAACTTGCTTCCCGTGTGGTCAAACCTCAATAAGACAGGCTTTAAATAACATCACCCGCGTAAAGTGCCAATGAATATCCATCAAAGAATCTTCTCTATGTGAAACAGAGAACACTTTGGTATTTCAATTACTAAAAGTTCATTCCAAAAAGGTCATATAATTTGGTGATAAACTCGCCTTCAGATCCTGTATGCAGACATTATTATATGTAAGATTCTTACACCCCAATCACAGACTGTTAACAGCAATTAGCAGGTTATGCCGGTTAGTATTTGCAGTCTGACCCTTTGAGTTAATGGTGTTCCTAACCACAGCAAAGCTAAGCTAAGCTAATTGTGGAAACAATGTGATGCTAAAATGCCTTATCCGATTGAAATTCTCAGATTTGTGACATTGCATCGTAACGGCAACAGTTGAAATTGGCACAGAAAGATCACGACTATGCCAGACAGAACAAGTAAATTAAAGCAATGATTGATATTTGAGAATAAATATCCATTGTTGTTTTAATTTACTCAAAGGATTAAGAAATGTGATAAATATACCTTAGGTGTCATATATAATAATATGACAAAGCAATTATCTAAGGTATATTTATGAATATAAACCGATTTTTGAGATAAATTGCGGCACTAAATCGAGTATTTAAAAATGTAGATAATAGGGAATTGTACATTCAAATTTTGACACCACATGTTTTGAAATTCTGCTATTTCTGGTTCTTTGAAGATACATTTGGTATTATTTTGGAATACACAACTCTTTTGACAAATCTAACAGATGAGATTCGATACAGAGTATGCATTTTTAAAATTATCTATAGCAGTGGTTCCCAAAGCGTGCACTGCGGCTTCCTCGCAGGCGTCATGAAATGTTAGAATTTGATAGGGCACGTTGGGAAAATCTGCATTTAGCAAAGGCACCGAGAATCAAAAAAGTTCGGGAACCACTGGTCTATATCATTGTTTCCCAAAGCGGGGACCACTGGAAATCAAATTGCCCAAAGGAAATGTAGCTGTATTCATAATGTCTGGTCAATTTAATAAATTATCAATATTTATCAGGCTGCATGGCCATTTTAAGTCATTATAAATAATGTCCTATTAATCAATTGATCCATAACGTATATACAAATGTTTTCCTCCCATCTGTAGTGTTAACACATTTAACATTACAAACACATGCACAACACATCCTCCATTGGGTGATCGTGTTTAGTACAAAGACTTTTGAATTATACTCATCAAAAAAAATCTGATAATTAAAACTATACAGACTTTGACCTCTCTCAGTGACAATCAATATTTTTTTTAAACAAAATATATATATATATATAAATACTTTACCATGTTTACTTTATCAATGCTGTATCAAGCCAACAATTTCTTTTAGGAACATTTTGTTGTATTTATATGTGTATAAATAATAAATTCATTATATAATTCAATACGAATCATTATAAATTATATATATTTTGAACGGTTTTCCTCAGATCGGATACGGCTCTATCGATATCTTCGTCTCTCGTGTCTCGTCCCGTCGTCAGTCTCAGAGTGCTTTCTGCCAATTCTATCGGAATTCCCGACGCAATCAGTACGGACTGTTTGCTGCAGAATTTTATCTATTTTATAAAAATGGAATTAAGATTTTGATTAAGTATAGTAGAACAAAAATTACCTATTATTACTATGACAAGCCGCTCCCACACTTGCTTGAATCGTGCATGTTTTTTCTAAGATATCTTGGCCTAAACAAAAAAAAAATTATTAAATATAAAATCAGTCATTCTGTTTAGTAAAGAACAAAAACATGATCGACCTTTTATCTTGTTGTTGGTAAATGCCACACTGCAGGTATTGGGGAGTCTCTCGGCTTTTCCACAATTATTAAAACTTACCAACTTTCCAAACGCCTCCTAAAAATAATGCATGAGATGAGAATGTATTATTTCTGAATTGTTTTTCTTTTATACGCTATTTATAGAGATAATTCACGAAGTAATCGAGAGACTAACTTAAATCAATTGCAAGTAACTAGAAAGGGGAAAAATTTGTGCGCGCTTAAGTTTATTTGACTACCATCTTCTTGTAATGTTATAAGAACAAAGAAAATGAGGAGAGGCCAACTGAAAAATGAATGATTCGAGAAGACAAAAGGCTGGACAGGATTTGGGATAGATGCTGCATTAAAGAAAGAGGGGATGAAGTGATGTCTTCTATATAGACTCGTCATCTATCTATCTCGAAGCAACACTGAACTACATTATCAACTAATACATCGCTAATCATTGTGCTCTCAGTGTCATTTTGAACATAATGATGAGATTTGATACAGAGTATGTGTTTTTGAAATTATCTATAGCAGCGGTTCCCAAAGTGTGCACTGCGGCTTCCTCACGGGCATCATGAAATGTTATAAAATTTTCATGATGTTAGAATTTAATGTACTCGTTAGAATTGTCCCAGGAATTGTGTGAGAAGTTGTTTTAATCTATCTCGATTTAGGAAAAGTATGAATAAAAGTATAGAAGCAAACCAAACTTTTCTTTACTTAGAAGCATCTTTTATCTTTCCTTTGAGATATTCAAGAAAATGTCTAAAGCACATTTTAACTCTAAAAGAGATTTTACAGATATTAACTTACCTTCAATTTATTTTCCAAGTAATCTCTAGATTTTGTCATATTTTTCTGATAAATATCTAAATTTCTTACAATTAATTCTGCTGCCTGAAAGAAAAATAATTTGTAAATATTAAAAGTTCTATAAAATCGTAGAATAAACAAGAAATCTCACCTTTCCTAAACCTGCAATCATCGCAACATTTTCTGTCCTATTACAATGTCGACGTTAAATTTCGTATAATGTTTTTAAGTGCAACTAAGCATGTTTAACTCTTACCCGGGTCTGTAACTTCTCTCTTGTCCTCCCCCGAAATACATTGGATAAAGTATTTTGTCTTTGTCTGAATTAAAATACAATGCTCCCACTCTCGGTCCATAAAACTAAAAACAGTAATTTCTTATGTGAAGTCGTTACTTTAATATAATGCAATATGTTACTTTCCGACATACCTTGTGACCTACGACGGTTAGAAAATCAACGTGCAGATCGTCTACATTCACGGGGATTTTACCTAGCGCTTGTGCGGCATCGGTGTGGAATAAAATTGGCGGTAACGAAGAAGAAAGCTGGCTTCGTTGATAATTCAGCTGCCGTATTTTCTTCCCCAGTAACGATATCGGCTAAACACGCTAAAAGTTACTACGAAACAAGGCTTTTCTTTACGAATTTACAAATTACTTACCTGTATAATTCCAGTTTCATTGTTTGCCAACATGACCGAGATGAGAGAGGTATTCGGCTGAATTTCTTTCATTACTTCTTCCACTTCTATGGCTGCAGTTTGTTTCGAGACGGGTACGAACGTAACTTCTAAAAAAAAAAAAAAAATACATTAACACTTCTTGGATCTGTCATACCTTCTGGCCAAAACTGAATTTACCTTAATGCTTACCTACAATACCTTTCTCCGACAGATGTTTAAGAGGTAACGCAATAGAATCGTGTTCTATATTTGAAGTGATGATATGGGGTAAGAATTTTCTTCTTTTTGTTGTATTTTGGCTATTAACTGCATTGTTGTCATGATAATACTGGATTGCTGAATGTATGACTAGATTGTTGCCCTTGAAATTTATATTTAACAAATTAATTAAACTACTACATCATTACTTGGATTAGTTTCTATTGTAAAAGTAATAAAAAATTTAATTTTGTAACAACAATTTTGGTTATATTTACTTATATATTATTTCCAATATGTGAAACTTTTGTATTATTTGAAATTTTGGAACAATTCTTAGATTTTTTTTTTAATTGTTTCAATAGAGCTGGCATTAACTTTGGCAGGGCCAGGTTGTAAAATTGCGCAGGGAGGAAAACCCGCATTTATATCTACCTCTGAATTTTATAATAATAATAATTTATTTATTACAAGTAGATACTTACAACTTATTTTACAACTTACAGTTAAGGAAAACTACATATTCTAGAATTGAATTTACTGTACATGTATGTGGGCTTTGGGCCTTTCAAAGCACGTTGACAAGTTCTAGGAAACATGCCAAATCCGCTTTGTGCCAGCCCCAAATTTCAACACACAATAATTCACTTGAAGCACAGAAATTTGTTATAAAATGCTTAGATGCTTGTCAAGACCCGAGAGGATCAGACTAAAGAATTCTAATCCGCATTCACCGTCGTATCTACAAGGAATCGGCGAGTCAAGTTGATTCCATACAAACTAACGTTGTTACAAATTTAGACAGTGAGAATGATTATGTATAAACAACACTATTGCATTTTTGTTTTCTCAATATGATTTTCTTTACTCTAAGAATACAATCAACTGTAATTTTGCATAAATAACTATTTGTGGCCAATAGTAGAAATGGATAAGGTGATAACACAATGTTTAGTTGCAAGGTGTGAACTTGGGGACACTAGGAGTTGCAATGCCCAATTGACTTGTCAGAGGCCACAAGCTTATTTATTTAGAGTTTTAATTGTTATCCTTTGACTCCATAGTAAATAAATATTTAAGATTTAAGTATTTCTCACAACTTGCAGCAGTCTGTAACAAGTACGATTGGCTTGTAGTGTTACCGATTATATTCATCTTGAGTGAACTTTCCTCCTTTCACCACCCATTATTCCAAAACTCAGAAAGATATATCTTCAGATAATGTTCTTACAGAATTTACCACTCTCACTCATATGTAAGTAAAGTATTAATGTCAAGATTTCAAAGAAATAAGGGGTCTTCCAAAAGAGAATGCTACCACTTTAAATTATGTGATTACATTAATTATTGCTCGAGAAGAATGTGACATACACCGATTGATAGAGTAACTATTTGAATTTCGCCTACCAACCAGCACACAAATGTCTTTTTCTGCCGTTTCTCTGAGGTGCTGTAAACAAAAATGGTGACACCACAGCAAAGGAGGAGTTTTGGTGTCCACAAAGTTGTGGACTGCAGAATACAAAATGCCTTTTCTGTTGCAGAGTCACCGTTTTTGTTTATGGCACTTTTTAGAGGCAGCAGACAAAAAGTTATATGCAGGTGGTAGACGAAACTTGGGCAGTTACTCTATTAAATGAGGTACATCGCATACTTCTTGGGTAAAAATTAACAATTACAATAATTTAAAATGGTAGATTCAGTTTAGATGACCCTGTATATGTAAGTAAAATGTTTAAAATAAATTAGATAAAAAAAAACTAATGTTCTTTGATTCAATGCTTATAATTATGACTAAATAAATTATTTATGATATTAAAAATATTTATCACAATTACATTATTGTGAAATATCAGGAATTTAGAGAATCCAAGAAATAAATTATTAACTTGTTAGAAATAAAAGCTCACCTCGGTACCTCCCGATGTAAATATAATATCTGTAATAAAGAAAGATATGTTACGTAATATAAATAATTTTAATTTATAGAATTATCTAAAGATTTTAATATTATATAATAAGGTTGTCAAGGAACTCATTTAACTTATTTAATACATTTGGTAACTTTCCTAATACTCAATCTAACGCCATCATCCGATTTAAATTTCCTCTTATGACAACAGAATTAGTCCCGATCATATAATATTTTGAATTCATTAAAGATTTCTGACCACCCGATTACATTATTCCGAGAGTTCCTTAGTACCTGTAGGGTGCTACAAGAACTAAGAGGGCCTTTTAATCGCACCCATTGTGAATTTGGCCAAGCCCACAATGGAAACGGTTAAGAGGCGAGGGGTTGGGTCCGACATACTCAAGACGGACCGGCTCCCAAAAAATTCCCGGGTTACTCACCCAGATTCGATCCTGGGACTCCTAAAGTAGTAGGCCGATGTTCTAAGCACCTCGCCCATTAAAAGAAAAGTAAATATGGATTTGTTTAAATTAAAAAAACCTTAACTCTGATTTTTGGAAGTGATATAATGTGGTCTTTGTAATACAAGTGTTCCCCTACTTACAAACTTGTGAACAGCATGACTGTATGAAATTTAAATTTTGCCTGGATTCTGAAGTTTTCTTGCTGCTCATGAGGTGGTGTTGAATTCAGTCTTTGGCCGGTAATAAATAATAAATTTTTAATGATTAATGTGGAGTTATTCTTTTGCGTAGTCATTTCTCATCTTTGCGTGAATTCCAAGGTTCCATTGCAGCTCACCTGGCAATGTCAAAGTCGGAAATGTTGGAGTAACAGCATTTTTTAAACTATTTATTGTAAACGTAGTTGTATGAATAGAACATTAAGATAATCCCACAAAGTTTTAAAGTCATTTATCTGAAGAGACCGAATTCTAAGCAAGCGTGAATG
The DNA here is from genome assembly GCF_030686945.1 of Centruroides vittatus. Lineage (NCBI taxonomy): Eukaryota > Metazoa > Arthropoda > Arachnida > Scorpiones > Buthidae > Centruroides > Centruroides vittatus. The sequence continues at coordinate 933,173 of NW_027122673.1, forward strand.
TCAGAATATTTCCCTCTGATAACTTTTTAAGGCAATTCTTCTGTGTGTGACATGCAAACTTTGTGGAGTGCCAGTTATTTAGCAAGTTTGTAAACAAAGCTTCGTAATGCACGGAAGATTTTGGATGTTTTCACAAATCAGTGCTTTAATTCTTTTATAACTTTTCTTCTTTATGTAAATTTCCACCAAAAATTCTCTATTCTGTAGTGCAACATTTAGTTTGCACTCTGGAATTAGTGACGTGTGACAAGTCAGTCGAGCATCACCAGTTTGAAAACTGTTTTTTCATTTGACCACCTGTTAAATTAATGATTGTTGACAATCTTCTATAGGCCCACCACTGAGTGACCTCATTATTAATTTTACTATTACGTATTTTTTTACTTTGAATTCAAAGTTTGTACAGTACGTTGTAGATTCCATGAAAGACTGTCTAATTTATTAGCAACAAGCACTAAGTTTTATCATCAGTGTGTATTAATTTTCATATATAAACACCCCAAAGCCCAATATTTTAGTAACATGCCAAATAACTGCCAGATTAAATCGGTAAGTGGGAGTTGTGGGTTTGAGTCCCGCTCCGGGCAGATTCTTTTCTTCAAGAATATTCTAAATTATTTATTAAATATTAATTTAATTACAGTTATTAAATTTAATAAGAGATGGTGCCAAATGCCTACCTCTAGTACCTACGGACGCTCGGCATGTTTTAAATTTCGAACCTTAACCTTTTTTTTATTATCTAAATATAATTTGTTAATCATGAATAAATTATTTTCTATGTATATTATTCTTTACATACTTGTACATTGTTAACTAAAGTATTAAATAAAAATATTACAATACATGGCAATGCTTGTTGGCCATTTGCTCTGTGATTGTACGGTTTGCATTTGTAAACTTAACTCTGGAGATCCGAACAACGCAGTTTTGATACAGTGCCATGAAAGAAAACCTAGAAAACATTAGATTGGGAATAGAAGCAGACAAACAAGAGGCTCTCCTTTCTCAATTCCGCCATCTCGGAATTCACAGAATCGACGTGCTAAAAATTTCATTAATTAAGCTTTCAAATAGTATTCACTGTAAGTTTGTAACATTTATAAATCTTAAGTTACTAAAGTCTAAAACTGCAGAAGAATTTCTCAGATACCCTGCATACGTAAATGTAATTTTTACCTGATTCTTTAGCTCCGATCATCTCTGCAACATTTTTACGAGCAGTTTCGACAACCATTTTTGCCTTCTTTCCTGTAAACAAAGATAAAAAATAAGTAATTCGAATATGTGAAATTTAATACAAAAGGCGACTTTCCCGAACACATGATAATTATTTTCTCAATCTTATCTTTTGCTTGAATATGCACGCAACAGTTCACCCCACAATCAGATTGTAAAGCAGGTTTTTTTTTTTTTTTTTTTTTTTGAATTAGTCATCTCCAGATCCCATAAACAACCTCCGAATTTATTAAGGTTTCAATGTGGAATAGCTTTAATTAAAAAGAAACATCCCCATAGTAATGCTCTTTTGAGAATAAGAAAAAAAAGAAGGTTCTGTCTAGAATTGCAAGTGCGGGAAGATTTGGGGAGAAATTTACCTACGTTTTGATGCCAGAGAAAAGATGACGACCAATTTCAACTTTTGGGCAAGAGCAATACGCAACAATGCTTTGTAAATGCAAAATTTTATTCCTTCTTCGGGAGCAGAATCTCCAATCTACATATATTATAAGATCATTTTAGGCATTAGACTGAGTATTCGAGTAGAGTGAGAACAATCCATATTCTTATATAGTATTACTCTCCTACTACTACTACTCTGTCTTTCCTTTTACTAATATTGTGATATTGGTTCAAATATCTGTATATTGTTGACAGCATTTTGTGTGTTGAGTATCATACCACACGACAGTTTTTTTTATTCACGGTTTGTAAAGGTACGTACCAATCCGATCTGTCCTAGGCTCTCCCCCTTGGAGCCAATCCAGGAGCTGATAATCCTATTGATTTTTTGTATTACTTTACCTATTAAAATTATATTAATCATACGCTTCGAAGTTATATAGATTTTTCTCTACATCCTCTTTGCTGTATCTGCAAGTCAGTGTATTGACCTTTTCGTTCCGAAATAGATAGAAATGGTAAACAAGAGTAAACTAGAGATTTTGTTGATATCAGAAAAGATATCCATTGTGAATACCGATGGAAAACAAACAGAAAAAAATCAGAAATTGAAAAAAGAATGATATTCCGTCGAGTATGCTCTACATATGTGAAAAACAAAGGGAGGACCTCAGAGAGCAGTCTCTACAAAGTGTTCGGACTCTGTCGTTCTTAATGAAAAACAAAATAAAATAGAACAGAAAACAAATTAGAGTATCGGATGTGGAAAATGGTTTGTAGCGTAGACACAAAAATATTTTCTGTCAATAAAATTCTTAGCCGAACAGTCGAAACGTACTGGGTTCAAAGCAAGCTGTGGGATAAATTTAAGAAAAAGCACCAAATAGTTTTACATATATAAAAGTGTTTATAAATAATAATTCACATTAAAAACTGATAAAAATATCTGTGCACAAAATGAAATAAAAACGAAAAAACTCTACACACTTTTGTTCGTGTCGACAAACTATCTTTGCATCAAAATACGATAATGTGTTATGTAAGCAAATGTAATTTTAATGTAATTTGATGTGGACATTTAAATATTATAAACAACAATTACCTGCATCGTATTTACTACTTGGATTACCCCAGGCATTTTTTAAAGTGTCGGCGATTGCTTCGACGACTTCTGGGGCTACGGGTGTCGTGGCGTTGTAATCCAAATATATCCTAAAAAATAGATACAAGTTAAACTGTAAAGAGAACATAAAAAATCTAAATTAACTTAAAATAAGAAATATAAATCAGTGCACGAATGCTTCGACTCTGACTCCTTAGTTTACGGTATCTTTGACGCAGATTCCTTTATACTGTATATCAATATAGAACGTAAATAAATATACTAGTACAAATGGCAAATTAAATCACCTACTTTTAGCCGAGTTACTTTATATCTACACATTTAATTGGCCAAGTTATGGCACGACGAATCCAGAATTTAAATGACGATCACGTGATAATGCTAGATTCATCGAGCCATAACTTGGCTAATTAAATACAAAGAAATAAAGTAACTTGGACTAAAGGTAGATGGTTAAGTTGCCATCTTGTATTAAATTTATTTAGAATATTCTGGAGAAAAAGACTGATCTAGAACTTACCATGCAAATGCATTGCCAATTAAACAATCTGGACCTCTGTCCAATCTTTGCCTCCAGATCAATTTATTTTAAAAGATATACAAATAAACAATGAATTCTGCATTATCATTTGATTAATTCATTTCATGGTAAGATGTTCACTTATAAAATTGGCTTATTTTGCTTATATTTCGATAAATAAAATTGAATTTCATAGAAAAGAAAGTAAAAAAAAAAACTTATATTCACCAACAATTAATTTATTTTTTGATTGTCTTCGGGTTTACACATTATATGAATTTAACTAATAAACTTCATTGTTCAATTCAGTATCAATAAATTGGTGTTTCATATATGAGGTTACAGACAAGATCCAAACTCCATACCAAATTTCGTTTAAAAGCTTTCCACTAGAGAAAGGAATTTTGAAGATAAACACAATGCGAAGATAAAAACAAATAATAGACGTAAGTCTCGGACGAACTGAGTTCACGTGTTGGACCAGAAAGACAAACTTTGGCTTTGGTGCTCATAAATACGATGAAATTACAGCAAACTCAAATGGCTATAATATATTTTGATCAATGAAAAAATATCGCAAGATGTCTAATAGAAATATTTGACAAGAGAAAAAACAAAAAAACTTATAGAAATATGAGCAAAAGTTCCAAGGTTCGTTTAAACATCCTGTCGTCCGAGATTGAGATGCGGTGTTGAGTTAACATTGTGGTTTGACCTTTCTCGTGCCCCAATTGGGTGTAGTTCTATCCAGAGACAAAAAGGGAACCAATCGGGGAGGAAAGAAAAGAATTTGGAACCAATTAAATTAGTTGATCCACAGATAAATTCAATATAAGCCCACATCTCAAGGTCATAGCACTTCTTCTCTGACTGTTCTTCCTCAACTACTCTTCGCTGACCATTCACCCGTAACTGTGTTTCACCGATTCCACAACATCCAGTCAACTTCACAGATTCACTTCAACTGTCAACTTCATCGTTTGGAAACTCGGGAGCCAAGCACAGTAAGCATACGCAAGAATGAAGTGTCTGACAATAAAAGGATTAAGTGATCCCTTCACCTGCCTTGTCAACAACATCTTCCTGAGCCTGATGCCATCTGGTCATCACACAGGACTTACAGACTGTTAACCCAAAACCCAAGGACGTCTTCGGGGAACCCAAAACAGGAGTAAAAAAATAAAAATTAAATACGTAAGCGACAACTTTTTGTAACAATAAACGGAAATTTGTAAAGATGTCTCGAGCCTGAATTCGTTGGCACCCACAAACCCTTCTTGGGTTTGGTTTCCTGGCAAACTTGGTATCGGGCGGCGACAACAAACACCGTACACCCTTACGTTTAGAATATTTAACTATTCAGTACTATTAAAACTGGAAAATGAATGCATCTACGACACTTAACTGAGTAAGATTTTTGTCTTTATTTCTGTTTCTCAAAGTATATGCTACTGCTCCCAAGGAGGTGGTACGAGACTCAAGGGGTATACCAGAATGCAAGGGGCAGTAGTCTGAAAAGTTTAGAAAACACTGGGCTGTATGATCAGAACAATGATATTTATTTTTCTTATTGAAATAAAACAGTATTGTGTACTATAAATCACCTTTCAGACGAGCTTTTAAGAAAAAGTTTAAGTGTTTTATAAAGCAGATTCTTAAGTAAATGTTTGACACTATTGTTAAGTATTTATCCTCCATCCTTCAATTAATAGCTGTAATAAGACAAAGGACGGATATAATTGAAATTTCTCATTAAGACAATTAATACACAATGCAAAAAATAGGTCAGACGTTTAATTAACATCATGTGTTCTAAATTATATAACTATTCATCTCAACTCTTTTTTAAATACATTTTTAGCATCACATTCTTTGAAGAATTTGAATAGAAACAAATTATAAATGCAGAACAGAGCACATCCTCTTGATTTTTTGGTTACGATTAGTTAAAGTTTGTATCAAATAATAAATCATAAATAATTATCATTGCTTTCTTACTTTATTTGATTAAATTAAGTTGTTTAATATGCATATGTAAAAAACTATTAAGGTAAATAAAGAAAAGACAACCATTAGTGAATGCATTTCTTCTCTTATGTCTGTTTGATTGGCAGGAGTGCAGCTGGAAAGTAGGCACAGTGCATGTTCCAGGTGTCAAATAAGGTCGCCGAGAGGAGATAATATGCAATTTGGATTATTTAGAAAATTATCTGAAAAATAAATTATAAGGGATAATTTAATGGAGTCAGGTAAGGGAACATTCAGAGGAAAATGGTGCAATAGGGTAGATGGACTAGTGGTGATGCGGACTGACTTATCACGTGTCATCAATATCTCAAGTCTTCAGAATTGCGGGGGAGACAAGATTTCTAGTGACAGAGACCAATTGCACCTCTGGTAATTGGGATGTGTCAATATATGTTAAATATTTTCTTATTATGATAACTATGAAACAGCAGAAAACTAATGTAACTATAGTAATAAAGCAAGATATAGTTATTTTAACAGCAGTATTATATTAACTCTCTGTTAGGTTGTTAGGTACTTAGATTACAAAATGTAATCCTATGTATCCACTATTGTTTTAGGTGGTTTTTTTTTTCTGTTGAAACTATATATCAATAATCGTCTCTCACAGCAGCTATTAACAAGTCAATGACCTATCCTTTGACACTATTAATCATTCATATCCTGCTGAACATTGTTGGCACCAATGTATTATTATGCATCCATAGAACTAATCATACAGAAGAAAGTATAAAGTTAAAAAACTTCAAAACACTTTTGTTTTTTAAAAATTTTTTCTGCCCTATTGGTACAGTACTAAGAAGTCTCTTTTCAGCAAGCTAATTACGGGTTCGGCCTGCAACTTGTTTAATAATAAAATTTATATTATTTATTGAATATATGGAATCATATTATTAAATGTTGTTTAAATTTTTCATTCTTCAGTCACTAACAGGTTCTCTTATCATGCCCATCATGGATTTTTTCAATCACATCTACCACAGATTCGGCAAGACAACAGTGGGATGGCCATGCAACGAGGTAAAAGAAACATATCCAGGACTGATTGCCAGCAAAAAATTCCTAGAATCCACATCCAGATTCGATTCCAAGCCCAGAAAGCACCCGGACCACCGGCTGGATCCAGATTGAACCCGTCCACTTAAAGTTCTGAGGAACCTACCAAAGCTCAAATCCAGGATTCCCAGTGCAGCGGGCCAATGCCTTTACCTAACGGTCAATGTGGGAAAGGTGCCAACTAGCCTCCAGGTCTCCCAAAGTGTCAATTTCAGAAATTTTCACAGATAAGTTTATAATGGCTTTGGCTACATAACGAGGGACAGGTCTAACATATCCGGGTCAACCTATAAAAACTCTCTTAGTGTCCACAGAGGTGGAAGACTCAGAGAGATAATAACCTTGAGTTTTAAATAAACCCAGCTTTTCATTCTTCCTAATGGTAAAATAATAGCGTCTTTACACTGTAATTAAGAGAATAATTTTTTACAACTGTAATACACTAAAAATAATCTCAAATATTTTTATAGTGCGATAAATCATACAATTATGAGAAATTAACTCTCATATTAAAAAAAAATATTTTTAAAATAAGAAAAAATTTTCAAGTTGCATAAAACTGACGAAAGGGGACGCATTTCTATTTTCCGTCTAACATGGCGTCTGCAACTGATGAAGTCGCGTGCCTTTTCATTCGTTTCGCTTATCACTTTATGTAAACAAATTTCATTTTTCCTCCTTTTAAGAGTTTCCATGCATCTATCCTGTGATAAGAATCAATTATATAAACATTATATATTCATAATCTGATAATATATACACGTGTAAACAGATAGCATGCTGTTTATATCAAGGAAATTGATTAAAAAATATATTTATGCGTATTTTTTTTTTTAAATGAAATGGCGAAACGATGATTAATAATGAATTGACACATATAATTTTCGTTTTCAAATTTAAATTTAGCCAAGTCACGTGTTCGAGGTTTACATTGAACTCGTGCGGAAGACGGAAATCCCAATTTTCTCTCACACTACGTAATTGAAACGCATTGCTATAGAAACCACCTTTTCGAGCGCGATTTTTTAAACTATTTACCTATTAAATATTAATTTAATAATAGAAAATGAAATTATATACGTACGGATCTTCCTTTGTTGACATGCTTTGTTACCAGTGACGCAACTTAATTTTTACCGGCACTTTAAATTCGCGATGATGATATCGCCCCCTGTCGTCTTTACAATGAACTATTTTTTTTTTATTTAAAAAAAAATTAATTCTAACTTAATCTCTAACTTAATCTTATATATCTATATAATATTCTTATTATTATCAACTTGAGACGAGTTGATAATAATAATAATAATAATAATAATAATAATAAGTGGGCTCGAAAGGCACTCCATGGCAGGCATCCTTACGATCTGGCCCAGGATTTTGTTTACAAAACTGCGTCAAACAGCTGGTTAGCTCGGGGATGCCTCTTTGGGGAGACAGAAGGATTCATGATTGCCATACAGGATCAGGTCATACATACTAAAAACTACAGAAAACACATACTCAAAGATACAACACTCACAAATGACACATGCAGAAAATGTCACATCATGTCAGAAACTATACAACACATCACCTCTGGTTGCAAGCTCTTGGCACAGACAGATTATTTACACAGACATAACCAAGTAGCAAATATAATACACCAAGAGCTTGCAAAGAAACACAAATTAGTAGACATCCACGAACCATACTACAAATACATTCCACAGACAGTATTGGAAAACAACACGCACAAAATGTACTACGACAGAGCCATAATCACAGATAAAACAATTTACCACAACAGACCAGACATCACACTCATTGACAAATACAATAAAATCACATACATTATAGACATATCCATTCCAAACACTCACAATATACAAAACGCATGCACTGAAAAAATTAGCAAGTACACAGAACTCGCCCAGGAAATAAGGCATCTGTGGAGGATGGATAGGGTGCTTATTGTACCTGTTGTTCTCTCCTCTACAGGTGTCATACCACACACACTACACAAAAGCCTGGGCACATTAGAATTGAATAGAAACACATACATCACACTACAGAAGGCCACTATATTGAATACATGTCATACTGTGAGAAAATTCCTGAATACAGACACACACACTGATACACTTCTTTAATTTCTGTTTTGGTTACTATGCCTTGACTTTGGTCCGGCATAGTACACAACCACCGGTGTTAACCGAGTATCTCTCACTTAACCCAACATAATAATAATAATAACAACAACTCTCCCGTGGTCACCACCTGGTCGTGGTGGGAGAGCCCAGTAATTTTACTGATCCATAGGGCAATGCAGGCTGGAGCATAAGCTCCTGGTAGGGACACCCATGCCAGTAAGGTCTATGGGGAGAAATGAAGCTAAGAGTGACCACACCCACATTCTGTGGAGATATTTATTATGGTAATAACTAGATCAAAGTGTGATACCGGCTCGGACGTCGCCCGGGTTAACAAGGTCCGCGTTCGTGGGTTAGGCAGAGGCTCACGTTCGAAAAATAGGCCACAGTCTCCCTTGGTTACCGGTGGCGAAAGCAGCACCGGCCCAAGCATGGCTACTGCAATGCCCTCAACAGATGTGAGGAACCAACCCAGCCTTGGTGTTTCTGTGGCAATGCATCCACAGACCACAAAGGCTGGAAAACCACGCCAACGGATGAAATGGACAGTAGAAATGAACGAGTTTATCATCCGTACTTATTACACCATCACAAAACTCGAAACAAACATGACAGCATACAGACAACAACTACACCATAGATTCACACAACAGTATCCTCATCTCACTGTCACCGAACAAAGGGTTGTTGATCAAAAAAGAACAATTATACACAACAACCTTATTCCACAAACAACACTTGAACTTATCAAACAACAGGTTGCTGATCAAATACATCAACAGACAGAAACATCTAACATTAATGAAGATCATGTAACCTGTCAGGATAATCCAGCAACAAGCATTGATAATAACACACATACAACAATTACCACTAATGATACTACAGACACTTCCTCATCCATCACTGATAACATAGACTTGGATTTAGTTAATACGCTCTCACTTATATTTCAGGAAACACTCACTAAATATACAGGTACAGATCCCACACAACGACCACGAATACCAAAAATCAACACGTCAAAGGAAGTAGGAAAAACACTAAATTATGTAAACACTCACTTACTACCACACTACATTCATTCAATTTCTACACTCGCAGACATTCATACATTAGTTTATGCTGGGGCAGTCACAGTAGTGACACACCATGGACTGAAAGTACAATCACAGACAAATACACAGAAAACACAATTCTATCACAAGCCTGCCTGGCAGAGAAGAATAGAAACACAAATAAATGACATTAGACAGCAATTAGGCAGGCTGACACAATACACTAAAAACAACATAACACCCAAATTAAGGAAACAGCTCAAAAACATTTTCAAGAAAATAAAAACACACACAAAACATGAACATCACAACACACGCATTACAGAATACATTGATACACTAAAACAAAAACTTGCTGCCAAAGCACGTAGACTCAAACGATACAAAACATGTACACTACGAAAACAACAAAATAAATTATTTACAAACAATGAAAAACTCTTTTACAGACAAATCAATAACAAAGCAAACACTGATACACAGCACAGTGGCACACCAACAGAAGAAGAACTCACAACATATTGGTCTTCTCTTTGGTCCAGTGCTGTCACGCACAATGCCGATGCAGGCTGGATCGAGGAGGAGAACAGAAACTTGCACAACATACCAACTATGCCCTGTGTTGAAATAAACATACATGATTTCCAATACACTGTTAACAGAACACACAACTGGAAGACACCTGGTGTAGACAACATTCACAATTTCTGGTACAAAAAGTTTACATCACTGCACCAGGAACTAGCTAAACATCTAACACACATCATCATCAATCCACAAGACATGCCAAATTTTCTTACTCAGGGCATCACCTACATGAAACCTAAAAACAACAATACCACAGACCCCACACAATACAGACCAATTACATGTCTTCCAACACTCTACAAATTATTGACATCCTGTATTGCAAACAAAATATACAAACATGTTGAAGAACACGACATTCTAACGGAACAACAAAAAAGTTGCCGTAGAAATCACAAGGGATGCAAAGAACAGTTACTCATAGATTCAGTCATTCTACGGCAAGCACACAAACAACACAGAAACATACACATGGCATATATAGACTACAGAAAAGCATTCGACAGTGTTCCACACAGTTGGCTGCTACATATTTTACACATGTACAAAATACATCCATCACTCATTACATTCTTCCAAAACACTATGCAGCACTGGAGAACAACACTACATCTCAGGGTTCATAACACTTCCATACAAACAAACCAAATTTTTATTAAGCGAGGAATTTTTCAAGGAGATTCCTTGAGTCCTTTCTGGTTCTGCTTAGCCCTGAACCCATTATCCAACATGTTAAACAACACGCAATATGGTTACAATATTAGACACAAAAAAACAACACAGTTTACACTGTCATATCTCATGTACATGGATGACATAAAACTTTATGCATCCACACAAAAACAACTTCATCAACTCCTACAAATCACACATTCATACACCAAAGACATACAAATGGAATTTGGCCTAGATAAATGCAAAACACTTCACATAGAAAAAGGAATCCTGAAGAAAGAAGATTTTGCGCTTGGAAATGGAGACATTATTGAATCCATGGAAGAGGGCGAGTTCTACAAGTATTTAGGATTCCAACAGGCCAAACTAACAGAACATACACAAATAAAGCAAAGATTAATTAAAGAATACCAAAGTAGGTTAAATGCTATTCTCAGAACACAATTAAATGCAAAACACACAATTAAATGCAAAACACACAGTTAAAGCAATAAACACATATGTCATCCCAGTACTCACATATTCTTTTGGAGTTATACATTGGACTCACACAGATCTTGAGCAATTCCAAAGGAAAACAAGAACAACACTTACTAAGCATAAACAACATCATCCTAAATCCGCCACAGAAAGATTAACCCTTCCGCGTAAAGATGGTGGACGTGGCCTGATTGACATAGTTAACCTTCACTACAAACAAATACAGTCACTGCGAGAGTTTTTCTACAAAAAACAAGAAACATCACAATTACATAAAGCAGTAATTCTAGCAGACTCAAATAACACACCATTAAACTTACACTCACATCATATGGACACAACACAACACATAAAAAGCATAGACACCATTAAGCAATCGTGGGCTCGAAAGGCACTCCATGGCAGGCATCCTTATGATCTGGTTAGCTCGGGGATGCCTCTTTGGGGAGACGGAAGGATTCATGATCGCCATACAGGATCAGGTCGTAAATACTAAAAACTACAGAAAACACATACTCAAAGATGCAACACTCACAAATGACACATGCAGAAAATGTCACATCATGCCAGAAACTATACAACACATCACCTCTGGTTGCAAGCTCTTGGCACAGACAGATTATTTACACAGACATAATCAAGTAGCAAATATAATACATCAAAAGCTTGCAAAAAAACACAAATTAGTAGACATCCATGAACCATAATACAAATACATTCCACAGACACTATTGAAAAACAACACGCCCAAAATGTAATACAACAGAGCCATAATCACAGATAAAACAATTTACCACAACAGACCAGACATCACACTCATTGACAAACACAATAAAATCACATACATTATAGACATATCCATTCCAAACACTCACAATATACAAAACGCATGCACTGAAAAAATTAGCAAGTACACAGAACTCGCCCAGGAAATAAGGCATCTGTGGAGGATGGATAGGGTGCTTATTGTACCTGTTGTTCTCTCCTCTACAGCTGTCTTACCACACACACTACACAAAAGCCTGGGCACATTACAATTGAATAGAAACACATACATCACACTACAGAAGGCCACTATATTGAATACATGTCATATTGTAAGAAAATTCCTGAATACAGACACACACACTGATACACTTCTTTAATTTCTGTTTTGGTTACTATGCCTTGACTTTGCTCTGGCATAGTACACAGCAACCGGTGTTAACCGAGTATATATCACTTAACCCAACATAATAATAATAATCAGCGCAGAGCCCAAACGAATAGAAGTTGAAAGTTGAAATTTGGTACACAGTTAGGGTACGTTACAAGAACGCACACAAAGAAGGGATTTTTCGAAATTCCTCTCCACGGAGGAGAGGGACAGGATTAAGTCTTAACATTTCCATCAACAATGGAAGTGTTAATAGCGTAACGAAATACAAGATAATTTTAATCGTGACGTTCGACATATTAAGATTTATATTTCTAATGGCCGCCGCCATCTTGAAATAGTAAGTTTTCTCGAATTTTTTTATTACAATATAAAATTATAAATAAAGTTGAAATAGATATATCTATTGTTTGCCTTCTGTTTAATATATTTTTATAAATCTATTTATTAATTTTTATATGTTAATAAATAAATTTGTTACATGTGCATGAGAAAGTTTTTAAATGAAGTAAAATATTATCTCCTCCAAGTACTTTAAAGAGTTTAATTTATATAGCATGTAAAAAGCCCTCTTTCAATTGTTCCGACATGGCAGAATAAGCTTTAAAAAATAAAAATCATTAAAACGAATATAAATTAATAAATATGCATTGAATTAAAAATAATCAGGTATTTTTACTAAATCGGCTCGATCGTCCGCGATACGCAACAATATCGGAAACAATAGATCTTTCCATTGTTTCACTTTCTTTGTTGTAAGTAGGCGATTTTCGAGTGAGAAAGAAACTTTTGCGATTTTTTGCTTTATTTCTTGAAAATAATTGCTTCGGATATAAACGTGAGTAATATTTTGCCAGATTACACAATATACTGTACAAATATTTTGATAAAAATAGAATTACCGATCTAGAAATTTATCATTGAATAATCATAAGGTTCTTCAAGTTGAGTAAGAGCACAGAACTAGAATAAAAATATTCATTTAAAGATAAATTTCAATATTTCAAACTGATTTGTAATATTCCAAAACAGTTTAAAATGTGAAAATTTATTTTGTATTATTATTTTTTATTATTTATGATCAAAGCGATTGGCTTTATTCAAAATTTCCTGTAGTTGTCGTCTGTGTATATTCTTATGTCGAGTTATGCGGTCAAATTTGCATTAAGTAACAATGGAAGTCTTAACAACAAACGTGTTACGTAACAACAGAAGTGTTAAGAAAAACCGACGTGCAAGACGCAGATGCAATTTTTTCTTTTCTGCGAAAAATCGAAATATTTTTAGACCAGCCTATAAGTTCTGTAATTAGTCTAAAAAAAGAAAAACCCAATTCTTGCATTCTGTGAAAACAGGTAAGATTAATTATAACGTAATGATCTTAATCTTCGCTATCGTTACTTTTGCCAGAGCAACGCCGGCCTACCTGCTAGTACAGTATAAAATAGTTTTTATATTCACTAGAATTTCTTATTTCCCTAACTTTTCCTAATCCCGATATTCCGAAATAAAAGTGAACTGAAACGTAATGTTTCGCTATGTAAATTTATAAAAAAATATCAAATTAGCAACAGACGTTACAATCGTTACGGTCTGTGTTTATGAAGCGGTAGTATAGGAGTTCTCAAGCTACATATTCACGTGTGTCGCTTCGTAAACGATTCAAGCAACTGCTTAAGAAACAAAAGTAATATTTAAAAAAATTTTATTTAAATGACAAGTAAAAAAGTTTCACGTCGAGGTCATTTATTTGGATCAAACTCGATTTAAATATTTTGCATCCTTAATGACTGACAGGTGCCAAGTATGAAATGCGACGCCGACAACTAAAACTTGAAAATCGGACAATCACTTAAAAGGCTCAAACTGTCACTTTTTTCTCGACTGGCCGGTGGCTTGTAGAAGCGAGGTCGTCCCACTTCAGGTTCCAGGCCTGAATTTTGTAGGTTCGATTTACTGTGTGGAATCTTTTTTTTTTTATTTAGTTTCTTCCGTCTTTAATACACTACTAATCTTATTTAAAAATTATTCTCAAATATTTATGTACATGTGAGGTTGGTGTATAATTTTTTCATGCTGTAAAACACAACGAAAAATAAACAATACTATTAGTTTTGGACGCCAGCAGATGGCGTCGGAGTGGCAGAAGTGTAACTAAAGCTGTGTTACACGGTGGATCGTTACCAAACACATTACTTTTTAAACTTGGTTTCATTAATAAAAGCTAAAAAATAACATTCAAATAAAGGAAACCATTAAAAGTTGATCCATAAGAATAGTTAATGCAGATTTGACAGTAAGACTCAACATGACAATACATACAGACAACAACTACAGGAAATTTTGAATAAAGCCAATCGCCTTGATAATAAATAAAAAAATTATAATGCGAAATAAAAGTTCATATTTTAAACGGTTTTGGAATATTACAAATCAGTTTAAAATATTGAAATTTATTTTTAAATATATATTCTTATTCTAGTTCTGTGCTCTTTTTCAACTTGAAGAACCTCATGATTACTCACTGATAAATTTCTAGATCGGTAATTCTTTTTTTATCAAAATATTTGTACAGTATATTGTGTAATCTGCCAAAATATTACTCACGTTTATATCCGAAGCAATTATCCGATCATTTTTTAGACAATGCAAATTAGATGAGAAAAATGACTTAATTGCTATTTGTAATATACAGTTTAACATCAATGATAATTCTTGGTTAACACTTAAATACTATAACGACGTTGTTGATGATTCTACGCTTGACAATAATAACTACAGTGAAAATATGGAATTAGCAGCTAATGGGAATTACAACAAAACTTTAATCTCCTTTTGGAACTGTCAGGGTTGGAAAACTAAATTGCATGCTTTAAATACAAAATTCTTTTTAAACTTAAACGTGGTAGTTGGAGTTACTGAGACTTGGTTAACAAATCTAAGTACAGCGGAAAAAAATTATTTAGAACCTGACAATTGCATTGTATTCAGTGGAGCTCATAGATTGAGTAAGTACGGTCGTCCTTCTGGCGGAATTTTACTTTTAGTTAAGAAAACTTTTGGGCATATCATTTACCAACATACTACGTCGTATTATATAGTGGCCATCATAAAATTAAATGAAAAGCTCAATTCTGAGTGTAATGAGCATTATTTAGGAACAATAGTCACATATCTCGCACCTTCCGGTGATAAAAAAATCAATCCTTTCAGCATTTCAACATCATATGGATAGATGGGCTTTTTTAACTCAGAGTTGGATTATTGGCGGAGATTTTAATTCCCGTATTGGTGAAAATATGGATACCAAATTTTATCGAAATTATGAAAATATTAGTAACACAAGAAAATCTAAAGACAAAAAGTTTAATGGCGAAGGCAAAATATTGTTGGACTTTGCGCAAGAAAATCAACTCATTATATTGAACGGCAGGCTAAATGGCGACGTCCCTGCTGAATTTACATATTTATGCAACAATAATAAATCAATAATCAATTACATAATATGTTCTGAAACTTTGGTTGATCAGTGTATTGCTTTAACAATTTTGAATGAAGACTTATCTGATCATTTCCCGATGCAGCTTGAAATACAAAATGATGAATCCACGATAAAATTTTATAGAGAAGCTCAACTATCCAAAAATAAAAAGAACTATCACATAAAGTTTAACATGCTGAAATGGTTAACTTGTTCTGAATCCATAACTGATAAACTTTTAACGCAAGAGAAAAACAACGTTCCTATTGCAAACTATCGGAGGTTAATATCTAAATTATCGAAATGTCAGGTTAAATATCGCAATTCGACCAGAAAAGTAAAATATAAAATCTCTTGGTTTGATGACTGCTGTTATCGACATAAAATTATTAAACAACGTTGGCTAAAAACATTTAGGAAAACTAATTTATCTGAGGACCTGAACAATCGACGGCCGGATGGCCGAGCGGTCAAGGTGGCAGCCTACCGCTCTGGGGGACCCGGGATCGAATCCGAACGGGTCGAATAATTCCCAGGAATTTTTCGGGGGTGGTCCGTTCGGATATGTCGGGCCCCGTCCCTCACCACCCGGTCGCCCCATTGTGGGCCTGGCCGAACCCATAATGGGCCTTCTAAAAGAGGCCCTCTTAGTGCCCACAGGGCGGAAAGAGTTAAAAAAAAGGACCTGAACAAATACATTAATTTAATAAGAGCAAAAAAAAAACGTCATTTGTTTAATTTAAATAAAACATTAATGGAGGCAAAAGATTCGAGAACTTTTTGGGAAATTATTAATGATTATCGACAGAATAGACATGGTTATACTAACCAAAGAGTTATCAGTCGTGAAGACTGGGTTGACCATTTTCATAAATTTTCGGACGAATATTTATATAACCAGTCTAATATTCACAATGAATATTCCACGATTCTTCATTTAAATCATGAAGAAACTATTAATGTCCACGAAATTCAAGAATGTATTAACCAGCTAGAAAACAAATCGGCCCCTGGATCCGATGGCATTCCTAATTCCTTAATTAATCTTCTGCCTTTCAAATTAATACAGTATTTAACTAGATTCTTTAACAATATCTACTCCAACGGAGAAATTCTTTTAAACTGGAAAGAGGTGATTCTATCTATGATTTACAAACATGGTAACAAAGACGATCCTGCGAACTATCGACCAATTGCGTTACTGTCAAATTTCAGAAAAATTTTCACAGCCATATTAGCCAAAAAATTGAATACGTGGACAAAAACAAATAATTTACACAATCCTACTCAATATGCTTATATAGCACACGGAGGCACGCAAAAAGCCTTATTTGTTTTATTGGCACTTATACAACTGCAGTTATTAAAAAAGAGAAGAAAAGTCTTTGCTATTTTTCTAGACTTATCAAAAGCATACGATTCAATATGTATAAAACTGCTCCAAAATAAATTATATAAACATGATGCTAGTAAACGTCTAATAAATATTATTGGTCAACTTTACGGCAATTATAATGTAATAATTAAACAAAATAATATATGTGGGACGCCATTTACAGTCAGCGGGGGATTGTTGCAGGGTGATCCTTTATCCCCTTATTTATTTAATTTTTACCTATTTGACCTGATGACATTTGTATTCATTCATTATCCTATGCAGACGATATAGTCATTGTTGCTTCATCTGCAATTGCTCTTTGACGTAAAATTCTAAAAATAAACGAATACAGTCAAACCTGTTTTTATGCGGGGGATAGGGACCGCATTAAAAAAAACGCATAAAAAAAATCTCACGAAACTTCACGAATGGCTGTAAAAAATAGTTTTCGCAACACAATTAAAAAAATTTTTTTATGCGGTCAACAGGGACCGCATAAAAAAAGTCTCACATAGAAAATAACTCAAAACCGTACGAAATAGAATTTATTGACAACAGATGTCAGCACTTGACTGCATCGTCTGGTCTATCGTCTGTTTTACATATTTTTGTCCAGGTGGTGTTTTGTTGACTTAAAAAGTAAATTATTTCATTTTTCGCATATTCATGCAATAATATTACTATAATAAGTGCATTTATGCTATAATAAGTTTATTTAGCTATAATAAGTCAACGTGAGACATGACGAATCGCACGAGACTAGTCGCCAACTATACCGCACAAATAAAAAATCGCACAAAAAAAACCGCATAAATTAAAAATTCGCATTAAAAAAATCGCACATAAAAAGAGCGCATAAAAACAGGTTTGACTGTATTTAAATAAGTTAAAGGTTAAAATTAATCCTAAGAAATCTGAGGTTATGATTTTTAGAAATGGGAATAGAATGTCTAAAAAAGTCATGTCTTTCTATATTCACGATGAAAAAATAAACATTGTTAATGAAAAGAAATGTTTGGGCCTCATATGGACTTTTAATTTGTCATTCGAGAGACACTTTTGTACGTTGTCGCTAAATCCAGAAATCTTTTGAATAATTTGATAATTTTATTTTCTAAAGCAAAGATAAGAAATAATAAGACTCACTTTAAATTGTTTAATTCTATAGTGCTAAATGCATCGCTGTACGCTGCTCCTATTTGGTGTCTTAACAAATTCGATAATCTTGAAAAACTTCAAAATATATTCATACGTAAGCTATATCAATTGCAGTTCAACATTCCAGGGAGTGCTCTTCGCTTGGAATTTAACAGATACAAGATAAACGCGATCTTGTTTAAGGCCTGCATGAAATGGTTACAAAAGATAATTAATACAGATGACTTGTCTACTAGGCTTGTATTATTATTATACAATAAATCTCAGAAGTCAAATACAAATCGGAATTGGATTACCCAACTGTCTCATATACTTAACGAATACGGTTTTTCCATTGATCCAGTTTTTAATTATCTCAGAAATAATAATCAATATATCAACCAATTCATGCATAGAGTTATAGAACATTCCATAGTTCAAGATACTGAGGATGTTC
This sequence comes from Centruroides vittatus, assembly GCF_030686945.1. Taxonomy (NCBI): domain Eukaryota; kingdom Metazoa; phylum Arthropoda; class Arachnida; order Scorpiones; family Buthidae; genus Centruroides; species Centruroides vittatus. The sequence continues at coordinate 952,065 of NW_027122673.1, forward strand.
GTAATAGAAGCAACAAGTTCTATTACGACCTTATCTTTAACTATCCAATTATTAACAATTATATTTTTACGAACTTAACTTTTCAAGTTTAAAAGTTTTTTATCCAGATGAGACTTAATCAAAAAGGACTCATATTAGAAGGTAAATATTTAGAATATGCCCATTCCACCTGTCCAAACTGCAAAAAACTAATATCAAAAATTCATTTATTCTATGGATGTGACTTCGATAAAGATCAAGACTCAGAGACCACAAGAAATCAAAATGTCAACCAAAGTCTAGTGAGTCATATGTATGATAAGTTTAACCAGGCTACCACTAATGAAATTTTTAATTTCTATAATGGCGTTAGAAGACTTTTGAATGTAAAATCTTAAATACCATATGTGATCTCATAAACTGTAGATATGTTTGTTCTTTGTAATTGAATGTCTGTTTTCCATCTTATACTAAACGTCATGTACCCCCTTGTAACAGGCGATTGCCTATTATGTTAATAAACTGATACTAATACTAATACAACTTACAACAAAGAAGCTAAAACAATAGGAAAATCTATTGTTGCCGGTATTGTTGCGTTTCGCGTGACGATCAAGTCGATTTAGTAAAAATACCAGATTCTTTTTAATTCGACAAACATCGAAATAGCGTAAAACGAATTTTTAATTTTTAGCGGACTTTTTATTTCAAGATGGCAGCAACCATTAAGGTTTGCTGGAGTGAAGAGGCCGATCGGAGATGCAGAGGGCTTTCTGTTTCCCGTTTTAATAACTCGACGATTTCAATCCAGAAAAGCCGAAATTTTTACAATAAGTTGCGTAATTTTTCCCTTGTGTTATGCAATGTTATTTTAAAAAATAACATTCGTGTCTGGTGCCACCTTTTATGACATTTTGTTGTGAAAACAACGTTTTTTATTATTAATTATTATAAGATGACAAAAACGTTAATTTTGAGGGTAGCGATTGGTTTTATAGAAATTATCGTAAATGCTAATAACGAGTAGTCTTCGTTAAGTCCGATCTCTTACGAGATTGCCCACTATTTCCCTATCTTCTTCTTTATCATCATGAATGTTACTTATAATCAAGTTACCTTACCAAATTTCGTGTTATCATCTTTAATTTATTCGAAGATATTAAATGAAATAGATACCAACATCCGCACTCGCATGCCACATGCAGATATCTTTCCTGTTAAGAGCATTTTTAATTTGTTTCTTTTATAAAAATCATCCCTACTTTCAAAATTAAGCTTGTTTCAATTATAGAAGTATAAAATAAAATTTAACAAGCTAGGAACAAAAGATTACTGCGTAGCAATGTTTTTCAACCTATTTGGTCATGTGGCACTTACAAAATATGGAAGCATTCACTTTGTTGGAAAAATTAAAGGCTTACGTGTATTATTTAATAATATACATTTGCTATAATACAATTTTAATGACTTCGTGAACGTTTATTTGAGAACAATCTTCCATTTATACTTATACTATTTATACAACACGAATTTAAAATTGCACGAAACCTGTTTAAGCGATACTGTGGTTGAAAAACATTGCTGTATAGGTTAGTGCAGAGATGGCGAACCCGCGGCACGCGTGCCACAGTGTGGCACGGCGGTGTTTTAACAGTGGCACGCGAAGACTTATTGAAAAATTTCAAAAATATTATTATTATTTTCAGGAACTTTGTGAAATTCCGTAAAAACCCTACTCATACGTTACTGAATACAACAGTGCCGGAAAGCGGCACTGCTTGACAGCAGTACCCCATAATCAGCCTATACATAACATTTTTTCACCTTTATATATTTTTTAGTATTTTGAAAAAGGTGGAAGTGGCACGCATAATCTTTTTCTTTTACATAGCGGCACTCTTCCCAAAAAAGTTGGCCAACCCTGGGTTAGTGCAATTTCATCTCCAAACTTTTTTGATGGCGTACTTCGAAGACGAAAATAATTATAAGTTTTACCCCGTATAATATAATATAAATCATTTTGATTTAAGTAACACAAAATAAAAGCATTGTGTTTTGACCATACCTGTTATTATATGTTTAAAAATCTGTTGTTTTTGGGTACTCGAATACATATTCGGACGAAGAATTGGAAGGAATGTCGAGTCCAAATGAATCTCACTCGTCTGCAATAAAACTTTTCAAATAAATTAGAAAAATGTGCATATAATACTTATGTTTATGAAGTAAATTACCGAGAAAAAGTTGCGAAAAATTTTCACTATAAATGCATAATTGCTGCTCTACCCGCAATTTGAATTTATTTCCTGAATGATCGCGAGTGATGGTGAGCCTACTTCTTCGGGAGGATGACTGAGGGATTAGACAGCCTGCAAACAGGGGACACATACAGTATTTCGAAAAGAAATTTGGCTTAACCCAAGTATCGATTTGAGTACCCTCGGGATACGGGCATCCCATTTTGGAGACCATTGGGTATATTGTATACAAAATTCAATGTTTATATTTAAGATTTACAAGAAAATCTCAGAAGAATTGTTTTTAGAATTTTTTTTTTTTGTAAAATTTTGATGTAGTTATCGTTTAGGCTATTTATTACTGATTTTATTAATGGTAATTAAGTACTGTATTATACTTATTTGTATGATGGAAACACCATGTATTGTATATATTGCGCTCTGAATTTTCTATATACCAGATGGCGCCACAGTCGTCTTAGCTTCTTGTTGAATTTTCTATTTGCCAGATGGCGCCATTGTTGGTGATGACGCTCTAAATCAGCGGTCGGCAACCGGTAGTCCGCGGACCATTGATGGTCGTGGTGAAATTTGTAACATTGATCAACTGAAGGTTACGCGAAGTATTACGAATGGAATGCAAAATGCTTAGTTGCTTTTTTCTCACTTTTTGGGGGGTTTTATTCGAATCTAAAACCAAATACGAAGCGACTGTGGTTATAAATAAATAATGAACAATAAACAACATTGTGAGTGCGATTGTCGCCCTTCGTGGAAAAACGCTAAGAACCCATGAACTAATTTCAAACATGCAGCAATGAATTTTTTGCATTAATTTGTTATAATTAAACACGCGAGTTTCATATTAATATAGTAAAATTGAACTTTTATGATCATTATTCTACAGATTTTGTATCGTTTAAAAAAATTCATGATAGTGGTCCGGGGGGGATTCAAAATTGTGAGTTTAGTGGTCCATTTGGTCGGAAAGGTTGCCAACTGCTGCTCTAAACGACTATCGCCATGTTTTATTTTTATAGATTAAATTAAAAGTTACTACATTAAAAATTTAAATTATTAAGATCATATTGGTAAAAGGCAAGCAAATGAAAATACCAGATTTCATGAAAAAGTAGAAAAAAATAAAAATATTACTGACCCTTCAGATTAAGGTCAATCAGAAAGCTTAATCTGTAAAGGAAATATCCTGGTTTAACGATGAAGAAAAAATTAATATTAAGGGCAATACTGTTATTGCTTTAATAAACATATTTCTCTTCATTATGAGAGAGACCAAAACTAGTATACTGTTATACTGTACTAAATTATACTAGGACTTAATCCTATGTTTTGTACTAGAGCTTGCACGTATTTGCAAGCTCTATTGAATTAATTTCAGTTCTGTTTTTATCTTAAAAAATTGGCACTGAGCCGTTATGGTGATTCTAAAGAACAATTTTATAAGATCAAACTGAAATTAATTCTAGAAGTCTGGAATTAATTCAGTTTTATCTTATAAAAATTCTAGAATTAATTTCAGTTTCATCTTATAAAATTGTTCTCTAGAATCACCATAACGATTCAGCGCCAATTTTTTAAGATAGAAACAGAACTGAAATTAATTTTAGAAACTGTACCTTGACCACTTCCCAGTTCCCTCATCACCCATACAGACAGCTGTCTCAGACTATTGCGGTGTTTCTTCCTGTGTGGACATTTTGCTTGTTGTGTTTTGGTTCCGAAGTAACTTTCTTGTGTTTGATTGTTTCCCAACACTACAAGCTTTTGTTTTACTGGATTACCCTTGCGTGGATTGTGTGGATACTTCGTTACCTCACTGAGACTGGGACTGAAGACTCTAAGGCAGCGTTTCTCAAAGTGGGCGATAACGCCCCCTTGTGGACGGTGAGTGAATCTAGGGAGCGCTGGAGGCAGGGTACTGAACGGTGACCAAAGGAAAAAGTTGGGGTCACTGACAGCCATTCCCTTTCCTCTGTTAAACAGATAAGAGGAAACATTGCGTTTAATGGTTTCCAGATGTTGAGAACAATATACGGTAAGGACACAAAGTGTGAGAATCATAGAAAAGTTTTCCTAAGAAAATTTTCAATACTTTCTCTCACAAGAGAAAATGGGTTAGGGGGCATTGGGTATAACTTTATGGAACAAAGGGGGCGGTAGATCAAAAAAGTTTGGGAATCACTGCTCTAAGGCTTGGGTGAGTACCTCTTTTGTTACTACCAACCAGTTCTTTTCCCCCTCTGCTTTAGCTAAACTCTTGTCTGCTACTGTAGAGTTCCGTAGGCGTTTGGCCAAATTTTTCCTATTCCACAATTGTCACCACTCTTCCTGGTTGGTGTTATACAGTAGTACAGTAGTATCGATTATCCGATCCCCGATCAACCGTCACATCGGTTAACCGACCGCGTTCTAGTCGGCAAATTCAAATGTCGGGTAGTGATGTGGTGCCACAATATTTAGCTATGTCTTGGCTACTTTAATATTATTTTTGTTAAATTTTTGCGTGTTTTAGCTGGTAACACTGGCTCGACCATGAAAGGGAAGGACCGAAGATATTCGAAATATTTAACAAAGGGTTCGCTAGCAGAAAATTTTTCCCTGACAATCACCGACAAACGAAATGGAAGTTTTGGCTAGAAATGAATACAATACCTTTTCTTGCGATATATCTAATAATCAGTGGTGTATTTGGAACGTAACGAGCCCTGGGCGAAGACCAGGTAACAATAGTATATTAGTGCTGTCGACCTTTTTTCTTTTTTTATTTAGGCAAAGAAATTTTTCACCCCGAATGGCACTGCTGATAATAGACAGATGTCATCGTCTCTCGAAATACAATATCCTTTTTATTTCGCTGTCCATAGCCCGACACGTGTTCCACAGCCGTCTTGTATTATCTCGCGCGAGTTAGATTGTGAGATCTCGCTTATGACTGGATCTAGTTTCAAGAACTCTCTTGAATCGATCGCGATTAAACCTCGTTTCGGTCGAGAGAGATCGCACCAAGACATAGTCCCCGACCTTGCTTTTAATCTAGATTGAATGGCTCGGTGCGAACGGGGTATAAGGCTCTAGTTTAGTAGTATTACAGAGTATAATACGTATATTTTAATATATTAAAAAAAAAAACCACAGAAATGTTCCGTGTGTTTAACAAGGTTCGGAAAACTGAAAATTTTAACGGGTTCGACCGAACCTGTGCGAACCCGCGGAATATCACCACTGCATATGTACCCATTAAAGTATATACACTTAGGGTACTATTCAGTCTACAAATACGTAGTAAAAATAAAATTTTACTGCTTAATTAAAGAGTTAAAAAGATCGATTGCAAATAAAATAACTTATAATTATACTTACACTAAATACCAACAACTGCCTAATCATATCGGGCTATTTACGGCTATTATACATAAATTATAAACCAATTTGGCACTAGAGGTAGACATTAGGTTCCATCTCATATTAACTTTAATAATTATAATTTAATTAATACATTTAAATAATTTAGGCCTACTGGAAGAAAAAAATCGTAGTGACATCGGACCAATAGAGAGCAGAATGCGCGATCCTTGCATAATGGGGTTTGCGCGCTAATTTTTATGTGCGCGTTAATCAAGCCGAATAGTTTGGCCGAATATTCGGCCATTTGGCCACGCTCCTGGCCGAATATACTATTCGTTACATCACTAATAATTACTGTATATAAGAGGTTATGTATAATATAACATTGAATGGGTCGACAGAAAAAATACTTCTTTAAAAGGGTAATACACGAAAATGATTAGGAACCGTTGTATTAATTGGTTTAACTTTTCATTTTTATTGGTTTGTAGGCAACTTGAACCAATCTGCCAACTTTGTTTCAAGATATTAAATGAAATAGATGCCAACATCCGCACTGGCATGCCACATGTATTTACAGCAACTTTTTTTTTGCTACCAGTGCCATAAATGTCGTTTTCACTGACTTCTATGAGTATTGTCTAAAGTAACTTATTAAAATGTCACTTTAATGTTTGTTATTTATCATGTTTTGTATCCGCTTATTGGTTAGAATGTGCTCCGAAGAGGTAAACTTTATGGCCTCCTTGAAGTTCACTGGTAATTTCAGATAGAAACAAGAACAGATGTTCCAGAACAATACATTTTCTTTCAATTTAAACAATAATAATTTAAACAACAATTATCCCAACTCTACTTCCAGTAGAGTTGGGATAATTGGGTCATAATAAACACGTTAGTAGTGTGAAGTTCAAATTCTGTTACAGTGGGTGAGGTAAGTAGTGTTTGACTGGTTATCCACTTGACTGCCGGTGGGCAATAGTAATCTCATGTAGGATATAGGAAAAGCTGAACATAAACAATATTAGAAAAAGGGTAATTTATTCATATAAACAATCCTATCTACAAAAAAGTTTTGTTATAAAACAAATCCCAGTATTAAAAAATACCACATTAGTTATAAAATTTGTACTAATGCTATATACACATGTTAATCACACTGGCATGGTTAAGGCACTTATTCCATATATACATTCAGATGTTATCTACATTTTCATTCACAGAGTGTAAAATTTAATGCTTTACACATTAATTCTTTAAACTAGAAATTTCCAAATCACACGTCGAAAAAAAAAATATAATTTCTCGCCTTTTGTTCTACAAAAGAGTATACAAATTTTTCTACAAAACAAACACATTTACATTAATACAGACTATGAATTAAATAAGTAATAATACTTAATAAAGTTAACTGATCCCAATATCTGCGACACATAAATATGTATATACACATAAACTATATATTACAGAAGACGAAAAATAAACGTGCAAGCGACAATGTTAATTTTGATCGTGGAATCTTAAGTCGAGGTATTTTCCGAACGGAACCATTGGCAGTCGTAGTACACAAACTTTTAACACAACACTCGAAAAAAACGGTCGCAAGAGTTTCTAGTGTCATTACAAAAGTAACAATGTGAACGAGTCGACGACAAAAAACAATTTTACGTTAAAAGAAACTGAAACATCAACGGTAATGAAAAAATTAACTTCAAAATGTTATGGCAGAAACTTGTTTGCGTACTTTTGTCGGCAATTAAATATACTTTGCATTTGCATAAACCATCAGGAATATGTCAAGGCACTTAATATGCATGTATACAAAACTTTTGTAATGTTAAAATATTGTCCAGTTTAAAAAAAAACACAAAAATCAACAAAATAAATATTAATAATTTGTTTGCGCTTTGTAAAAAGTTAGTAATCTTTGTGTGGTTTGCAAAGTGCAAACAAACACTATTTAATACATTCGGTTAATGCAGTTAAGTCTAGGAACGACGAACGAATTCGTCGTTCCTAACTTCGGTCGTGTCTTCGATACTATCATGCGTAGCCAGAATACAGGAAACTGCCTGCTGTACGTTCCAATCGCACTGAAGTAGTATGTTTTTGCTATTTTCTATATTAATATTGTAGGTATTTAAAATACGGAGTAAACTGGCGAGTTTGATAGCGTTATGAATGTTCCAATCGGTATCGTTCAGTGCAAAGAGGCAATCTTCGGGCGTTATCGACTATAAATAATAATTTTTAAAAAATTACAGAGAATATTTTTTGTAATTTTTAGTCAATTGAAAATTAAAGCTTTACTCACTTCTTTTGCGAGTACTTTTTGCATTATTCGTACTTCGTCCGAATCTATTCCTCTAGCCCGACCTTGAGTTCTATTCAATAGTAGGAAAATAATGTTGTTATTTAGAAAATTTTTGATTTAAAAAAAAGAAAAAGGGAAACTGCTCTTTTCTAAATTTACCTTTTAGAATTTGGTTTATCCATAGCAAATTCTAAGAGATCTTCGCAACTAACGTGATCGCTACTATTGTAAATAGCTGGAGAAGGTGCGCTCTCTTCTGGAATATCGTCCAAACTATCGACTTCTGCTTGAATTTGACTCTCAAAAGAGTCATTCAAACTGAAAAGTTATTATTATATTTACTATTTACCAACATATTCTCTTATAAAATTAGGAAATAGTAGAATTATCTGCAAGTTTTTGCTGGTTTGGGAGGATAAATGCAATTTTCTGTCGGAAACGTAGTTTGTAATCCATCAAAGGTGTCGACTTTTCGAATATTTTTGTCGTCATTTGTTAATTTATTATCCGACAAAACTGGCTGACCGAAAGATCCATGCAAACCTGATTCAATATCAGTTGAATGTTTAACAGTTACAATCTCACTGGTATCGTTATTTGCTGGAATAACTAGTGGATATTTATGTTAATGACATTTTAAAACCAGCGGTGATCTTGTCCTATTTCTAGGAGGAAGAGGATTCTGATAATAATAACAACATTCATTGTTATCTTCTTTATTATTATTATTGCAAGTATCCTGTGACGTAGCATTCAGAAAAGTAGATTTCGACTGATAAATTTTCGTTGCTTCCGTTTCGTTCCTTTCATTGTCGTTATTGACATCAGAGAAGCGTTCATTTGACATCAAGACAGGGTTTGCCGAATGAGTATTTTCAATTTCGCGATGAGTATTAGTGACGTGTTTTGCACTACGTTTATTACCTCGAACTTTGGGTCGAACGGGTCCACCCATTCGTAACATTCTAAGTGCATTTGAATTCAATGCATCGTGCTCAGAATCCACCGTATCTATTCCACTCTGTAAATTGTTACGATGTCCATACAGAATAGAATTTTGTTATGAAGAATTATGCGACGGAACAGGGTGAGATAAGCTTCGTTCTAATCCTTGACCTTTGTCAACTAAACTATTATAAGCCTCTTTAGCTTCCTTACTAATAATATCATTGATATCAGGTATGGATTCTGCCTCTTCACTGAAATTTCTTCTTTCAGGTTTGGGGCTTGTTTTGAATTTAAAAGAGAACTTTCGTTTTGTTAACGACAAAGTTTTGGGGCTTTCTAATGCAACATCCGAATCCGATTTATATTCAAGTTCCAACATACTTTTGCTGGCAAGTTCTTTAGCCATTGCAATAGCTGAATCTAATGTATGTTGATCCGTAGCAGATATGGGCTTTACCATAATTTGTTTCTTTCTACTGCCTTCTCTTCCAATTAGTTTTGATGTAATTTCTTTTATTTCATTCTTTACATTGTTATTATTTTCTGCAGAATGTTGTTCTTCAACTTCCGTATCTTGTTTGTTTGACGCCAATGCCTTAAACACCTCATCCATTAAAGATGGCCCAAAATCTAACATCTGTTAAATAAAATATTTTAAATTATTATGCATCTGCAATCGACTAAATAGTTTTGAATTTATTTTCTTACCTCAAATCAAGGACTTTCGACCGATGCGAAGAGTTCCTCGTCACTTATTTCGTGATATTCACGATCGGGACCATGCTTCAAAGAATCGCCATGTTTATGCTTCTTCTTTGTATCTTTATTGACAATTTCTTCATCTTTGCTCTTAAAATTCATGCACGAATCAAAATTTTCATTGTACATTTCCTTTCTCTCTCTTCTAGTAGAAAGAAGTATTTCTGGTTCATAATTAGGTGGCGGTGGTTTACAGACAAATGTAACTAAAGAACACTCGTCTTAAATCATTTCTTGTTTTACATCTGTCCATAGTTCTAAAACAGAAATTTTGGCATACACGTTACACATGTACGTTGATTCATATTTATTAATTATATATATATATATATATATATATATATTTTATATAAATTATTCAAATGAAACAGACTGGACCATAGCAAGCATACAGTATTATAGCATAATGACAAAGTTGTGTTAGCTGCTATAGGAAATCATCTCTTGCATTCAAACAAGTGTCTGAACATGATACAAGTTTATGTATACCTTCAACATAGAAAGCTGAAAGTTGTGGATAAACCATTCAGTTACAGCTGCTTGGCACAGATTCTGAGAAACTATAAAAGGCCCAAAAACACAGAATGTGCAAGGCAACTTTCATGTTTATTAAGTTGTAAGGCAGCTGTCACATCCCAAGTTCTGCAGCATCTGCCTTACCATCCCAATTTAGTTTCTCGGTGTTTGCAGATTCCAGTCTGATCCAAATCCAAGCAGCTGCAATTGAATTGTTCCTCTTCCTATGCAGAGGGTACAGTTCACACATGTCTGAATGCAGAAGGTGATTTCCTGTAATGGCTAATGCAATTTTGTCATTATGCCATACATATAATCCTGCTATGGTGACAGTAACACTGTACGTTTTATATGATCCAGTTTATCCATTTCATTCGAATGACCGTTATATATTAATTAAATCAAAAATACCTGTTGGTAATCCATTTCTATTATCTATTATCGAATTGGATTTATTTAGCAGAGGAGTTCGATCTGAGATTTCCGAAGTGTTTCTAGACAAACAAGTAGTACTCTGCTCTTTATCTTCATGGGGTTTATCTGTAATAAATTTCATTTTTATCGATGTTTTTAATTAAAAATCTTACTTTATAATCCTAAAATATAAGAATACACATAAAAAATATAATATAGGAATAGTAATAATATAAATAAAAACAGGGCATTCTTAAATCATGTCTCCAAATTGTTTTTACATGGGGAGCTTTTCCTTTTTAAATTGGTAGTTTGTAGTGCTTGGTATTCTTTAGACAAGTTCAAACATCCAGTTAACCGGGTCAAAGGCAGTGGCGTAGCGAACATAACTAGCGCTTGGGGCACAACACTTTACTGGCACCCCTCTCCTCCTCCAGAAACACACACAGTTTGTCTTGGAGACCATTTAGTTGTCCCTCTGCAAGTGATGCCCGGTGCATGATACATCCCCTTGCTCCCCCACGCTACGCCACTGGTCAAAGGCATGTTATTTCCACCATCCACTTTGTATTGTAAGAAGGAAATGGTTTTTGTAACATCAACCATTCCATATCTGGGTCCCCCTTTATTATGTACTTGTAGAATTTTCAAGAAATTTGGCTACATTTTGCAAAACCCACCTTACTTAGGATATTTTGTAATGTTAGAGAGTTCTGTTCGGGTACTTTCTCTCGAATTCAGATGTTTTGTTCTCTATGAATGATTCTGCCTGAAGAGGAGAGTTACATACTGTCGAAAGCACTCACAAAATATATTATTTTTATGTAATGTCAACAGACTGGGTATACATTATCTTTTTCTAGTGGAGTTATACTTTGATTTTAAGATTTTTATAAATCTTGTTTCTTCCTTTACCTTGAATGATAACAAATATTAATTTAAAAGAAAGTAAAACAATTTACAAGCATCATTACAGTTTTGCACACGATGTATTTTATGTTATAAAAACATCCATTATAACTTTATGCATAACACACCATATAAGAATAAGAAAAGGTTCACATTAGAAGTTTATTTTATAAAATTGTGAAACCAGTCGTATTTGACCCTTCATTGACATTAATGCATCATCACCGTTACACACGCCCATATAAGAATGTGCTTGGTGTTTGTCAGCCATGTTTTTGCTTTGGTACTTTGCTTTTAGTTATCATCTGTTATTACTTATTTAATTGTTAATGCAACAACAATCTTCAATATCTCCAGGAGAAAACAAAACGAAAGCTTTAATGGTGTCTGTGTTTGTTATATTTTTACATGGTATTGATTGGTATTAAAACTAACATCAATCAATTTAACTAACATTTTACATGGTATGTTGTTAAACTTATAGAAGACTGGCCATTAATTGTCATTGTCGTCGTATAACTTATTAATGCCTAACGCCATCGTCAACCCACGTAATCCACATAATTCACATATCCCACATTATTTTAGTAATTAAACTAAACCCTCCCAAAATTCCAGTTGATTTTAATACATCAACTTTTTCTACTCAGAAGATAATAAATTTAATCGCAAGTTAGGATGCGAGATAAGTTATCCTAACTGGTGTCAGGACCTCGAGGAAAGATTTGATGAATGTTTCATTATTTCATTTCCATCCTGTATGTGGAACTGAAGTCCTCACTTCTCACAGTTACTTATTACTCTTAACAGATTATAGATAGAAAGCTTATAATGCATTAACATTACTTGTATGGTGTATTAGTAATATATGTAGTGATTTAACCATCTCTCTTTAGTGCACACTTGGATTTTAATTAATTAAAAATTCCTTTCAAAATAATCTGAGAGATAATCTAGAAATTTAGTGTTATGTTCAATTTGTAACAACAAATAAATAAATTTACATACGTACTGTGGATGTCACACCAACAATTGTTTAGCTGAAGTCAAAATTCACACCATTAAGGAGCGCTTTAACTTTTTACTTCCGGGTAGCACTTTCGACGTAGATAAGAACGTCGTTCTCAGGCAGTAATTAAAAATGAACAATGAGCTAAATAAACAATTGGTAAACTCTTTGAAATGCAAGTGGCCAGAGAAATGAATTAATCCACGCTGTATTTTTATTGCATTAGAAAAAAATATAATCAACCATTTGGGCTTAATTTCTATAAAAATAAAATTTTTGAATGGAGCATATATGCACTTATGCTCCTTATATAAATACAGTAGAGCGTCGTTTATCTGAAAGCCGGTTAACCGAAACGTCGGTTATCCGAAAGCTTTCCAGTCCGACTGTGTCGTGCCGAATCGAACGTTTTTGATACTAAATTAACTTCTAAAGTATAATTTTCATGTTTTTATATTCTTCAATATATTTATTTTGTTTGTACAAAATGCAGAAATAATTTTTAACGATACGATAGCCTCGATTATTATTATAAAAATTTTTGTTAGGCTTAAAATCGACGAAAATTCAACACGAAGCGACACGCAACGGAGAAAAATTCAACACAAAGCGACACGCAACGGAGAAAAATTTGAACATCGGACAGGTTAATGTATTTTTTCGTACATAATGGTAATCGGAACAAATCCCTAATCTGAACAACCCCAGTCCCCAATTGAATCGGATAAACGATGCCCTACTGTATATGCACTTTTCAATACTCCAGGATTCAACCATTCAAAAACTACATAAACTGACCAAAATAGTCATCAAATATACTTAATTCACTAAGCAATTTTAGCTCTTAACTGCAAAAAATGTATGTTAAGGCAAGAACTTCAACAGACTTTTGATGTTTTTATTTTTAATTTATATATACTAAAAATATTTACTAACATGTTATTTAATACCCATTTATCTATTTCTAATTATACGATGCCGATAATTTTGGATGTTTTTCCTACTTCCTGTAATTTTAAATTTGTCTTAGAAGCAATTGATAACATTACAGAATCATATTTATGAAATTCATAGTAAGTATTTGTATGAAAAGTTATTTTCTTTGATGTCACCTGTTCAAATCTTTTTTAAGTTATTATCATATTGTAATATACATTTTATTATAAACATAACACCAGATGATTTTAAAGATAAAAATAAGTGGTTTTATATATAAAGTGCATTTAAAAATTTCCTGAAATAGGTTAAAAATATTTATTATGTTTTGATTTTTCAACAATTTCTGGAAGTTTGTACATTTGTAAAATACAGGGTGTCCCATGTAAAACTGGCTTTGCTCGTGGAAACAATATAGCCGAATTTAGGCAAAGGAACTCACTAGAAACTTAATTTTAACATTATTTAAACACAGAGAAACTTACAGAAGATGTGGAGAGTAGTGTCCTTGTGCATCTATGTATCTTGGCCTATGAGTAACAAAGTTCAGCTTAATCTTACGTAAAATATTGATGCCGATAGCTTTAATGCTTCTGCAAACACATTCTTTCAGTTCATGTATAGTTCTGGGATTGGGATTTCATACACTTTTCCTTTTTAAATATCCTCCTATAAAATTCACATCACTAATGTTTCATCATTTGAATTGAGCTAATTTTAAAATGGGACACACTATATGATCTAACTGACTTGTTTTCCCATAAAAATATTTTGTATTCATATGCTAACCAAATAGAAAAGCTTAAAATATATATAAAACTTGAAATGATTTAGTCAAGACTATTTCTTTACAACTACCCAACCTTTTGTGTGTCACCTGTCTTAAGATATCACTTCAAATTTGTTACAGTAAATGCTTCAACTATTTTAATTAGTATTAAATAATAACTTTGGATAGGTCTAAACAAAATTTTTATACAGATCAAGAAATAAATCATGCCGATCAATGTAAATTTTGCACACTAAAATTTATTATTTTATTACAATAAAATAATAAATTTCAGTGTGCAAAGTTTACATTCAGCTGCATGATATGTTTCTTTATTGAAGCCATTCAAATTTTTCTATGTATTCCCTATTGGCTAATTTATGTACTTTTAAATATTTATAATTCATTTTTACAGTAGATTAATAATTAAAAAACAAAGAAAAACTTACAAGGTGCAACAACTTGTCTTGGTAATTGCTGATACTTGTCGCCAAGAAATGAAACGTCACCAAAAAATGCACCGTCCAATCCTACGTGTCCCGTATGCCTTAAATCTCCTTGCGGTCGCGATATCATTTCTGGACATAATCTGAAAATAAAATTACATCCAATTGAATATTTGATTGCAGTCTTTTTAAAGGATTATTATAGAAGATTATAGAAGTAAAAATTTCCAGATTCTCTAAAATATTTTCGTTGAATATATTTACCTTTGATACAAAATAATAAAGTTCTACTTGATCTTTTCTGGCTTATTTTGTTAAATTGGAAATTAAATTTCTAGCATTAAAAATAATCAGAAAAATCAGCAGTGTCCAATTTGATTTATAATTTCTATCTTTTTAATGAAAATATAAATTAAACTAATACACTTTAATATACAGGTATGCATTTAATTCTCTTAGATAATTAACAGATTTTATTTTATAAAATTTTAAACTACAGGGTCTTCCAAAGTGGATGCTATGATTTTAAATTACTGTAATTATGTTAATTATTACTTTAGAAGCATGCAACATATATCAATTGATACCGCTCCCATTTGCACTCAAATGTCTCGACGTCTACTGTCTCTACCATAAACAAAAATGGCAACTCGGCAATAGAGAAAGCATTTTACGTTCTGCAGTCCGCAAAATATTACTGTGTAACGTGAGTAATCTGCAGGAACTGTAGCTGCTGTGGAAAGAGTGGCAATGGATATAGCATAACAAGCACAAAAAGAATTTGAGTATCAGTTGAATGTGACATAAGGTGTGTGCATCCAGAAATTGTAATGGGCAAATGTTAAACCTGGACAGTTTTCCGACGTTTTAATGTAAATTATAACATTCTTGAATAATAACTAATATAATTACAATAATTTAAAATAGTAGCATTCTTTTTGGAAGACCTTGTATTTAATTAGTACTTCCAATTTGTTTAGAATAAAGCACAGTCAGTCTTTGACTATTATCTCTTGATTGTGACATTCATATTTACGACAGCAAAACCGGTAGTATATTGTGAAAATATTATTTTCAAATCTCAGCAATCAGTTGTGCTTATTAATGATTATAAATACAGTATAAAAATTATTGTTAAATGTAATATTAATGTAATGTAAATGTACACGATAATGTAATATATACTAATATATAAAGAGGTAACTAAGTTTCGTTGTAACAGGTAATCTCCGAAACTACTCATCCGATTTCAAAAATTCTTTCACCAATATTTAGAATGGACCTTCAGGGTGGACATAGGCTATATATTATTCCGTTAAACATTCATATAAATTAAAAGATATCATCTAGGATTAAGGCTTTTATGTCCAACAGATGGCGCTAACTCCGACAACCTAAGTTTGCTTTACTGCGAGGCATTACACTTTTCTGTGAGAATGGACTAAAGCGGATCATCTTCTATCTATCTATATAAATAAAAATGTAATGTTCGTTTGTTCCTACCGATTCCTTTGAAATTTTGACACAACGTTGCATTCGAATACGCACGTGATTTTATATAATATACGTGTCGAAATTCCCCACCCACCGGGGGAGATGGACGTGATTAAGGTTTACCGTAAAGAACTCGGCTTCTATTATGCTATTTTAGATGCGGTTTTTTTGCGTTTTAATAGGGTACGTCAACAGAATATACACTAAAAAGGTATTTTCCGATATTCCCCCACGGGGAGAGGGACAGGAATAAGACTTACTATAAAGAACTCTGCTTCTATTTATACTATTTTAGATGCGGTTTTTTGCGGTTTTGATTGCGTTTTAATAGGGTTCGTCAAGAGAATGTACACTAAGAAGGGATTTTTTAAAATTCCCCCCACGGGAGAAGTTTTATACATTTATAATAAATACATTTTGAGCCACAACAACGCGTGGCCGGGTCGCTAGTAACTAATAAACTTATTCATGTTTAACTATAACTCAGGTTTGAACCATCACCACCCAAAAAATGATAAAAAAACTAATTTTCTGCAGGGCTATTTGGTACAAAATTATCATAAAATTGTAATATTGGAATGATAAGGTTAAAGTGAATTAATAATATATTGAATAAATAAAAAATCAATTCCACACGAAGATTTCGACGTCCTTCGGTAAGTTTTTGGTATCTTCAAATGTATTGATTTCTTAAGTGTTTCTGCAAATCTGTGTGTTAATAACATCTTTTGATTAATATGGCTAGTAAACAAAAGTAAAAGATATGCACATACATGCACTAAAAATTAAAAAACAAGTTTTCTTCGGCTTCAACGATATTGTCGGTATTATGTAACCAAGTGTGGTCACTTGTGAGAAGCCCACAAAAACTGATTAGAAATATTCTTAGTCACACTTTATCAATTTTTTAGCTTCTCACAAGTGTCCAAAGCTTTTATTTTTAATATCACATAATATCAAGAATACCACGAAAGCCGAAGAATATTTATTTTTTACTTTTTATTGCATTTATGTGAATTAAAAGCATTTGTTTAAAACTTTTTTAAAGTATTTTTTTATTTTCTATCTTTTCATTTTATATATGTAACAGTGAATTATCAAAATTCTCCTTGTTTTAGTTATTTAATTGGAAGTGGGTGAAAAACTGAGTTACATGATGGCTAGAAAAGGAAAGGACCTACGTGTAGCAAACATTTGTTATCAAAGTTTAATTCTTTGCTAATTTTAGAATTTGCAAACAATTTTAGCAAACAAATATATGTATTAATAAGCAGTACAGTACAGTACATAAGCAGTATTAAATAGGTTTATGTGAAGCTTTCAGAACTGTACTTTATTGTTATTATTATAATTAATTAGCTTTATTAAAATCTAGGGAAATAATTTGTTTATTACTGTATTTTGGACGTGGTTTATATGTAATTATTATTATTATTATGCTGGGTTAAGTTAGATATACTCGGTTAACACCGGTGGCTAAGTACTATGCCGGACCAAAGTCAAGGCATAGTAACCAAAACAGAAATTAAAGAAGTGTATCAGTGTGTGTGTCTGTATTCAGGAATTTTCTCACAATATGACATGTATTCAATATAGTGGCCTTCTGTAGAGTGATGTATGTGTTTCTATTCAATTCTAATGTGCCCAGGCTTTTTGTGTAGTGTGTGTGGTATGACACCTGTAGAGGAGAGAACAACAGGTACAATAAGCACCCTATCCATCCTCCACAGATTGCCTTATTTCCTGGGCGAGTTCTGTGTACTTGCTAATTTTTTCAGTGCATGCGTTTTGTATATTGTGAG
The DNA here is from genome assembly GCF_030686945.1 of Centruroides vittatus. Lineage (NCBI taxonomy): Eukaryota > Metazoa > Arthropoda > Arachnida > Scorpiones > Buthidae > Centruroides > Centruroides vittatus. The sequence goes on from NW_027122673.1 coordinate 969,963, forward strand.
TGTTTGGAATGGATATGTCTATAATGTATGTGATTTTATTGTGTTTGTCAATGAGTGTGATGTCTGGTCTGTTGTGGTAAATTGTTTTATCTGTGATTATGGCTCTGTCGTAGTACATTTTGTGCGTGTTGTTTTCCAATACTGTCTGTGGAATGTATTTGTAGTATGGTTCGTGGATGTCTGCTAATTTGTGTTTCTTTGCAAGCTCTTGGTGTATTATATTTGCTACTTGGTTATGTCTGTGTAAATAATCTGTCTGTGCCAAGAGCTTGCAACCAGAGGTGATGTGTTGTATAGTTTCTGGCATGATGTGACATTTTCTGGCATGTGTCATTTGTGAGTGTTGCATCTTTGAGTATGTGTTTTCTGTAGTTTTTTAGTATTTATGACCTGATCCTGTATGGCGATCATGAATCCTTCCGTCTCCCCAAAGAGGCATCCCCGAGCTAACCAGCTGTTTGACGCAGTTTTGTCAACAAAATCCTGGGCCAGATCGTAAGGATGCCTGCCATGGAGTGCCTTTCGAGCCCACGATTGCTTAATGGTGTCTATGCTTTTTATATGTTGTGTTGTGTCCATATGATGTGAGTGTAAGTTTAATGGTGTGTTATTCGAGTCTGCTAGAGTTACTGCTTTATGTAATTGTGATGTTTTCTTGTTTTTTTGTAGAAAAACTCTCGCAGTGACTTGTATTTGTTTGTAGTGAAGGTTAACTATGTCAATCAGGCCACGTCCGCCATCTTTACGTGGAAGGGTTAATCTTTCTGTGGCGATTTAAGATGATGATGTTTATGCTTAGTAAGTGTTGTTCTTGTTTTCCTTTGGAGTTGCTCAAGATCAGTGTGAGTCCAATGTATAACTCCAAAAGAAATATGTGAGTACTGGGATGACATATGTGTTTATTGCTTTAACTGTGTGTTTTGCATTTAATTGTGTTCTGAGAATAGCATTTAACCTACTTTGGTATTCTTTAATTAATCTTTGCTTTATTTGTGTATGTTCTGTTAGTTTGGCCTGTTGGAATCCTAAATACTTGTAGAACTCGCCCTCTTCCATGGATTCAATAATGTCTCCATTTCCAAGTGCAAAATCTTCTTTCTTCAGGATTCCTTTTTCTATGTGAAGTGTTTTGCATTTATCTAGGCCAAATTTCATTTGTATGTCCTTGGTGTATGAATGTGTGATTTGTAGGAGTTGATGAAGTTGTTTTTGTGTGGATGCATAAAGTTTTATGTCATCCATGTACATGAGATGTGACAGTGTAAACTGTGTTGTTTTTTCGTGTCTGATATTGTAACCATATTGCGTGTTGTTTAACATGTTGGATAATGGGTTCAGGGCTAAGCAGAACCAGAGAGACTCAAGGAATCTCCTTGAAAAATTCCTCGCCTAATAAAAATTTGGTTTGTTTGTATGGAAGTGTTACTAACCCTGAGATGTAGTGTTGTTCTCCAGTGCTGCATAGTGTTTTGAAAGAATGCAATGAGTGATGGATGTATTTTGTACATGTGTAGAATATGTAGCAGCCAACTGTGTGGAACACTGTCGAATGCTTTTCTGTAGTCTATATATGCCATGTGTATGTTTCTGTGTTGTTTGTGTGCTTGCCGTAGAATGACTGAATCTATGAGTAACTGTTCTTTGCATCCCCTGTGGTTTCTACGACAACCTTTTTGCTGTTCTGTTAGAATGTTGTGTTCTTCAACGTGTTTGTATATTTTGTTTGCGATACAGGATGTCAATAATTTGTAGAGTGTTGGAAGACATGTAATTGGTCTGTATTGTGTGGGGTCTGTGGTATTGTTGTTTTTAGGTTTCATGTAGGTGATGCCCTGAGTAAGAAAATTTGGCATGTCTTGTGGATTGATGATGATGTGTGTTAGATGTTTAGCTAGTTCCTGGTGCAGTGATGTAAACTTTTTGTACCAGAAATTGTGAATGTTGTCTACACCAGGTGTCTTCCAGTTGTGTGTTCTGTTAACAGTGTATTGGAAATCATGTATGTTTATTTCAGCACAGGGCATAGTTGGTATGTTGTGCAAGTTTCTGTTCTCCTCCTCGATCCAGCCTGCATCAGCATTGTGCGTGACAGCACTGGACCAAAGAGAAGACCAATATGTTGTGAGTTCTTCTTCTGTTGGTGTGCCACTGTGCTGTGTAACAGTGTTTGCTTTGTTATTGATTTGTCTGTAAAAGAGTTTTTCATTGTTTGTAAATAATTTATTTTGTTGTTTTCGTAGTGTACATGTTTTGTATCGTTTGAGTCTACGTGCTTTGGCAGCAAGTTTTTGTTTTAGTGTATCAATGTATTCTGTAATGTGTGTGTTGTGATGTTCATGTTTTGTGTGTGTTTTTATTTTCTTGAAAATGTTTTTGAGCTGTTTCCTTAATTTGGGTGTTATGTTGTTTTTAGTGTATTGTGTCAGCCTGCCTAATTGCTGTCTAATGTCATTTATTTGTGTTTCTATTCTTCTCTGCCAGGCAGGCTTGTGATAGAATTGTGTTTTCTGTGTATTTGTCTGTGATTGTACTTTCAGTCCATGGTGTGTCACTACTGTGACTGCCCCAGCATAAACTAATGTATGAATGTCTGCGAGTGTAGAAATTGAATGAATGTAGTGTGGTAGTAAGTGAGTGTTTACATAATTTAGTGTTTTTCCTACTTCCTTTGACGTGTTGATTTTTGGTATTCGTGGTCGTTGTGTGGGATCTGTACCTGTATATTTAGTGAGTGTTTCCTGAAATATAAGTGAGAGCGTATTAACTAAATCCAAATCTATGTTATCAGTGATGGATGAGGAAGTGTCTGTAGTATCATTAGTGGTAATTGTTGTATGTGTGTTATTATCAATGCTTGTTGCTGGATTATCCTGACAGGTTACATGATCTTCATTAATGTTAGATGTTTCTGTCTGTTGATGTATTTGATCAGCAACCTGTTGTTTGATAAGTTCAAGTGTTGTTTGTGGAACAAGGTTGTTGTGTATAATTGTTCTTTTTTGATCAACAACCCTTTGTTCGGTGACAGTGAGATGAGGATACTGTTGTGTGAATTTATGGTGTAGTTGTTGTCTGTATGCTGTCATGTTTGTTTCGAGTTTTGTGATGGTGTAATAAGTACGGATGATAAACTCGTTCATTTCTACTGTCCATTTCATCCGTTGGCGTGGTTTTCCAGCCTTTGTGGTCTGTGGATGCATTGCCACAGAAACACCAAGGCTGGGTTGGTTCCTCACATCTGTTGAGGGCATTGCAGTAGCCATGCTTGGGCCGGTGCTGCTTTCGCCACCGGTAACCAAGGGAGACTGTGACCTATTTTTCGAACGTGAGCCTCTGCCTAACCCACGAACGCGGACCTTGTTAACCCGGGCGACGTCCGAGCCGGTATCACACTTTGATCTAGTTATTACCATGATGAATATCTCCACAGAATGTGGGCGTGGTCACTCTTAGCTTCATTTCTCCCCATAGACCTTACTGGCATGGGTGTCCCTACCAGGAGCTTATGCTCCAGCCTGCATTGCCCTATGGATCAGTAAAATTACTGGGCTCTCCCACCACGACCAGGTGGTGACCACGGGAGAGTTATTATTATTATTATTATTATTATTATTATGAGCTGCTTAATTAATGACAGTTTGCACATGAAATGGAGAGCTGAAAAATTTGTAGTTGCCTGTACTTTTTCTGTATTTAGATATACAGTAGAGACTCGTAAATCGGAACCCCGGTAATCGGAATCACTGGTAATCGGCACGATTTTCAGTCAGACTGTGTCGTGCTGAATCGAACGTTTTTGATACTAAATTTACTTCTAAAGTATAATTTTCATGTTTTTATATTCTTCAATATATTTATTTTGTTTGTACAAAATGCAGAAATAATTTTTAACGATACGATAGCCTCGATTATTATTATAAAAATTTTCGTTAGGCTTAAAATCGACGAAAATTCAACACGAAGCAACACGCAACGGAGAAAATTTGAACATCGGACAGGTTAATGTATTTTTTCGTACATAATGGGTAATCGGAACAAATCCCTAATCTGAACAACCCCAGTCCCCAATTGATTCCGATTTTCGGTTCACTACTGTATATATATTTTTTTGCTACGTAAATATTTTCTTATGTTAAATCTGTTACATGTAGCCTACTCTATAAGGTTTTTCTAAATACACTCTACTTGTTTGCTTGATGACACATTTCTTGAAATGTATCCCTATCGTTAAGTGGAGGATTATCTGTATTATTTTTTTTGTGCACGACTTAACCAAACTGACTTATGATACGGTCCCAGAATCGAACTTGGTCGTAACTTGAGGACTGTCTATGATTTTATTATACATTTATAAATCAATTTTATACTAATAATTTTATTAAATTTTGCACCTTGAAATCTTAATCATTGTAAAGCATTTGGTACAGAAATTTATTAGGGATTTTTATAAATATTTTTTATTTATTATAATAATAATAATTTGATATTTTTCAAATACAATCACCTATATTAAGTTATTAATTTACATTTCTAAATTAAATTTTTCCTTTTTTATGATGCTACAATTCATACAATTATTTGCACATAATAATTAAAATAACCTGCATATAAAATTGGTGACTTTGTTTGTACTATTAAAGAAATCGACTTACCTTCTTCTACTGGCATAAATACTAATTTTACCGTCGGCTCTTGTAAAACTTGGACGATTCGTCGGCAAATTTTGTCCTAAATACGCTACGGTATTAGCGGGATTAAATAGTCCAGTTTTGCCGTTATTGAGGATTCCTTTCCATAACTGAGGGTTCTCTGCATTAGGTCTATATTCAAATTAAAATGTATTAAATTTTTAACTGCATAATTATAAGAAAATTATGTAAGTGAACTGTTAAGTAAGAGGAAAACAGAAAAATGTATTTATATAACAAACAACAATCTGATTTATTTATATCACCAAACAATCTACCAGATTATCCATCAGACTATTTTTAGGGTAGCAAATAAACAAACACAGATCAGTTTGGCTAGAGGTAGATGGTTATGTCCCATCTTACAGTAAATTTAAGAATTAGAAATAAATTAATTTTAATTTAAAATATTCTGGAAGAAAAGTGAGTCAGAATCTTGCTCGGGGCCAATTTTTATCTACCAAAATATTCTAAATTAAAATACTAACTTACAAAACTGAACTTCAGAAGTTTTTAAAATAAAATTTAAGTTTAATAAGATGAATTATCATTTTCAAGAATCTTCAATTACCCGACAGTGGTAATTATCTAGTTACTTCAGAGTTAACAGATTCTAAATTAAAGCATATATGAAGTACGCGTACATAATGTAAATCAATGCACTGTCTCCTTGTATTCACTATAGTAAATTAGCTACAACAGAATATAATTAATTAGTTTTTAATAAAAAATAGAGATGGCTTTTAAAAGAATTCGTGCCAACGTCCACAACACAATTTTTTTCTGAACCTCTTAAATTCTTTATTTAATTGCACAAAACTATGGATTGGGTTTTAGTATCGAGTAATCCATCAATACTTTGTAAATTTAGTCGATCCGAGTATCGTATTTGTATTCCAAACGTAAATAGATGTCATCTCTTCCGAATAGCAAAGACCAAGCAGATAAGGATATTATCCAATGTATTTTATTAAAATTCTTAAGGATTTTAATAAAATATATTGGACGGTATCCTTGTCGACAAATAAGATATTACTAAATTTACAAAGTATCGACGAATTAATTGATTTTTAAATTCCTACTTTACTTGTGGCAATATATGAGGTACATATTTGAATTTATTATATAAATTTGAATGCAACTTTCAGCATTAATATATAATAATAATAATCAGGGAAATTACTTAAAAATAAAAAAATTCGACAACCGATGACTTATGTAAAGTGATCGTTTAAAAATTAAGTTATTTATATATGTATTTATTTTATATATGTAAACAGATTATTGAATTATTAGAAAGAAACAGATTGACAGATTGATTGATAGATATGAACAGATTATTTCTTAATCAGCTTATCTATGAATGAATATTGGCTGCACTATAAATTAGAAGTGATAACCAATACCAATTCAATACATTGGTATATTGGAATTAGTTTGTTTTACAAACCAATGCTGCGATCTCTTCTTTTTTCAATAGTCACTACACATACATATATTAATGCATAAAATAAGGAGCATCAATTTCTAAAATGAACTGACGGATCAGGAATATTCCGATATGCCAGTACATGGGTATCAGTTATAATCATTACTATAAATTATGTTAAAAAAAAGTTTTAAACAATGAAAATATTAATAATTACTTCTTATCTAAAACAGTGATAACATCTCCAACTTTATAACTCAACCAATCTTTAAGTTTCAGACTTGTTGGGAAACCGATGTAATCCTTCACAGCTTGAACTTGTTCTGGTTTGCACTATATTAAATATTTAATAAAATAATTAAATAATCGACGATAATAATAATACATTATACGTAACGATATATAAAATTCTTACTTCTGGTAGAGAATTAAGAATGTCGACAAATTTCGGACGTTTGTTCGGATCATGCTGCCAGCACTTCAGCATAAGTGTGTAGTAATCTTTAGGACAATATTCTGGCTGTTCGAGTCTTTGAAAATTAGGTTCGTCAATGGCTTCTAAAATCTGAAAAAGTTTGTTAAGAAACACTTAAAATTAATGTACTGTATATACATATGCGCACACAAAAAACAAATTTATTATTTATATCATATTTTTATTGTGTCTAAATATGATAATTATAGTACAGGTGGTCTGAAAGTTACTGTGCGGCGAGAAATTTGTAATGACATTCCGATATACCAGATCTGTAAGTTGTATGCAATATTGTATGTGTAACTGGTCAACTGGTACTGAATGGACAACTTACAGGCATTGTAGGCAATACCATACATATAACTTTAATGTCATTACATATTTATCACAGTATACTAACTTTTCAGACATCATTGTATAAAATTTAACTACTGTTAATTAATTTATAAGGAATCATTAACATTTCAAGTTTAAAAATTAATTTTTACTTATTTCATATTGACAATAACATTAAAAACAAATTAATTTTGTGAATTCATTCTTGTTACTTTCATTTTCAAGACTTTCAATAGAGATTGTGATCAATGTGAATTTATATAATTTCAGTAAAAGATAGACGTTTAATAAATTAATAATTTATTAAATAGATAAGAGACGGTATCTAACGTCTACCTCTAGTACAAAGTTACTTAGTTTCTAATTATAAATTCAATAAAAGGTATTTGTGAAAAGTGCTACACAGTAGAATGTGACTAAAAAAATCATCATAATGCATAAAAATTCACTTACAATAAAGTTTTAGAAAGAAAAAATTTATATAAAAAGAGCCAATAAAGGAATCGTCACAACAATTTTGTTAAAAAAATTTTCACGTACTTATTAAACTAACTGAAAGAATTGTTTCGGAACAGCAGTTCTCAAATGTTTTTGGCCTCCAGCACACTGCAAAACATGGGATAACTTTTTCAGTGCACTTCACGTACAAAATTATAAATAGCCGTATATTATAATAATTGCTAACTTATAGTTTTAACCTAGCTATTACTTTATCATAGATGTAATAAATTTGTGTACAAATCATTTTTTCTCATTTAAAAAATATACAGTGGGTGATCAGTTAACGAACACCTCACAGAACAAACACAAGAAAAAGCAATGTAAAATAATGAATACCAATTGGTCTTCCCTTGTCTTCAGGCAATAATTCAAAACTTTTCGAAGCGCGAGAGACGTCGACATCGACGCTCAACCTGGTATATACTGATCAGATAGTATTCCTCTGAAGTTTGAAACTCTTGTAATTCCCCTTTTATTTTTCTGACAGAAACAATTCGTTTATAGTATTCGGATGGACACTCGTTAAGTTTTGTGTCGGTTTTTATTTTCAAAAGGTGAGAGTATAATAGCAAAGGTAGAGAGTGGGCAGATGTCTGATGTTGCTGGGCAGTATGGCTCGAACAGGTCCATAGTAGGCCGCAGTTCAATCTTATCTAAGAAAAATACAGTATAAACAAGAAGACTCAAGCAGCTAAAGGAGTAACAAAAATCATATCTGAGAAATAAAGAACATTGAAGAACTCATAATGGAACCTGCAACTGATCTGACAACAGAAGTACACCAAGAAACTTGCCGAGATATGTTTTCTTCTGAAAAAGAGGATTAATAGTATCCAAACCAGGTTGAGGTTAATAGGCTTGGGGATTTCTACAATTACAATGCTATTACTTACTTCTGAAAAATCCCGAAGAAGAGAGAAAAGCAATCGACATTAGACAGATTCTTTAACCCCCACAAACAGAAAAAACATGACTAATAAAAATGCAAGACTGTGTATACATGTATTTTTATTATTACATATAAATAAATGTAGTAAGAAAGTATATATTTTTTATTTTTTGGGGGGGTCTCAAGAATGAATTAATGAAATTCTCATAAAAACCTTTGGTAAATCAATCGGTTAACGAACCAGTCGGATAGCGAACAAAGTCTTGAAATGGATTATGTTCGTTAGCCGATCACCCACTGTATTTTCTAACGTTTGTGGTGTATTTTGCCATCTCTTTTGGCATAAAAGGGTGCTCTGGTGCATTGTTTGAGAACCACTGGGTTATAGTATTAATTACTCTCAGTTGTTTTTAGATGGTAATTTTAACACAATGCTCCAATCACTTGTATTTTATATTAGCTTAAATATTAATTTAAATAGAAACAAAATAGACAGCTGAATAAATCAAACATTAAAGAAAAATATGGCATTTTCTAAGATGTGGCTTTGCATTTCAATTGTATTAAGTGTTTGGGTCACCACAGTTCTTTGTAAAGTAGACCACATTCGTATCATATATATATATATATGTCAAGCTGTGCAAAAAAACTAAGGTATATATATATATATACACCTTAAGGTATATATATATATATATACCTTAGTTTTTTTGCACAGCTTGACATTTTGAGACACTTGAACAAAAAAAAAACAAACAACATTCCATTTGGCACAGCATCTTACATAGAGGAGGCATTAAATTTTGGCATACCAAATTCAAGGAGATGGAAGACAGAGAGAAGGTCATGCGCTGTATCTCGAGTAGGTTTGTCCTAAAATAAAATTTTACTTGTTATTGGCATTTAAAATTTTAAAAAAATCTCATCTCTACCCTCAGAATATGTTAAAGGTATAACACACAAAAATTTCGAAAAGTAAGAAAAATATAAAATAAGTTACAGATATCGACAAAAAATTTTACACGGATGTTATTATATATTTGCGTAATTATTATTAACATAAAATGCAATTTGAGTACAAGACAAATGACAAACAATAAAACAAACTCAGCAGGAAATAGACTTCACTCCATTGACAGTTCAATAGTTCACATCAGACAATAAAAACAGGTCACACAGGATCGAGTAATCCATTGGAAAAAATACAAGAATACGAATAGAATGTGCTATTATATAAAACATCTATTCTTCATATGACATCCTCATTAATAAAAATCAAAATAAATACAAAACCTGGTTTAAAATAATAAACTTTCTAAATCTTAACGAGGGAGAAAACGTTTAAGGATACAATATTCAAAAATTGAAAAAAAAATAGCATCAATAAATCTATAAATATGTTTCACTTGATATATTATATTTATTATAGCTCTAAGACTGCTCTTTAATATCAGACTTATTATACTGAGACAAGATGTGTAGATCGAAAGGAAATTGAACTTTTTCTTTCCTGTGTTATGAAATTTATTATGATATGAATTTCAGAGCATTCCTTTTGATCAATCTCCTTGACTCAGTATAATAAGTGATATTAAATGGCAGTCTTGCAGCCATAATACATATAACCTCTTAATTTCTACATTACTGTGGAAGTTTATGACTGGTACCATTACTATTATTATCTAATATTTTTAAAACTAACAGAGTAACATTAATCATTAATATTTTCTTACTTTGAAACTAGCAAGCATTACAGAAAAAGCTAATGAATCTTGTGTCTGACTAATTTAAACATTGTTTTGGTCAATATTACATTTTTTATTCCCAAAACTATAGTTTATGTGGTACAAATATTGCTCATATTTTCTTACTTAAAACTGTAATATGTGGGGATCTTCTTCATGTAAACAAACTTGAGACTTATTGACTATCTTGGTTCGACAAGTTGTAACTGCGTTGTGGAAAATCTGATGCGTTGGATTTTTCACTCATTGTCGCACTGTCGCATCTTTGTTTCTCAAGAGTGGCAAGAGTACAATCTAAAATGTGATTACACTCTTTTTGTTGCATTGTTAAACCAATCAGCAACAAGCCTGGAATCACAGACTGTACTCTCACCACCTGAGAAAACTGAATGATCTTGTGCATGCTCAAAATAACTCACAGATCATAATTTAGCGCATCGTATAAACATCTGAATTACCAACAAATCTTGTCAGCATGTTTTTGAATGCTACAAAATGTCAATAGTAATTGCTTTTAAGCAGCTCCATCTTACTTTATTTAGTATTAAGGACAGTACAAACCACCCTAAATACCACAATAGTAAGATGGACCTGCTTAATGAATAACACGTACTTGGCAATAAATAAAATGAACATACCTGTTGGCCTGTTAATGCAGCCCACGGTTGAAATCCATAACTGAACATTTCCCATAATGTAACCCCATAAGCCCAAACATCACTAGATGAAGTAAACCTTAAATAATTGATGCACTCTGGTGCACACCTAAATGTCAAATAATCAAGTTTTAATAAAGTAAAATTAATAATTTTTCCTAGATTAATTAATGAACAGCTAAATTCAAAACAGATATTACCATGCAATTGGTAATTTGAGATTCACATTAAAATTTGTTTGATAATAATCCTTTCCAACTCCTAATGCTCTTGATAGACCAAAATCACTAATTTTAACCTAAATTTAAAAAAATATATATACAAGTTAGGGAACGAATACATTCGAATTAACATTTTTAATGTTTATTAACCTTATTTTTAGCAAAAACTAAAATATTTCGTGCAGCAAGATCCCTATGGATGAGACGTTTGCTTTCTAGATATTGCATTCCGTCGCATATCTGGAAAGCAAAATCACAGAGAGAAATAATTGGGAAACTGGGCCTTAATGCCGGTTCTTTCAAGCATTCGAGTAACGATCTCAAAGGTGCTAGTTCTGTAACCTGTGAAAAGAAGATCATAAATGATATGAATAATCTATTCAATGCATTATATAATGAATTATATTGAATAAATATAGTCGCAGATCTTACCAACATCAATGCTTTTGTATCTAGTACCACGCCGTACAATCTAACGATATGTTCGTGGTCAATTGTATGCATGATGGCTGCTTCCTTTAAAAACTCCATGTGACTATTCTGAATTCTTTCCTTGCTAAGACATTTAATAGCCACTTGTATCTATTCACAAAATGAAAATTAAAATCAGGTTTTAGTGAATAATTACTTTTAGATATAATGTGAAGATTATACGTTGTCCAATCTTTAAAGTAAAAATCAAAGACGTACAACAAGAATTAAATGTACATACACTAGGTACAGGTACATTCCAGTATGCATTGGTGTCAACCACAACTGATACAGTGAATGGTTTAATAAGCTTTTACAGGAACATCCGGCAACTTAACAAGACGGCGGAAGAAAATGGCACTATATTGGCATTATTTTAAGTTAATACAATTGAGTAATAAAAGTTGTGTTTATAATATAACCACAGAAATGGCCATACCAATTTATCAGGGCTCGGCCATGCAACGCACATTGGTTGCTGCACCGACGAATGTGTTGGTGAATATTGCAACACATTTTAGTACATTATGGTTCACCAATGTGCTGTTTGATACATACTGGAATTTACCTAATGTCAAGGGACATTGTGCTAATCACAGAGTTTTAACAATATACTAATAAGCAGTGTAGCTGCAAGATAGAGTTATAGACAGTACCTTCTAGCAGTAAGCACACCGTCTATTAGAGGAAGATAAGGCTTATTTTAAACTGAAAACCTACACATACTCAGTATTGTCACACTTACAATGTGTTGAAATAAGTTGAGAGTGTGTCGAGTGTTACATTATTGTTCAAATAATAATAAAGCAAAAAAATTAACCGATTGATTCCATTAATAGTCACCCTCTAATAGTAAGCACACTGATAAACAGTGCAGCTACAAGATAAAAAGTATTAGACAGTATGCTCTTTATTTGAATAAATACAGCATTTTATATTTTAAGAAATTACAATATTTTGAATAGTTTTAAGTGCACTTTATTATGATAATTTTCAAAATATTTTAAATTTTAATTTTTAAATTGAAGGTCTTACTAATACACTTGCTTTCAAGTGTTAATGGCGTTAAGTAGACGGAAGGTTAGAAGGTGATAATTTTCGGCCATAAAAATTTTAATTAAAACATCTTTTAATGTTTTGTTTAAAGAACTATAAAACAGACTTTTCTCCACACGATTGCTTATAATTTACACAAGGATACCACATTAAAAAATAAGTAGAGGACACACAATGTTATTTTATTGCAACGAATAACAACTTTCATTTCCACTAACTTTATAATATATAATTGACTAATTCTCTACTATTAAACAGAAAACACTGAAGCTTCAATTTAGCATCAGCAACTGATTACTTCTAAAGTCCATACGGAATATATTAAATCATACTTAAAAATCCATACTATCTGCAGATTCCTAAGTATGAGAAAACTAGTACAGAATGGATACATTACGGGAATTTCTGACATGCAGCTTTTCTCGCAAACTGGCTTTTATGCCTTCTTGAAAGCGACAAAAGTATCGCTTCTCTTAATCTCATCTTTGTTTGTACAGTACAGATTACATGACATAAACCATAGGCTTAAAGGAAAGCTGCTTTGAAACAACGTTCACTAATTATCAATACCGCCAACAGAGGAACTAGTTGTCGTATTTTTAAACTTACAGAAGTGGTACGAAATAACCTCTTAAAATGTAATAATGTCAACCAATAAAATTTCCAATAAAGATGAAACGAGAGTTGCAATGTTTGCTGAAGAGATTTAGGTTTGTTTCCTAATTATTCCAGAGAAGACAAGACAAATTTATTGTTTTCCGTTATTGTCACGGTCACCCTTATTCCTATTTTTGTCACTAGATGACACTATTACTTTCCTGAAATTGTCCAGTCCACATGCAGGTTTGTGATTCTCAGTTTTTGTATAATTTGAGTCTTTTAAAAGTGAAAAGAGTTCTCATTGTGAATACCCCTATTATATACAATGTTTATTAAAATTTACTTAATACATACTTATTTTATTAACTTGTCAATTATACAGTGTGATTGTAAAGTCCCTCTCGGTGAACCAAGCCCACGTGGCTTGGCCAAGAAGCGACAAATATCTTAATTCAACTCTTTCAAACTTGTGGTCTGCCTATGATGTCATTACTTCAGGCCTGGAGCTCATCCCATTTCCCACTTGCTGTGAAAGAACTTATAATTGCACAGTATACCAAGAAAAATCATAAATATGTTAGATAATTCTGTACGACAGATAAAAGATATTTAGATCGAATTGCAAGTCGAATGTTTCCCTCACTAGTACACAGCGTTGATGATACATAACGATATCTACGTAGAAGTTATATATATTTTAAATTTACGTAACGTCGATGCTGTCGGCAAAGAGGTTACACCTTTCGACGGTTAAACTCAAGTTTCAACTTTAAATTAAATTGTTTCTACTCTCGGAATTCAACTCCTCGATATAGCTTAAGAATATAATTAAGTATTTCAAGAACAGACATTTTAATAAAGTGTTTATACAGCATAAACACTTACCCTTTCCCCTTCTTCGTTAGTCCAAACACCCTGTTCTACGACTCCAAATTCTCCAACACCCAATTCCTTATTAATTACGATGCTATCGGCAGATATTATATGCTTGCTCGGAACTCTTACGTTTTTATCGATGTTCGAATCGACTAACAATATGGAAGAGCTGTCCAGATCCTCTTTAAACTTCGGCAGAATCATCTAAGCGAAAGGATCGATCGATATTAAATCAAACGTTACTCACTAAAGCATTTTAAAGATAAGAAATTCACCTTTTTTATCTTCTTCAGGTAAGTAGGAGGATAATATTTGTGAAAAAATTTACGCAATCGCCTCTGCTCGGGTTTGCTCATACCCAACTGTAACAGGTCTTCTTCCTCGACGTACTTCAACTGAGATATACTATTCACTTTTAAATCGGTTTTTAAGGAATTATAATAATGAGATAACTCGGCCTCCATCAGGAATTCGTAGAGACTGGGCCCTCTATTTGTCGAATCCATGGCAGAAAGGATTTAAATTTTAACTGTAAAAAGAAAAAAAAAATTATTACTGTTATTATTAATAAAGTAACATTAATAATTAAAAAAAACTAAATCATTTTAAATTTTATTCTACTATAAAATTAAAACCTCTACTAAAATATCTGGACTGCAGACGGTCGGAAAACAATTATTTTGGTATGTCAGCCAACTTTGACCCAACTCTCAATTAGGTCAGGGGTAAAATAATACACGAACCAGGCAATGCACTCTCCTCTGGCCTACAGCCAACTCAGTTTCCACCAGTGATCTAGCCACAAGATTTATTTATGTCTTTGAACTACTCACCGAAACCCAGACATGGAAGATAACTTGCAGTGGGACATTCCGACACTCTAAAATCTAACGCAGTAATTTCTATATTCCTCAAAGACGAATAAATAAATAGCGGGACGACGAACCGGATCGTTTACGGTTTAATTATTTAGGAAAGTCTCTAAATTTGTAAGTGTTCTAGAGGTGGAACTTAAGGTCTAGTTTTGCGGGATGTTGTAGAGTTTTGTACTTTCTTCTAACAGAGATTTGTCTAGATTAATATTTGATTAATTAAGATGATGATGGATAAATTCTAATTTCTAAAGCTTTAAAGATAAATACTTTTTTAGAATAATTTATAAGGAATTTTTACAAGGATAAAATCAGCAGCTAACTTTCTAGAAAATCATTGCGGCTTAATTTCTGTTTAAAAGGGAGGAATTTATTATTCTTCCCTTACTTCTAACCTATAGAAGTGAAGATTTTCTAACAGAAAGTGTTCATAAATTACATTTTATAGTAAAAAAACTGAGAATATTTTAATTAGAACTCTTAAAAACCGCACTTTCTTGGAGACTTGTAGAAAAACTGAGATTTCAAGCTAATTATTGAAGTTTAGGAGGTTGCCGCGGACAAATTTCGAGAATAAACTTATAGGACTGTTTATTTAACATATAAATTTCGAGATGTTCAATGACTCATGGCGTTTTTTTCGGTAGCGAAAGTTCAACGTTCAATCCAAACACGCGCGCTTGTATGTAATTCTAAGGCGATAAATATCGTTTCCTAAAAATGGATGTCATTGAAACGACCTCAAATCTTGGAAAAAAAATTGAATTATTATATCACATTTAAATAAATTCGACCTCCAAACTAGTTTTTTCTCTCCTCCTTCTAATTTTAAATCGTTATTGTCGATACCTATCGCATAACTTCCGGTGTCGTGTTAATTACAAAGATGCGGTTTCTAGCTTCTGTTATACGTCACACCGGATTTCCACGCAAGAAAAGAGCATTTATTTTCCTTCCTTATATTTCAAACAATAGATTTTTCGTGTCTCTGTCCATTAAAAATCCCTTTAATTAATTAAAAATGTTAATTTAGTTCGACCGAATCCGCCGTCCGTTCGTTTGTCGGTCCGTCAGTTAGAAAATATATATGAAATTTCCGAGTATAACGTATTGTTTTACGTATAAAAGAAGTGGCGTTAAATAGTGTGTTGCGCTAAAGCGAGGTACTTCGGTTCTGATTCGGCTTTAAATAATAAACTACGTGACGTCACTATTTTTGAATTTTACAACCGGAAAGTGTGACGTCAGAATTTCCGGTTGTTTTTTACACACGCGTTTTTGTGGGTTTTTTTTTTAAACCACCGGAAATTCTGACGTCACAATCGATTAATCCACGTGACAATTAACACGACGTCGCAGTTATATGAATTAAAACACGTGGAATTTGAGATCGATTCGGACAGAACTGGGAAAAAGAGGACACGTTTTAAACACGTGACTTTCCTGTTTTCCTATTATGAAAAGTTTCCCTAATAGGAACAAGGCATTTGTAACCCAAGGCAAAGCGTTTTCCTTTAATAAAAGGCGGCAAGAACACGTCTTAACCTCTTATTTTTATTTTTAGACGATTTTTTAACTCTAATGCGGAAGCAATTATTGATATCGCCGAATCCATCCGTTCGTTTGTCTATCCGTCGCATGCAAGAGTAACGCGGCGTTTCTTTCCGAAATCGCTGTCCGGGGGGGATATTTTTCTGATCCCAAGAGGTCGATAAATTTATATATACGGTAACCTGTGAAAACCAGACTCGTGCGGAACCGCTCTGGCAGATTTCCGTTTTGAACAGGTTTTTAGACAAGAAAATCGCTGCATCGGTAAGAAATTTTTCCCGTTTCGGAAGGTCTTACCGTACACAAACGCTACACAAGTAACAATTATTTGTGTGTTCTTACAAAACTGTTTATATGAGATTTTGCACGGGGGTATTTTCGATCTCCTGGGGATATTACCCTACAGGTTACCTCTGAAAAAACCCCAGGCATTTTCCATGTATTAAGAAACCCCCCAGGCATTTTTCCATGTATTAAAGTTACTTTTTTAAAGTGTATTCCACTATCTGCGTAAAGTGCCACCAAATCCTTCCTGCAAATATTAAGTATAACCCTTTGGCATCTGCAAATTACTAAATATACAATTTCAAATTATGGATGATATGATTTGGCAATTAGCTTTAAATGGCGTTGGATCGAAGAACGTCAGTGAAGAAATTCTACCTGCAATCTCGGGAGAGTCTGTGGCCGAAAGCGACTGGCTCGTGCGTAGGGAGAATCCCACTCTCTCTCTCTCTTCGGCCCTCATAGTCCCCGAAGGACCTTGGTCTCGTCCGGGATTTTCACCCATTCCTCTCTATCTTGGGCTTTGCCTTTTCAACAGCTCACAGCCATCTTTCTCAATTCATCCTCCATATCCTCTTCCCATCTCTTTCTCGGTCTTCTCCCCTCGGGCCTTTCTCTGTACACTTGATACACTTTTCTCTCGAGTTCCATCCTTTCTAAATGAACAATCCGTCGAAATCTTTCTCTTTTGATTTCTGTTACAACATCAGGATTTTCAAGATCTTCAAGTTCTTTATTACTTCTAATTCTTGAGAATCCCACAGATTATATAATTATAAAAAGTAGAAAGGTTTCTAGGTTGTTTTATCTATCTAGACACTTGAATGCTGGGGAACAAGTAAAAGGAATACTGCCTGATGTGTCATTGTAGAAGGAAGTTCACACTTATAGTTAAATACAATAATCTCTACCCGGTCCTCTATGTAACCGATATAAACTTTAAATTCAAACTTGTGTATAAACTTCATTATTATATGTAATTCTCGACATTTTGAGTGAACAAATGATGACTTTAATTTGAAATTTGACTGTGTTTAATCTATTAATAATAATAGTAATAACAAGCATTTTTTTAAATTTATATAACTTGAATAATTAAACGTGTCATCCGTGCCTAATTACGGACGACGCACTGCAGCAAATCCACTATTTCTAATTTGGTTTGTAAATATATCAATACCGACGGCCAGATGGTACCGTAAAGGCACCTTCCTGTGAATCCAAAGGATCTAAGTTCGAGTCTGGATCGAATTCTTGGAAATTTTATGCATGGTTTTGACTTAACTGAATCGGAAACCTCGCCGACTAACCTATTGTGGACTAAGACGATCATTAAAATGTCTCTCTTGCTGTCTTAAAAATAGAAAGCTTTAAAAACTGTCATATATTTTTGTTTAGATGAAATTTATTAATGTTTTAATGTTAAACAATGTGTTATTATAACATAAAATTATGACTTGCATCCAAAATAAACATTTTCCAAATACAGGGGGTGTCTGTAAAGTTACAGTGCAGTGAAAAATTTGTAACAACATTAAAGTTTTATGTATGATATTGTTTATACAACTGTAAAGGGTGATATTTATTACAGTAGAACTCGTATTATCTGAAATGATTCGTTCTTCGGGTGATTCGAAGAGGTGGATTATCGTGAAGAAATGAAATTACAACATAAATACAGTACATACATAATACTATGCTGTTATTTACTTATTAATGTGCGAGTAGCATCCTACCGATCATTTGGATCTGTCACAGCAAATAGAAAATTGAGGTGTAATGTCATTGGACGAGAGAAAGGAGGGCAAGTAGTGGTACGGATAATCGGATGTACGGTTAATCAGAGTTCTGCTGTATTAATTAACAAATAACCACACCTTTAACCTCCACCGTACCTTCCAGTGTGGATGTCATTTATGGACAGTCCCTTATTAATATAACCAGAAAAAGTAATCTGAAAAATTTTTCAGTAACTAAGATAAAATTAATTACTGGTACGTAATTTTGTTTCAATCATCATATCAAGATTTAGAATTTTCAGTTAATGTTACCTTAGGTGCCAAGATGGCAGCTCGTCTCTGATTCCAGCAAGGAAACTGTGGGGACGCACATTCTAACCTAACCTAACCTATTCTAATAAATTACCATAATTATTAGCAAACAAATTATTAGAATAGGTTAGGTTAGGTTAGAACGTGCGTCCCACTGTTTCTTTGCTGGAATCAGAGACGAGCCGCCATCTTGGCACCTAAGGTAATATTAACCGAATTTTCTTCTTATCCAGAAATGTATCTAATACAGATTTGGATATAATCTTATATTCATCACAAAGTTTATATTATAAAGAAATTCTAAGAGGAAGAACGTTACAAAAATAGAACTTGTATATTTGATACAGTCACTGGAAAAGATCGTTCGAATGTGCTTTTTGGTACTGACTAATAATAAACAATCATTTGAAATTTGTTTTATTTGTAGTTTTTATTCATATTTTAATGAGTTTAAAGTCACTTTAACGAGAACTTCAGTCGATTCTAAACTTAATTCTCGATAGAAGTGATTGTGAACATCCACTCGAACGACAAAAAGTTTTTAAATGTAAATTTTTGCCATTCAGTTGGTAGTCGTTTTCAAATCAAACATAAGAACAAAGTCGAAGTTTGGATCTAAAAGTGAGATGATATAGTCCCAAAAGAATGTTTTATCATAGTAAACCGACTCCTTAAAAATTAACATTTTCTGAAAAAGAAACGAGAGAAACAAACAAAATAAAAACCTAAAATATAATAAATCTTTTGTAATAAAAACAGTGTCTGCATGCACATAAATAGCAAAAAATTAAATATATATTATTGTAATATCATCACAATGCCAAGCCACAAGTTTTAATTTTAAAAAATTACGCGACTTCTGGTCCAGACTGGAAGTTCGTACATAGTTAATCGGGACCTTTGACCCGAGCTTTCTATATCTGGTCTTGATTTTAATCTACCTAACTCCATTTTCGAGAGTAATGAAGGACAGATGGGCACACGGATGGGCAAAAATTGCCCAATGAAATTATTTACTACGTCGGGCGGTCGACGTAAATCGAGAATCCAATATATTTATATTGTAAGAGATTAAAGAAATGATATCCTCATTAATTACGATCACGTAATTGATAAAAGTTTATGGTTCTATAAATAATGATATTTATTAATTGCACCAAGTTGTTTGCATCCTTCATACATTACAGATGAGACGATAGCATACAATTATATTGTCTTTGGATTACGAGCATGCTTTAAATGTACAATGGCATATCATATCTAAACATCCTAAATGCTGATTAATTAATTTCAAATCTGTTTAATATTTATAAATAGAATTTAATAAATTGGCTCTATTTAGAATCCGTTAAGCTCAGAGGCCCTAAGAGGATAATCCAACACTGATGTTATGTATATACACAAATACTTAAACATTTCAGCAAAGCGTTTATGTACATTTTAACTATTTACAATTAATTTAATGAGTTTATTTACCTATAAATTATCTGTTCTAATATATTTAAATTACTTCAATAAATTTTAACTTGATTCTAGAACAAAGAACGAATGACGACCCTTTAATCCAGCAATTAATTATAGTCTAAACTAATTATAATTACGTGGTAATTGACAGATTAAAGGCTGTTTTTCTACTCTCGTCATGCAGTTTTAGTCATTTGCAGTCATATTTCACTTACAACTTAGTAATTTATGTCGATTCGTTTAACAAATTTGAATACCTAATTCTATAGTAATTCTCTTGTAGATGAATAATTTTTATATAAAATTATCATTGCTCATTTCTGTACACTTAACTGTTGTAAAGATAATCATTGGAAATGCACAGCTTTTCTAAAATCCTTTGAGAAATCTTTCTTTTTCGTGGAATATTAAGGCGGCTGCCTTAATACATGATAACAAGGGAGGACAGACATTAATGACGAGAGCAACATTTTAACGAAACTAACCGTAAAAAAACAAAAACGTAAACAAAGAGTACTTTTGCCTACAGTTGTTATTTCGGGTTGCCGCTTATTCAGTTAAAAACTGACGAATGTTCCAAAGAACAATGCAAAATGAATGATTTAAAATAAAAATACTACTTCGCTCAAATCCTACCTGCACCACAACGCTGGTGAAGGAGTGAAGGGTGATGTAGGCGATTTATGTTGGAAGTACATACTTCCAGAAGAGTCACCCAGGATACGAAGGCTGCATCGGCATACGTGGCTAATGCAGGGAGTGTCCAAGAACTGGGCTAGTAATCCATCCGAGGATGTTAATTTGTTAAGATTACAGGGCCAGTAATAGAGAAAGCAGGATAGTTAAACAGGAAAAGACTAGAAAAATGGAATCAGACAACAAATAGGGATCAAGAAACATTTATATAACCTAATATATTTAGTAATAATGAGTAAGTTTATAAGACTTTGCTAGCCACAGAGTTAACTAAGAAACTTGATTTATGTAAAACTGAATAACTTAAAATATCCAATAATAATCATATACAGTTACCTTACCAAATATCTAGCAAGTTTAGGACTAGAAATGGTCTCAAATTCTGGATTTTCTGGTTTTTGGGGTACAGGATAAATATATACTTAAAATATAAAATAAACAATAGAAAGACAAATGAAATAAAATTGTATTTAACACTACAGTTATACCAATTAATTGTTTGCTAATCATTAATTGTACTAATCGGCTCCACAACTGATTAACTGTTAATTTTCGACACCATCTGCCTATTTTTGAAAGAAATTTTTCATTTTTAAACAACTAGAGTGTTATTACATTGCTAATTATTTTATATTGTTTTGTTTACTACACTGCACTTTAAAGAATGTCTGACGTGTGGAAGTAATTTATGACACGAGTCGATTAATTTATCAATTAAAAATAGAAAATTGAAACCACCAGAAATATTAAAATAATTGCACCTATTTGTTCAGAATGGTATCAGTATAGAATCACCAAAAAAGTATTTAATTCATTAGTTCTCATATACTGTTATATTCCAGTTATTTTAGGGACCATTTTACGTATTGGTGTTGAATAATGTATATTATATTAGATAGTTTTACAATAAAATAACGGTCACAAGTCTCTTCGGGTGATAACCCCTAAAATGAATAACAGTATATGAGAACAATTCATGAAAAAGTGGATAAGAAGCTAGTCAGTAGACAAAATAGCAGTGGAGTGCCATCCATGGAAGTTGTGGAAGCACCACTTCCCTTGTATTTCCTAAAATATAAATACATATTGTGCGATTATTTTCATATTTTGACATACGGTGGACCTTTGTTATAGCACTGCTCACTATACCGCACACTCGGTTATAGCGCGAGTGATGTTTGCGATGCGATAAGCTCAAACACATTTATACAGGTCAGTGCGGCGTTAGTGAGTAGCGCATTTTATTGTTACTGTGTATTGAGTCATTGTGTATGTATTGAGTTCCTGCATGTATTTTGAATAGTGTTTAATTATTATATGCATGATGAGTAAAAGAAAAGCTTGACATTATTGCTAAAGTAAAGAGGTGAACCGCGTTACACTGCGCAGCTCGGTATAACGCGGTTCACCTTATAATGCGGGTGTTGTTTCCCGCCCGAAATGCGTGTTATATCGAGGTCCACTGTACTTTGAATTACTTAAAATTAATATTTTATTATAACCGTATTATGTATCTTATTACAAATTTCTATACACTTGAAAAACAATGATAAGATTGCTATTGTATATTCCAATATAAATTTGTATATGCATATGAAAGTGCTGTATTGTTGAATACGGGATAACTTCCATGACAAAAATATCTGAATCGTGTAAAGCAGCGAGATTACACATGTGCTTTACAGAGCACCGACCTTGTGCGGTTTAGCTGGTGGACGCTACACACCGGAATATCATATAACATTTCTGACGATTCTATCCAGGATTGGAACAGCTATTGTCAAATATCATCACATGCAACTGCATAATAGCTTAGTTATATTGATCACTTGAGAATAGATGGAGTGTCCAAGCATTTTAAATTTAAGAATCCTATTTAACTGATAAATATAGATGTTACTTATGTGCCAATTGAATCAGTTTTAAGTCAATTACATAAGCAGCCATGCAGTTCTTTTCACCATTTTACTTATCAAGCAAACACACCCATTACAATGCAATGTGGACAGGAGACTAAGTAAGAGATCTTGATTTCCTTTAATATGTGAATATAAAATCCTACCAATTCTTTTTTATTACAGTGGTGCAAGTATACTGTGCACCTGCTAGTACACTGAATAAACCAGTAGAGATTGTAGTGTTTCTTACTAATCAATGGTGACAAGGAAAAAAAAATGAAAGAATCCTTATTTAACATACCATATGCCAGTAGTCACACTGAAACTGGTGTCATGTGATGCATACACCACAGGAACCAAAAGAAAGTGGCTGTGTGGCAAACTACAACCCACCAAATTCAAAACAAGCTGGTTTTCTAGAAGCTGCATATTTGGTCTAGTACTGTACAACACAAAACAAAGCAAATAACTGCACAGATCTCTGTTCATTCTGTTAGCATCTTGATAACAATTACTTCCCCTTTCATCTAATTATAGTTACATTGCTATTCTGATACTTGTTAAAATTCTGCAAGATAAAGTAATATTCTATTACTGCTGGCAGCATTACAATTAGGACAAACCATCAAAGGACACTCACACTAAACTAGACAATAACAGTGTCAGAATGATGAATATCAGATCATTTTATATATAAATAAACAGTTTTCTGTATGTATATATTTAAAATCGATTAAATTTTTTAAAATAGGGTAGCCAAAAAGTATATTTTTTAAATAGTTAAAACCAGTTTGAAATAGCTAAACTATTCTTAAAATCTTAGAATATAGTAGAATCTACTTATAATCATGATGAGACTTGTTCATACTCCTAATAATAACTGATTAATAAAATGATGATTAGCGGAAATTCTGATTTATTGACTCTAGCATTAAAAGGACACATTAAAGTAAGGTATAAATTGACAATTTGTACATTTCTACCATTAGCCTTACATACAGATAACATTTGTTCAGTGTGTAAAGTTAAAGCTTGAAACATACAAAAGGTGCATTTGTATGATTTTAATAACACTTAATGTATAACTGAAGCATGAACAGTCACTTATTTAAACTACTGTACTGCAAATAAATACCAAAACAACTGTTTAAAGCACTGATTAAGACCAATAAACGCATGTTATCAGCTATATATTAAGGTTGATAGCAGAAATCAAAATGAAAAAAAAACAATTTCTTTAGTAAAAAAAACTAAAAATCTATTCTCTCAATTAAACTTTTTGGTTAATGTAACCCTTGGTGCCAAGATGGCGGCTCGTCTCTGATTCCAGCAAGGAAACAGCAGGACGCACGTTCTAACCTAACCTAACCTAACCTATTCTAATAAATTACCATAAGTATTAGCAACCAAATTATTAGAATAGGTTAGGTTAGGTTAGAACCTGCGTCCCGCTGTTTCCTTGCTGGAATCAGATGAGCCGCCATCTTGGCACCAAGGGTTACATTTACCAATTTCTTTAATGCCTTAACATTAATAATTTTCTGTTTTTGTGAAAATTAAAATGGAATAACTTAAATCGTAGTTGTTTCGGCTAGTCCATCCTTACGGGTACTAAAGCTGCACGTCCTGAAGGCAGAGAGCGGTACAAATGTATTATTTGTTTTTGAATCTGAAGCATTCGAGAAGTATCGCGACATTTTTAATTTTTATATAACCTTAAAAACTGAATTAGGATCAAAATATCTGAATTTTCTTTTCCATTTTTTACTCTAATAAAGTAGTCTTTATGTGTTTCATTTTATGTATATTATATCAGTATAATCAGCTCGTAAATTCTTACAGAATGTTTTCTCTAGAATTTCCACTAAATTAAACGTCGATTCAAAGCTATTGACAGAATATAACTTATAATTTATAAACATATCCAAAAAATAAAATGAATAATGTATATATTCACAGAATTTCATCTGATACAATCCGTAACAAAATGAATTAAGGATATCATTCCATAACAAAAGTTTACATAAGCATATTCTAGCCTTTATATTTGTTAAATGATTAAAAAAATCATTAAAAATCGATAAAAATTAAACAGAGAGAGTAACGATTTCCATTTATTTTTGAATATATTAAAATTCTATGATTTGTATGAATAACTGTGACTCACTGTAACAGATCTGGATACCTAACAATGACAGTTACCAGTAATTTATTTAATCTGATAGTATGAAGGTCAAATATTTCTGTAATATAAGAATACTAATGTGCACGTAACCTTGTTTTTCAGACAATAATAATAAATTCTCAGTTGGAATCGTAATGAATTAAACTTTTCATTAATTATAAATTTATTACTGTTCACTTTATAGCTAAAAATAAATGAGATATTAAATTAATACATTGTTTTGGCTAAGTTAAAGAGGGAATTTAATTAGTGAAATCTATAAAATCTCTTAAAAATATCAAGTATATCCTATTGTAAATTTGTTTGTTACCATTTTTTAAAATGTTTATCACATTAACGATATACGTGAATTTATTCGTTCATATCCAAACAACAAAAGTAAAGCCTGGCATTATATACCAACTGAGATCTTTAGCCTGGCTTATATTTCTAAAAAATTCTTGAATTATTTATTAAGAAATTAGAGTAAACACTATCCTACTACTGTATGATGTGGGAGCATTTGCTTGCTGCGTTTCCACCTTCCTTACGCAATTTGGTGGCACTCGTTCGGCCACCATATCGACATGATCCTTAGAATAAACATCTTAACTTTTTACAAATCACAAAAATTTACTTTATTAGAGTCAGAAACATAACAACTTCAAAACAACTTCTCAAGTATTTTCGGATTGATTACGACCATTCTTCAGGGGACCGTTGACAAAAATATGATTACTGAAACCTTTGATGTTGCATTCTAAGAAGCATTTGTGTTTTTTTTTTTTTTTTTGGTAATGTGTTCCTTAGCGGATGAAATTAATCAATATGTAAGTGCTTGAGATATTATGAATGAAAGTTATTATGTCTGTGATGCAAAAGTGAGTATAAAGCAAATTTTTAAATGGATTTTCGAATATAAATATATACTAAAGTGTATTGTACATGAAGAATTACACATGTTGTATGATTTCATTGAAAGAACAAAAAAAACCTGATACTAGAATACACAAAGCAGTTCATGTTTATTTAAAATTAAATGTTTTTCCGGGCCTTTCGAATCATCCTTTATATTAAATTACGTAATTAAAAATAAATAATGTATAGTAGGAGTTTTCGACCATTTCCATTCGCATACCACCCGAGCCTTCTGTGTTTAGACTCGTAACACTGATTCTTTTTGCATACCCCTTTTGGAAGTTGTTGATATAGTAGATAAATTTGATACAGTTCAACACAGTTAGAAAGACGTACATTCAAACTAATGATTGAAATAGATATACCGAAATCAGTGTGTTCTACGACAAAAGAATAACTCTTATTCCGATTTAAAAAAAGTATTTTCATTTATGGTAAAGAGATGAATGAACACAGTGATGCAATCGAGTTATGAATGAATGCATGAGAGAACGTTTGAAAGTGCACACGACTGTAAAAAAAAAATGAGAAGTGTAAACTTAGCTTATACAGTGAATGATTCAGATGTGACTACTACTCGTATCATATATAAATATCCAGAATAAGAACACAAAAAAGAGAATATTAACTAATTGTAATTTAATTTTAAATCGTAAAAACTCTCATATCATTTGGAATTCTATAATACTCGTAGTTAAAATGGAAAATAAAGATGTTTTAACAGTATGAAAGCAAGTAAATCATTCAAAGTAGACATCAAATTAGCATAAAATGCAACTGTTGAATAATGAATCAAAGAAACTTATGTGATACTGTAAAAAAATTTTATATTAATTAGTTTTTTATGAGATGCTTGCTCAAACAACTACTATATACAACATTATGAAGTAATTATATATATTAATAAGCTTAGTTACATGACTAACAAATTATAAATTGAAATATATACACACAAAGCCATTTCTATGCTGTTTCATAATGTATACGATGCAAAAAGTATTAATTGTGTGGTAATTAATATTTTTCATAATTTAAAAATAAAACACAGAAACTTTTATAACCAACTGATGATAAATTTAAACAGAATAATTTAGAAATACGGTAAAACCTGTCCGAAACGAAACCTCGATAGAATGGAAACCTGCCAAACTAGAACAAAAATATTCGGTACCGCGCAACCCCAGTTTACACAGGTTTTAATGTACATTAAAGCAATAAAAATTATTTTTCTGTTGCTTTATTTAACAAAATGTATTATTGGTAACCAAACTGACCTTTCGTACATTTCCAGCATCACCAATTATACATTAGTTCCAGCTTTAAAGAATTTTTACATAATATATGTACAGTACATAAAAACATAATAAAAATTAACTTCCGAACAGCCAATAAAGGTGTCGGCCTGCTACTCTGGAAACCTAGACTCAAGCCGGGATCGGTATTTCGACTTTTCATGGCTAGTTTGACCCAAATATGCCAGATCCCATTCCATATCACTTGGTCATTCTCATGTGTCTTGCCAAATTGATAATGAGTACACAGGACAATTTTTTCTTGTCTTATATGTAAAAAAAATTAGTTTTTTAAAGCTCACTGCAAGGATTTATAGGGAAAAAGTAATTATAAATAGCAAATAAATTGATTGTTAAACACTACATTATTTAATACTTTAATTCATTAACAAATCTTCATCTTCGGCATGTCGTAATCTGTTAATTCAAAATTATTTTCAATGTGTTAAATCAAAATATTTGTAACTGGATACAGTAATTTTACCCTTGGTGCCAAGATGGCGGCTCGTCTCTGATTCCAGCAAGGAAACAGTGGGACGCACGTTCTAACCGAACGAACCGAACCTATTCTAATAAATTACCATAATTATTAGCAACCGAATTATTAGAATAGGTTAGGTTAGGTTAGGTTAGAACGTGCGTCCCACTGTTTCCTTGCTGGAATCAGAGACGAGCCGCCATCTTGGCACCAAGGGTAACATTAACTCAGTTTTCTAACTGGAATTTTAAACAAACAACTGTACTATTGAAACTAATGCCTACAAATGCAACAAAATATTACTTTAAACAGTAAAAATTTATGTGTAAACATTAAAAAAAACTCATCTTTAAATGTTTGTAAGAATAAAAATCTCGGCTCTTAAAAAAACTTCTAAATATAGATAAGAGCTTTAATCAGCAAGGATGATAATTTTTTTTATAAGAAAAATAACAGATACAGATATAGAATATCACATTTTAGGCATTTTAATCTTATAATTTATATAATATATTGCTCAATATTATCAAATTATAATTATAACTATTTATTTTTCTTAGCACAAACCTTATACGAGTTTTCTATCCTCTCACCCGCCGAAAAATATAGAAATATTTCTTGATCTCATCATGCGCAAGTCAATTTTTTTTCCACGTAAATAAAGACAATTTTAAACTATTCATGCTGACGAATTAATAAATTAATTTGTTTCTCGAGTAACGTTTTAATATTCGAATAATATTTTTATTAAGCTATTATACGTTATTAAAATATTATTATAATTACTATGCATTCGTCGGTTTTAATAAAATAATTTTATTATAATTCCTCGTACGGACGACTAGATACTTTCGTTGAAATGACAGTTGCAATCTTTAATATTGTAAACATCTGTTAGTCATTTGGAAAAATTAAAATTCTTGTTAATTCATTCTATTTCTTTTTTCCTTTCAAAGTATCATATAAATATAACAACATAGAAGAAAAATAGGTGTTTTTTTTAATCAAAAGAACTGAATTTTCACTCATAAGATATAATTAATAATTTAAAAACTAAATTTCTTGAATTTAAATTAAAAAAAACGATAACAGAATTAAAATTTTATTAAATTTAGCATTCATTTATGTTCTGTGATTAAGCTTTTTTGCAGTTTAGTTGCCAAAATTGATGAGATGAACAGATTAGTTGTTAACACTTACACACAAAATTATAAACGTTCAAACCTTGAATTATCTTAGCAGATAGATGAAAATCCAGTAATAAATCCGGGGTTAATGTAACCCTTGGTGCCAAGATGGTGGCTCGTCTCTGATTCCAGCAAGGAAACAGTGGGACGCACGTTCTAACCTAACCTAACCTATTCTAATAATTTGGTTGCTAATAATTATGGTAATGTATTAGAATAGGTTAGGTTAGGTTAGAACGTGCGTCCCACCATTTCCCTGCTGGAATCAAAGACAAGCTGCCATCTTGGCACCTAAGGTAACATTAACCAAATCCGGTTAAACATTTGGAAATTGGAGATTCCATTTCCGAACGTTTAACCCGATGCCGGTCTTAGAAGTAGACCAAAAGCCTTTGTTACCGAATTTTCACCTATCTGCTAAGAACATACGGCATGCTTGCCCAAAGAAACATGTCGGGAGACGTCATCTGGCAAACCTATCGTACAATTTCGGTTTATCATCCAACCATCCTTTTTCTTAATCGGTCTCTTTAATTTTGCTCTAATTAAAGCATATTCATTTTGTTTATTTAAATATCGTTATCGAAAGCCTAAAATTTTGGCACACAAACGTTTTTAAAGATAAGTATGCTTACCATATGGCACATGGACTCGAAAAGGTTTGCTATCCCTGTACTAGGATAATTCAAGGTTTGAGAGTTTACTAGTTTGGTAGAAAACTGAACTCTTTTACACTTGCACATGCCAATAAAGCAGATTTTTAGGTTTTACTGCATTCTAAACTTAACATTTAATTTTAAATTTACATTCTATAAGCGAGGATGTTTGTACCGTGGCCAAAAATATTACCGAGCAAAGAATAAATCCCAGTTTATTGAACTAGGAAGTTTGGTCTCTCAAACTACAACAGTGCCAAGTTTCACACATTTGTTTGACAAGTATTTAAAGTCAAAACATAGGAATTCGAAGACATTAAGGTATATAAATATATGTTAAAATATTTAAAAAAATTTCATTTATTAAGTATTTACAGTATCAAAGTCCCTTTTAAATAAATAATTTAAAGTGAAAAGGTATTTGTATTTCTTTTTAGAATTAAAATGAACATTGTTAGACAGAGTTAAAATGTGTTTAACCTGTTTATTTAATTAAAATTATTGAAGAGGTGACTTTGTTTCGAAGTTACAAGAATACAATTTTATATTTTTAGCTTGTTTCTTTCAATTTGTTGAAATTCATTTTGTAAGAAACTCATTAAGATTAATTTTAGAAGCTTTTTAATATCAAAATAATAAAAGGTTACCTTCAAAAACTTCTAAAAAAAATATCTAATCTCTCATACATTATTTTACTTGTATAAAATTAAATTTTACTCAGAAATTTATCCTAAATCCTTTAATTAGCAAGTAATTTATAGAATAATCCTTGAAGTAACAGTAGCATTTCGAAAAACATTCAATATCTTTTGAGCCAATCTGTTCCAAAATTAGCAACAGATAGTATGCCGAACGGCGAAATATTCCAATAACTTAAAATATTATATTGCCGCTCTCTCGGACTTATTAATTCTATACAAGAAAAACAATTTATCATTACAATAAGCAGTTAATCTACGCATGGTATCCGCATTACAGAATCCGAGACGTGACCCGTGTTGGTTACAAACACGGGACCTCGTCCCTCTCTAAAAGCATACAAATGTACAAATAAAATCAATAGAAAACAGATAAATCATTTGTGAAATTTTTTACATAAAAAAGGAGTGAATTTCGAGCATCTGTGCCAAGTAGTCTCGCCTGTCAACCCTTCTTTCCGAGCTCTCTAATGCATATCAATAGGGATTATCGATACACAGTACGGATGTAAATATAAATGATACGTAAAATATTCCAGATTTGGAATAATGTTCTTTAAAGCCCATACTCTGAAACACTACAACCGACACACAGTAGGCATGTAATTGACATAAATAATATTGTACGTTTGGAAAAAATGTTCTTTAAGGCCCCATAAACTCTAAAACACTACAGCTTTGTCTTAGTTGTTTAAAGTGTTAACCATGTCAATAAACTTTGTAATCAAGAAATCCATGTGAAGATATCCACATTTAATCCATATCAAGAAAAAAAAAACTTTTATCAGCCATTCTTAATCGAAGCAGCTGATATTTTCCAATCACAAAGACATTTGTGATTTAATTAAACAAAAAAACATCAGTCAATATGCTAAATAACGCTTCTGTAATTCTTGAAAAACTTATTTTTCTATACAGTGACGTCACGTGACGTGTAAAAAGAAGGCAAACAAACAAACAAAAACTTCTCACGACTTACACAAAACTATTTTTAAAAATCAGTTACACTTACTTTATCTTTCGATTTAATCTTTTATCCAAATGGGAATGTTTCATGCATGAGTTAAAATTTGGGTCTTTTCTTTATTGTAACTGTCACATTGGAGGTTACAACGTCGCCTTTGTGACTTAAGAAAGTCACACGGGTACACACTAGACAACACACACAATCATCATCTGCCTCTTCTGCCGTCACACATAACCGGAAGTTACGTCTACTCCGAACAAGTTTATGCATTAAAAAAAAAAAATCGGCACACACACACACACTACGGGAACACACAAGAAAACACAAGGAAAAACACGCATTTAATAACAATAATTTTTCGTAATTTAAGCGAAAAAATAATTAAATGTTCCTCCTTAAAGAAATTAATTAAATTGTTTTAATGTGTTTGCTATTTAGAAAAATAGGAATTTTTAGTTTTTCGTTCCTTTCTGTTATTAATTTTATATCATATTTCATGTAATTAATAAATATTTATTGTGTATTATGTTTTTATAATCGTAATTTTGATATTTTGTGGTAGATTTTTTTACAACAGATGGCGCCACGTTTGAATGTTACGTTGCCACGTGTTACTTTATTATTATTATTTTTTTTTTTTTTTTGTTATTCGAGCAAGTTGCAAATTTAAATTTGTGTGATATCACTGCCGGTGATAGTATTGAGAAAATATTTGTAGAAAAGAATTTACGAAATTGTGTTTGGCTTTTTAAATTATTCTCCCTCTAGACACTAAAATGGCTTTTTTTTTTTTTCATTATGGGTTCACAATCGGGCGACCGGGTAGTGAGAGACAGCGCCCGACATATCCGGGACAGGCCCGTGGAAAATTCTTAGAGCTTTTTGACTGATCGGATTCGATTCTTGGTCCCCAGAACTGATGTTTTAATCACTTTCAGCCATCCAGATGTCAAAATAATACGCTAAGCAGTGGCGCGTTTAAGTTCCGCGCTGCGCCACCCACACTGGCAATTTAGGATCCATGGATATGGCCCAAATTTAAATTTCGACATTCTTAATGAGTTTATAAAAGATTGGTTTGGGATTCCCAGGCGATTTCCCTGTTTGATTATAGGATAATTCAGGTAGCAATCTACCGCTCTAGGAGACCAGGGCCGTATTCTGGTCTCTCGTCTCTCACAAGACGGTAACTGATTGGCTAATCATTTTGATTAGCCAATCAGCGACCAGCTTGTGAGAGACGAGAGACCAGAGACTGACCAGAATGTGGCCCCAGATTGATCTGGACGGGTCGGAAAAAACCTCCAGGAATTTTTCGGGGGTGGTCCGTCCTGTTATATCGGACTACGTCCTTCACTACTCGACCACTCCATTGCAAGCCAGGCTGAACCCATAATGGGTTTACTTTATTAAAACACTTTCCGCCCCGTGTGCACTAAGCGAGCCTTTTTAGCAAGCCCACTATGGAGTAGTCGGGTGGTAAAGGACGAGACTCGGAAATTTTTCGACCAGTCCGGATTCAATTCCGGGTTCATGGCGGTAGGATGCAACCTTGACCGCTCGGCCATCAACCGTCATAATGAGCTTAGTCAAAAGAAGCACTTTAGTGCCCACAAGGCCGAAAAAAAAACAATCAAAAATTATTTTTACGTATAACGAAATGAACAAAAATAGTAATAATTTTATTCATTTTATAATTATATAAGAAACATTAATACATTAACATTTATCAAATTAACATGAGATATTGAAACCGGAAGTGTTTTTTTTTTAACTCGACAGAAATATCGTCGCCGCCAGGAGTCGCTAGATGCCTATCAAAAATGGCGCTTAGCACGAATGGAAAGATAAGTCTGTATTGCTTCTGTTTGACGTTAACAGTTGTGATTTTGCCAATATTTACTTTGGTAAACAGAACTATAGCATTAGTAATAACAGACTATTGGCTGCCAATAAGTATTATTTATTCGGGACTGTTGCACGGATTACTTTTCTACATTTACAAACCGAGAGGATACGCGTATAAGGTGAGGCGTGGTTTTTAAATTCGATCAAATTAAATTACCGCGCGGTTTAAAAAAATTTTTCATTATAATTTGCAACCGCGAAGTTGGCCTTGTGGCTTGTCACGAGGAGTCTCCCGCCATCTTTGATGTTTAGTTAAACGTTTCGTTGAATATTCACCAATTGAATTGATATTTTGTTAAATAAATAGGTTAATGTTACCCTAGGTATCGAAGATGGCGGCTCGTCTCCGATCCCAGCAATCAGAAGAAAGAAAACAGTGGGGACGCACGTTCTAACCTAACCTAACCTATTCTAATAATTATGGGAATTTATTAGAATAGGTTAGGTTAGGTTAGAACATGTGTCCCCACTGTTCCCTGTCTTCTGATTGCTGGGATCGGAGACGAGCCGCCATCTTCGATACCTAGGGTAACAATAAGTAAAATAAACGTTCTTCTTTGGTTAATTAATTGTAAAGTTTAAAGGAATTGAAATGCAACTGTTTTATTAATTAATTAGTGGAGAATATTTCCAGCTGTATGAGTAATATTCTTTGTTAAGGTGTGTAAGAATGGTCACACCTTAACAATTCTTGTTTGTGTGTATTAATTAGAAGTCCACATGCTTCCCTTCATCATCATCATCATCATCTGGCATTTTTGGATAAAATTGCAGCTTTGACTGATGCAGTTGGGACCTTACTGGAGTCGTAGACTGTGACTGTAGGAGTGAAAACGGTCACAGCAGCTCTACCTCAGAGTGTGACTCTATGTGAGATACATCTCGAAATTGTTGCGTGTGATTGGAAGTCGTGTCACATGCTACTCTAAGAGTCGTGTTTAACTATTTAGTCAATGTGATTCTGACAGGTTTGAGTAGCCCATTTGACTGTTTGTGGAGTACTCGGTTACATACTTGTAGTTTTAGAGGCTGTGAGGGCTTGTTCCCGTGCGGGTGCCAAGATGCGAGGGTTATCAAGCACCGAAGCACGTGACTGCGTGTCAGTTGTGACAAGCAATAACGAGTCTTGACTGACACAAAGCATGGAGAATAGGCAGCAGTACTGGTACATGGTAAAAATTGATCTTTGAAGGTGAATGTCTCGTGAAGTGTTGCACATACAGATACGGTTCCTTTGACTTTTTTGCTTGTACAGGGGTCTACAAAACCTACACATGACCCTTCACAAGGTAAAATTCAAAAGTGGAAAATTCAGAACTATTTCTCAAAACAGTGCTAAAAATCAACTGTTTTCCACTTTACTAGAGAGAGCTAAAAGCTCATAAACATGAGAAATACCATTTTTGGGGTGCTGTCAGAGTCGCTTAGATTTATAGGGGTGTGATAAGCTGATTTCAGGAGGTCTACATATTTCAAAGGGTCACATTTAGACTATCAGTTCTTTTGACTTTTTAATCTTATGGCCATGGTTTATGGCTTTGATAAGCTTCCAACTGTCTTACTCAGCTGCAACTTTATTGATTTTTGGCTACAGCCATAGTCTTAAAATGCTGGATGAGGGTCTACAAATGTTTTCCTTTTACTTAAACTGTTAGTTTTCTTAAAGTAGCTTATTAATATTTTCTTCTTTAAAGTTAATTTAATTCAATTGTAGATATTCCTTATTGAATTTGTTTAGATCTTTTGGCTTCCTTGAGCCACATTTGAAGAAGAAAATTGTCTCGGCCACATATAAACTATAAAATTACACACAGGTAGATTTGCCATTCTAGGCCAAAACGAACGATTAAATAATTTTTGTAGCCTAAAAAGTAGCCATTTTGCCAAATGACTTTTTGTGCACCAAACTAAAAAGTGAGTAGCCTATTTTGGCTCAAAGTAACCAAATCTTTTCTGAGGCACAGCTGTTGCAGACGCGGAAGAAGCGGATTACATCCCACAGGCAATCGTATGCAATAAATAGACATTAAAAATGCTCCATTGAGGCGGCATTGATTTAGAAAATTCAATTTAGCCCTTGCTTTATGTATTTTAAGGACCTGCAACAGTCGTGCCTCAGAAAAGCAATTAGGAATACCAGACGCCAGACGTATGCTCTGTAGCCAAATCTTTTCATTGGATGTACTGCACATAATATGCATATAGTTTCTGTCATCACCGTACGTACATAAAGATCTCAATGTTTTAACGAAGTTTATGATTTTATGTTCGGCTGCAGGTTGGACTGCCTTGGTTTAGATTTCTTCCTAGATGTTCTGTTTTCATGTTCTCCTGCTTCCTCTAAATCTGCATAGAATATCATTTCGTATGTTTCTGCTGGCATCATAGAAAATGTCCTTTAAACTCTGAAGCATTTTTTAGTTAAAAGGAGTCAGTTTCTTTACTTGAGAGGATTCTTCCTCTAGTGTAGAGAGACTGACATTGCATTTTCTCTTATTTATTTCCCAATGATCATTTGCAATGTTTTTCTTCATTGGGTCAAAAGCAAAATCAAAGGCAAGGAAGATTGGGACATGACAATCAATGTAGAAAAGGATAGGAAGGAGTAAAAATAGAGGAGGACCTGGGAGAAGAGATTGTCGAGTTTTGAAAAGAATTGATAATAGCTATGAATTTTTATTATTTGATAAAATATTCATAATAATCTGCTTAGTTATTTTTTTATCTGTGTAAATATTTTATTTTTGATTAAAATGTTTGTTTTTCTTTCCTTTAAAATTGCTTTGATTTTATTTCCAAAAAACTATTCAGTCAATTAATGAAACTTATAAGCTTTAAAATGATTTTTATATAATGATACACCCTATGATTAATATGTAAATTTTATTTTATAGAGATAACAATAGAACATTCACTAATAATTTTTTAGTTTATTAACAGCTAATTTAACCTCTGAATACTGGTAGTTGGGTGTGAGTTTGTATCTCACTAATGGGTTAGCCACACGAAGTTTTATGGGTTTTCTTTACATTAGTAACACGTAAATACCGGCCAGTTCCCTGTAAAAAGTCTTCCTGGGAGGTATTTCTCCATCCATGCATTGTGTTGCCGTATAGAAATAACAACCAATTAACAGTTAATTAATTTAAATCTATGTTAAAGTTGCAATTTTTAACTAATTTTTAGCAAATAATATTCACATCTTATATTAATTTTTAAATTAGTTTTTTAATGAATTTTCTATTAATTTACGTATCTTAAAATTTAAATAGTCTTACTTAAGTTGTTATTAACCACTACTTCGGTATTTTAGAGAAATTTCTTGGACTTACTGTTTTAAATAATAAAATTGTCAAGCGTACGCATTATCAACAGTTAATGTTTATGAAGCTTGTTTGCTTCTTCACACTAAATTTTATACATTATTTTCTGATTAGAATGGGTTGACAGCTGGCTGGAGCAGTTAAGATAGTGGCCTGCTGCTCTGGGGACCCGATTCAAATTTGGCCAGTCGATAAACTCGTAGAAACTTTACAGAGATGTCTCGGGTCCCATTGTGAGCCTTACCAAACTCATGATGGTTACGATTAGAGCATAGAAGTGCCAAACTCGTAGTGCCCATGTAGCAGGAAGAGTAGAAAGAAATGTGTTGCATTGTAAACTGCTATATGGAATCTTCTAAAATTTAGGTATTATAATATCAAATATAAATTTTGGCACCTATGTTTAGAACAAAGAAATATATCAGATTGAATTTTATGTACGTGAAGTGTACATGTTTACGAGATATTAAAATCTTGAATTAATAAACAGGAGACGTTATTAATTTAGAATTACATAAATTAATAATGAGTACGGAGAATTTCTTTCGATTAGTGCGACTCATTTACTCATTAGACGTAATGTTTGCTTTATATGGTATTTGCAAAACGGGAACGAATGAGTCAAAGTAGAACACGAGTCTTTATTATAAAATTATTAATTATCATTATTTTATTTATTAATAATTAATCGATTATTTAATTTCTAACTCGAGTTTACACCATTTTCATTTATTCATTTCCTAGTTTTGCGTTTTATTTTTAAAGAATTCCAGTTTGTTATATGCAAGATACTTTCTCACTACATTCTAAATCTAATTTAAGTATGAACCAGTAAACCAGTTTGTAGTGGAACGTACCAGTTTGACGGGCTGTGTGTGTTATTTATTCCGTGCGACATAGTTTCATTGAAATTCTCTAGTTTATATTACTAAAACGGTTTTTATTACAAAATAAAAATAAATTTTACAAGCTAAAATATTATTCTCATTACAGGTAACTATGATATTTATTTATATATTTTTAACAGTTTACTTCTCCTGAAGGGAGCAACGTCTCTAGCTCGACGTCATACCAAAAAAGTCATGCCCGGTGTCATAGAAATAACTATTGTACCGATAAAAAAATTAATATACCGAATAAATAATATAAAAAATAACAGATTAAATATATTTGTACATTTTTAAGTGTACAATTAACAGTTTAAAAAAAACTTCTGTTTTAAAGACAAATAAGGTACATTCTTGCTAATCCAGCCTCTTAATATTACTCTAACATATTTAGTCATTTTCAGAATATCTGCCGAAGTTTGGAAGATTGTCAAATGGAAATTTTCATTTAAATAATAACAAATATTAAATTCTCACATGAAAATGTATTATTTTAAATGATTAAAAAGCTTTTCCATTGTTTAAGTTTTTAATAATGGTTAAAACAATGCTGGAAACAAATTAAGCACATAGACTTGTGTTTGTGTTTGATACCATTGATATATGTGCATTTTAGATGCTGTAGCTAGAGTTAAATGCATGTAAAATGACCTAAAGATCTCATAGAATTGCCAAAAATGATAGATTATCTGAGATAATCCGGAAATGCTTGCTTTGCTTGATGCTATCCGTGGCCGTTCGGTGAGCGAATTTTGAAGTTGTGAGAATTTTAAGTGCGATCTTGTAATTCTGTTTGGATTAGAGAGGTGCTGCACCATCAAGTATTGAAGAATCTACGGTAAACCTGTATTTAATAACTTTACATATAGTATTATTAATATACAGTGAAACTTGCTAATGTGACCACCTGTGTAAGATGACCACTTTGAGCTTGTTCCTTCATTAGCAGGTTTCATGTAGTTAATACTATTCATAATATTATGCCATAATATAAATAATAATAATCCAAAATCATTTAGATCATTACAGATATGATTACTTTTCAATATTTTTTTCAAATTATATTTAATAATGTTTGTATCCGATCATATATTATTATTAATTTTATTTTTTTCCATTACAGGTTGCTTGGAGAGCCGGCCTCTTAGGGTCGGGTTTCGGTATTAGTTTCCTCATTAGCATCCTTGCGAGTTCTTCGTGGAATGTATTCGGTTGGTATTTGACATTGTTAACCTTTTTCCATATCTCGGAATATCTAACGACCGCAATGACAAATCCGAAGTTCCTCAGTTTGGATTCATTTCTGCTAAATCATAGCAAAGAATATGGCATAGCTGCATTTGGAAGTGTAGTCGAATTTATGATCGAAAGATTTTTGTATCCAGGTAATTAATTGTAACCGAAAATCAGTTTAGTATAGAATTTATTCTTATATTCAAATATACATCAAATATTTTTTTAATCTGATATACAGAGGGCTTAGTAAAGTTCTTATACACCCACATAACTGATGAAAGTAGATAGCTAGTTATGAATGTGGTGTATATAGTAAAATGAACTGCCTGCAGGGCTTCTATCTTGATGCATTATACGAGAAAAAAGTCAATTACAAAATTATAAACTTGTAAAGCTTGATCGATTTAGTACAGAAGGACATGCAAACACAAATACGTACACGAGTAAGCGTGAATAGAAAGTGCGAAATGCTAATATGTCAATATTTGATTCTCATCAATGCTACATCACTAATTGTGTCACAAAGCTGAAAATTGTGAAGTAGGAAACATAGGGCATATTCTTGCACAGCTTCTCTTGCTTGATAGTTGTATTCACCATATAATAGCACCATCTTGCAATACTTATTTGAATAATTTGCCATTTTTATGGCTAACACACAATTTCACTTCCCATGATTAGTGATATAGCATTGACAGGAATCAAATACTGACAAATTAGCATTTTATGACTATAATTATAACTATAACTATAATTATACAACTATGGCTATTTTCATTAATCAGTTACATGGGTGTGTAAGGACTTTAATATGCACTGTGTATATACCTGTCTTCATAGATGACTATCATTGTACATTGGTTCAAATAGAATATTATTAATGTATAAGCTAACTTTTTGATTTCAGGGGATACTTCGTAATCAAACAACAAGCAAGCAACAAACTTTCACAGGATTCTTCTTAAATTTTATACGTTAAAATCTTCGAATTTAAGAAGAATCCTGTGAAAGTTTATAAGCTAAATTTTTAATGTATATTGTTAAATATCTAACACGATTATCAAATAAAAATGGGATGTGCAAAAAACTTGCTGTGTCACGAGAAGCACTTAAATTGAAAAATTTACTTACTGAGGGTCACAGGATGACGTTTGAAATTTTAAATTAAATAAGTAAATAAATTAATCTAAAAAAGTAACAGACAACACTTACTGATAAGGCCAAAATTTGATTATTTTCAGAACTATGCAAATAAAATGAGCAATTATTTATTGTGACTTTGTTACAATGCCAGGCTGCAATGCTCTCTTCCTCAAATTAGTAGTCACTTGTCCCTGTACATCATACTTTTCCTTTAACGACAGTTATGCCAGTTATTTATCCAACACCTTTCAGGGGAAAATGTTTGAATTGAAATAATGTGATTTCCAGTTTGCATCGGAAGTTTGTATATAGGTACTCTGGTACTAAAGAGTGTTTGAAAAATTACTGTGAGATAGAGAGTTTAAGTAGAGTCTTAATAAAAGTGAATTTGCATACAATATTGCAGTTTCTTCAACAGCAAATGCGAGAAATGTCCCTCAGAAGTTCCAAAATCCACGGGAATGAGGTCTGGAGACCTAGAGGGCCAGATTCCACAGGAGATTATGCAATAGGCGAAGAAATCTTCCAGGAACTAAAATGTCTTTGAGTGAGCAGTATTACCATCTGTTGCAAAGTGGAAATGTGGGACGTATGACTTACAGGTCTCGTATGCAATGCCATGCAAATAACTTTAATGTCATCACAAATGTCTCACTGCACAGTAACTTTTTGGACACAATATATAATGGAAGAAACAAGTATCAGTACACCCTGTCTAATAGGAGTATGCTAAAATTTTTATAGTATCCCAATTGAAATGAAGAGTAACTTGTATTTCAAATTATGATTTTAGTAATTTAATATATATTTTAGAAGATAAAGTTTTTCATTATGTCATACATTAATGTAAAGGAAAGAAAGTTAATATGTTAATAACACAATTTGTTATTTACGGATATGAATCTGATGATATTGGATAGAGGCTTCAGAATGCTTGCCCCAAAAAAATAAACAAAAGACACACAACCTGTGCTAATATTGAAATTTAAATACTTATTTCTTGAATGAAATTGACTTTTTTTTTATGGGAATCATGACCAAATTTTAAGTATAGCCTATAATTTGCATACATTTGATAGTAATAGCATAATAAATATATAAATAAATTTACTACTGTATATAGCAGGAAGAAAACTTCACTGTGTATGACATTGTTTATAGTTTTTTATTGCTAGCACTTTCAACGAATTGATTTTTGTTGTCGTCAGGCGAATAAAAATTTTAAAAATCAAATACAGATGTTCTAACAAGAATGCATATTATTTAAACAAAAATTTTTGAATTAAATCCGTTGAGTCAGCTACAAATTTCGAATACATTAAATGTTATATGTACGATGTGATGCGGTGCATGCGTGGATGCAGGTCCATGTTAACAGTGTGACAGCCAACGTTTAACTGTTTGTATAGGGCAACCCATACGTTGGGCAGGTCAAGAGTGGGAGTGTTGCATGGTTCTAGGTTGTTATGAGGAGAGACTCCCATATAAATACGAGATTGTAGCTCTGTTCGAGCATCTTTTCTGCCTGCTCTGTGGTGCACTTTTCTTTCACCACATTTAGCTAGGCAGCTAGTGAGCATTCTTGTTGTGGCCCCAATGTACCTTGTATTCATCCCTGTTACAGGATTTTCTAACGGTACTGCATAGACCCCCCCCCTGATTTCTCAAAGATGGAGA
Source organism: Centruroides vittatus (assembly GCF_030686945.1). Classification (NCBI taxonomy): domain Eukaryota; kingdom Metazoa; phylum Arthropoda; class Arachnida; order Scorpiones; family Buthidae; genus Centruroides; species Centruroides vittatus. The sequence continues at coordinate 1,011,257 of NW_027122673.1, forward strand.
ATTTGTCCCGATCGTTGCAGATGAGTCTGCACAAATTCAGTAGCGGAGATAGGGGCAGGAGAAGAATGCTATCGCTATACAAATGATTAAACGTCGGCTGTCACGTTGTTAGCATGGACCTGCATCCACGGATGCACCACATCACATCATACATATAACATTGAACGTAATCAAAATTTTAGCTGGCTCATAACAGCTATAATTCAAAAAGTTCTGTTTAAATAATAGGCGTTCCATTTTCATTAGAATATTTGTGTTTGATTTAAAAGATTTTTATTTGCCTGAAGACAACGAAAATAGATTCGTTGAAAACACAAGCAATAAAAAACTATAAATAACACCGTATACAGTGAATTTTACTTCTTGCTATTTAATATTTGGTGTGAGGATTCAGCTGTATTGTAATTTTCAATATCTTTTAGAAATGAAGCAGATTTTATGGCTGAGTATACCCGGATTATTACTTTGCATCGGAGGAGAAATTATTCGTAAGGTTGCCATGTTTACAGCGGGGACCAATTTCAATCATATCATACAGAGTCACCGAGAAGAAGGGCACGTCCTGGTAGTTCACGGCATTTATTCCCTGTTTAGGCATCCGTCGTATGTCGGATGGTTTTGGTGGTCGATTGGAACTCAGGTTTGTATATTTCTTATACTATAAACATTAATAAATATTATTATTCTAATGAAGAAACATTAAAAATATATATTACTTGATAAACCTTACAAATTATATTTTCATGTTTTGTGCTAATTTTTTCTTGAGCTAGTGTGTTTCTAGACTGTTGATAAGGTTTGCTGTTGTTGACATTAATACATTCACTTTAAACAGGGCAGCCATAATTAAACTTTCCCTATTCAGAGCACTCTAGCCGCAACCAATAAGTGAACTGACATCAAAATTTGCATACAGACTATGTGAATGATGCTAGGGAACTACAGGAAATTACATGAAATGAAACAATGAAAATGCATTTATTCGTCAATTAAATTAATTATTAAAATAATTTAATTTGTTGTTAATTCATTGATTGATCTTGATATAACATAGCAATTGTATGGCTTTAAAAGTTAAAATATTAAAACATTAACATTATACAGATAATAACAATTCAAAGCCTGATGAGTATATGATAAATCACCAAACGATCGCTTAAATATCGGGCTACTATATGGCTACTTAAACGATTGGAGCAAATTGTTTCAATCATTTAAGTATCCATATAGTAGCCCGATATTTAGGTGATCGTTTGGTGATTTATTATACAATATTACAAAAAAAATGCAGCAATGAGTTGCATAACTTTCCCGGCTATTATGAAATCTTATTTAGAAAATAACTTTTATAATTTTCATTACAATGTAACTTAATAAAATGTCGTGTGTTGTCATCCGTTATGAGATTTTGTTATTAAAAAATTTTCGTAATTTTAATTACTATAAAATGGCAAAAAGCTTAATTTCGAGGGTATGGATGAGTTTTATAATAAAATTATAAATATTAATAACGAGTAAAATCTTCATTTCGTCTGACCCTATTGGAGATACACGACCCCCTGTATCTCCCCACCCCCTGGACCTTTAATTGCCAAAATTTAATAGCATCAATGTCCTTCATATACAAGCCACCATGCCAAATTCTGTTACGTATTCTACCCCACCCTGAGATATTAAGCAAAATAAGTGCCAACACGTGTGCACACACACACACACAAACACACATCCATGGAATTTTTTTCCATTTTTTTGACTTGGATTGAGGAGGTCTTAAAACATTGAAATTTGCAAAAAACTCGGGTCAAATTTGACGCGATTCCAGTACGTTCCCTTATAATAGCCGGGAAAGTAAAACAAACAGAGGTTTTTCAACTGTTTCAATGGCCATCATCAGATTATATTTGAAATATTTCATGATTATTAATAGATTGAAGTATTACAAATTTGTTTACTAGAACAAAAACATTTAAATAGAAGGAATGTTGATGGTCGTCGATCCTTTTTGAGTATATTTCTAAAATTTTAAGTTTGTTTTCTTTTAGTAGTTTGATGAATTAGAGAATAATTTTATTAAATGTATTATTAGGAGTATTTAGACAACAAACAACAAAAAAAGATGAAAAGTATTGTCACGGTTAAAATGAATTCTGTAGTTAAACAAATGACCAAGAAAATTAATTCATACATTGGAAAATAATAGTGTTTTCTTATTGTTGAGACAGTTCATTTTTGTCAGATGCGTACACAAGAAGTGTGTGTAAAAGAATGTAAAGTTGTATGTTTCTTGTAAAGAATTACAAGAAATATATTGAAAGTTGTTGTTTACATATATGTAGATTTTTGAATCATTAAATTAACTTTGGTTCAAAATTACAGTATGGTCTGAATTTAGGAATTGTTGACACAAACTGTTTTATTTTTTCTCTTGATTTAAAAGAGGAAATATTCAATACAATGAATTCAAAATGATATATATGAGAACAAAATACATGGGCAGTCGAAAAGTCCAGAATTGTGGTTTAGCACTCTAATGGTAGGGCATACGGAAACACATACCTTTAAAGTAGGACTCTTCGGTACACACACCCTTCCCTCATTGATCTTGCCATTGTTGGAAGCACTGTTGGAAGGCTTTTTTTGGGAATATTCAGGAGTTTGGCCATCAAATTTGATTTGATATCCTCCATGGTTGCAAAATGCATTTTTTTGAGATCCATTATCGGCATAGTGAACAGCTGAAGGTCTCTTAATTTTCAGAAACACTTGAGAATTGGGTTCCATTATTTGGACAAGTTGCCGTTTGTGTGTTTAAGGCTACGTGCTCAACATGTTTTGTTCAAATCGGAGACCCGAACATCTGTCTCTCTCCTTGTTAGTGTCATAACTAGCTTTTGTTATTTTATTTTACTTCATTTCATTTAAAATTATTGATCAATTGATTGATCTCTGCTATGTAGTATATTAACATGTTTGTTGAATAATTTTACAGAGACTGGGTTATCCTGGAATGAGCTACAAAAATTGACTGTAAGAAATAATGGATAATCTCCTCATCCCAATTTATAAGAGATTTTTGAGAACAAGATATGCTTGTAAATCAGGTTGCACTGTGGTAACAAGCCAATGGAACTTGTAGCTCATTCTTCAGCTCGTAATTTTCTGAAAAGTAGAAAAATTGTGCCATAAAAGTATTTTTATTTTACATTTCTAGATGATTCTTTGCAATCCAGTATGCTTTATTGGATACGTTGTTGTTTCCTGGAGGTTTTTCAACAGAAGAATACTGGAGGAAGAAATAACTCTCCTGAATTTTTTTGGAGAAGACTATGTCAAATACCAGAAGAGGGTACCCACCGGTCTTCCATTTATCAGAGGGTACAGGTTGGAACTTTGAATATGTCGGCTATTAAAACGCATATTTTTTTTTTTTTTTGAAACGCTTTTGAAAAATTGGTTCAATTTTTCAGATACTCATGTTTCGTAAAGAATCTTGTATTGATTTGTGATGAATTAAGTAGTGCCTGTATAATGTTTAGAAGTTTTGCAAAATCATTGTTGCATTATTTAAGTGTCAAAACTAACATTTCGTGTTGTGATTCTCGGTAAGTCGCAAGTAAAAATTTCGAAACGAATGTTTTTCATTACATTCAAAGAGTGTATAGTCGAAAATCAAAAACATTTTTGGATCACGAGAAATTTTTTTATGGACCAATGGAGATTCTACATGACCGTCGAATTATTTTAGAACGTGCCGGCCTAATCTGAAGGACCGAACGTTCGGTGCAACTAGATATTTCTGCCACGGGCCGCACGACTATTGCGATATCGATTGAAGGAGGAAGAAACATTGTAATAAAAACATTTTGTCTTAATTTTGCTTAGAAATGGCAAATGTAATTTTAAAAGAAGAGAAAATGTTGTAAATAAAGCATAATATTTGAGAATTATAAATTTTGTCTGAGAAGTTGTCATAAAATAAGTATGGAATGCATGTAGATACTTAGTTGGAGTGTATACAACTATGAAGAACTCGAAATTTTCAGAATTTCAAACTATACATTCAAATTATAATGTTGATCACGTTTTTGATGTGTTTTTCTTTGATAAATGAACCATTGCTGGTAGAATTTTGGATATTTTGGACCCATTTGAAAGTGCAGTACATGAATTGTTTAGGTTATATACCACATTAGTGATGACTAGCCATTTATTCTATACAAGGAAAAATAAAATGTTTGCAGGTTACATGTTGAATGATAGTTTGAGCTAAATTTTTTATTTTATTTGACAGATAACATTTAGAATGGATCACCAGTGTGCCCTGCACTAAATTTTTCATGTCACCCTAAAATTGGTGCATGTTCAGGTTTTGCCGTGATGAGAAAACAGTAAATTCCTTGACAAGCACCAACTCTCAGGGCAGTTTAGGGTGCACTAGTGCTCCATCCCAAACAAGACATTAATGCTGTGGTTCTCGACTTTTCCGAGGTTGTGGAACACCATTCGGCAGAGCATTAGCATCAATATATTCAAAAATAGATAAGCAATTCCATGTTTACCATTCTCACAAAACAGTGAAGTGATAAATTAATAAAATAAATTTGCTAAAAAACATTTTTGAAATTTTTTTTTTATAGTGGAACATTCGGACAAGTTTGTGGAACTGGTGTTTCATGGAACATGGGTCGAGAACTACTGCTTTAATGAAACGATTATAATAGCGAAACAGCAGTGCCGGAATTAATAGCATGATTTATGTGGGAGATTTTCAATACAAGCCATTTTTTAATCTTGCATTATTCAAGAGAATTGTTTGTGAATGTGCTCCCGAGAAACCACCTTGTTGGTGGTTTTTGAGAACCGAAATTTAACAGGTAGATCAAGAAGCTTTGCCACTTTAAATTTTTTTGTAATTTAAGTTTTATTAAATTGTAAATTGATAACCATGGTATACATGAAAAGCTGAAAAAAAAGGCCATGCATTCAGCAGGCTGTGGGTTTCCCATATGCTTCATATGTATATATTTGTTTAAATATTTTAAAGACAAACAGATTCTAACAAAAGTTATATAGTTTTCACTAAGAAAAAAAAGCGGACAAGGAAGGGCTTTTGCTCGACTTTCCTGGCCCTCCACCTGGAGTTTGAGGGAACTATTAGGAAGTTGGACTTGGATACAACCCACCAACCATCTAAACACAGGAGTTTGTCAAGGGTTTTTTTAAGTCGTGGGTTCCCGAAATGTCTAAAAACATTGAAAAATGCAATAAAAAATGAGTAAAAAATTGATTGATTACCATACTTTCTCTGTTATGTTCTGTAACAATCGAGAAAGCAACGCATTTGCACTAAGCGGGAGTTGCAGGTTCGTGTCCCGTTCCAGACCTATTTCTTCTAGAATATTCTATAATTATAATTATTATATTTAACAAGAGATGGTGGACTGCTTCCTGCCAAATTGCTTAGTAGTAATTTATCCTTAATAGCCCAATAAAGGAATCTGCCATTAATTTGATGTAGGGAATTTCAGCTAATTTTTAAAAAATTTTCTGAAATTGAAAAATAAACGAGACTTATCATATTAGCTCGCTCCTTTTTCTCGTGAGAAGTTTGCACTCAATTGTAATCTGAATTATTTTCAGTTTCGTCTCTATCTATGACACTAATTATACCTATCACGGGGTCGGCAGAATAATGAGGAACGGACCTAACATTTCCGGAACAGATTGCCCATTAGAAGTTCCTGGGTTTCTCACCCACCCGAGGTCCACCAGTTCACCAGAATGGCAAGTTTGCAACGCTAGGGAAATTCGCGAATGAAACTGGTTGAGTTGAAAAACTCCAGTAGTTTTTGGTCGGTGGTCTGTACCAAGAATTTTTTGAAGGGCGATCCGTCCTGGATTGGTTGTTGGGTCCTAATCCTCACAACCCAGCCATCACATCAAGAAATTCAAGGCATTTGAAATCAACAAATTGTTATTAAGTAAGGTTTTAAATCGAAATAATTATATATGTTTTTAAAGTAAATGTTCAAAATAAATTTCGCGAGACCTCTTTCGAGAAACAAAGGGGCGCACCGATTTTACTTGCTCCGTGGCGCTGAATATGTAGCTACGCCACTGATAGGTATGCAAGTGCAGTAATACCAGGGAGTTTCATCACTTATTTCTTTGGAAATTGCCGATACTTCTATGTCTGACAATAGAAAGAAAATATTTGTGTACAGTTGCTCTATCGCTTAGAATGTGGCCACGGTGCAACGAAGGCTCGCGATCTTGTCTGCGAGGCCGACCCATTACAATCGGTTGAAGAAATTTAAGGATGGAGATTTCCGCTTTAAGACCATCCCCGTTTGGGTAGCAATTACGCCATTGACGACAACGTTTTTCTGCAACTGATTGGTGTCAAAACGTGGATTGTCGCCCGAGAATTCGCACCATAACTCGGGTGTTCCCGCACACTACAAAAGTTGACAAAGTCCGATACCACTATAACGACGCGCCAACACATAGTGCAAAGATAACCTTAGAGAAGACGGTCTGGGAGGTTCTATCCACCTCAAAGCCCAGATTTAGTGGCAAATAACTGGCTCCCGTGTATTTCACGCCCCGCAGAACCATATTGCCATATACAGTTCAATAACAATAACCTATGCTCGAGGCTCTCTTCGAGGCCATTCTTTGCACAATGGATTGAAAGTTTGCAGCAAAGGTGACGAGATGCGATTGATCTTGATTAGGATTACCACAAGGCCGAACCGTAATCTTTATTGATTTAAGAACGTAAAGTTTTGTGCAAGTGGTTTGTTATTTGTTCTATTGTGGTGGAAATTCTACGTATGGTTGTCATTTCCCTTTCAATGTGAGTCAAATCTGGATATAACGGCAAAGAATACGTCTTCGAATCCGAAAAGGGGGAGAAAAATTCACACGTGATTATCATTGAAGAATTCGTGTCGCCATCTTACCGTATGGAGCCAGGGCGGAACGACCTACGAAAATTAAGCATTTCGGTTTAACGAAGACCAGGGGCGGACTGGCCATGTGGAAAATTCCACATGGGCCGTTTTTCTGAATATGTACTGTACATAATATACTTTTTTGTTCAGTTTTATTTCAAAAATTTCATTTGTAGCCCTTGGATTGGTTTATTTTTGTGTCTTTAACGATGATAGAATTGTTTACAAATGCACGTATACTTTCGTAGGCGCTCGACCCATTTTCAAGACTAAATGAAGCCCAAGGGAGTATATGTACTGTACATATACATTCGTAAACAATTCTACCACCCCTTAAAGATGCAAAAATAAACCAACCCAAGGGGTTACCGTAATTGCAAGGACTATCGGGTAATTTAACCCCTCTTCACTGCACATTTGATATAGAGCTGTAAAGTTTTGCCACCGCTTTGTATCGTTGCATTCACTTTTTTGGTTTTTTGCAAATTTTTACTATTAATCTACAGTGGTTTATTCGAATTATAGAAAAAGGTATGTTAAATATTTGAAATTTTACGGAAATAGAATTAGAACTGGACAGTAATAAATACAAAATCCACTTATGAGAATGTTTCAACTTCGCATTACTTTCAATGCTGAACTGACGTTGAGGTTCACACGTGGTTTTGTACAATAAAAGCTCGATATAATCGTTATAAGATCGATGAAATATATTTGATAAATATATCAGATATACAGAAGCTATATATATATATATATATATATGTAACAAGTTGTACTGTTAATGAAAATATATTTGGTATATAAATGGTTTCGGTTCGATCCCTTATAATTTTTAATTTGCAGAATGGAACCACAGCGTGAGAAAAAAGAAGCAAAGGGAGGTCAAGAAAAGTCGAGACTAAAAAGAAAACACGATTTGGAGTTAGTAGCCGGACAGGGCTACAGTATACAACAAACGTTTAATAAAAAATTAAAATGCCAGTCTGAAAATATGTCTAACAACGACGATGCGAATCAATGGGGAAATATAAATAAAGATATTAGTACTCGAGAAATTGAAAATAATAGGCCTATATCTGCAACATCGATAATGCTCAAACTGATCGAAACAAATTTGAGAAAGAGAAAAATAAAGAAATAAAATGAGAGACTTTTAGCCATCGCCATTGTGGAATCATCAACGGGTGAAGCTTTTTACAATATTGTAATAGATATATTAGGAAAAAACAATTAGGACATTACCGAATGTATCGGAAATTCTACCGATGGTGCTAGTAATATGCGGGGGTTTTCTGCTCACACGCTAGAAGCTATCCCAGAGCGTGTTCACGTATGGTGCTACAATTGCTGTAGCTTTATTATTTAGTCTATTACATTTAAGAGCAATTTTCATTCGAACGAATGTGTGGATTTCTTTTAGTAAAGATACTAGGCGTAAAAAATTAAATACGATAGGAGAAACGCGATGGTGGGCCAAGGAAGAAAGTGTTTGGTAATTTTGCTAATTCTAAAGATGGCTTATATGTTGAATTAATATTAACATTACAGTATTTTGCTACATCAATAAACATTCAATCAAACGTACGAATAAAAGCAAAATCTTTTCTAGATTCCTTAATAAAATACGAAATAGTTTTAACAACTGAACTTTTCTTACAAATATTTGATATTACAACACCGATTTCAAATTATTTGCATGAAAGAAGCATAGATTTCATCAAAGCTCATCGTATGGTTACGAATGCAATCAAATTATTAAAGGGTATATCGCGAAAATTTAACGTTGTAAAGAACTCTGCCGATGTGTTTGTAAATTATGTTAATAATAAACTGGATGAAATGCAGTGTGATGTCGGAGTTGAACATACACTACCGGATATTAGAATACGCAAAAGAAAGCAAATGGACAGTGGAGAAACTACGGACCAACCGTACAAATATTTACTATCTATGTCTGTAACACAAGTGTCCTGTGACACAGAGCTTTTCTGTGTTAAAACTCATTAAAAGCAAACTAAGATCAAGTATCAGACAAGAAAATCTGGAAGCCTTCGTGTTAATGTCAGCGGAGAAGAATATTTTAAACGAAATAGATTCTGATGTTTGAATGAATAAACTTGTGTTTATTGTAATTTTTGTCAATGTTATATTTTGAATATACAGTAGAGCATCGATTATCCGACTTAATTGGGGACTGGGGTTGGTCGGATAAGCCGAAAAGTATGAAAAAATACATTATTAGTATAGCGTATTAGGCCTGGTTTAATATACTAGCATCTCTTTCATGGTCGAACCAGTGCTGCCAGCTAAAACATGCAAAAATTTAACAAAAATAATATTAAAGTAGCCAAGACGTAACCAAATATTGTAGCGCCACATCACTAGCGGACATTTGAATTTGCCGACTAGAACGCGGTCGGTTAACCGATAAGTCGGATAATCGATGCTCTACTGTATTTAAATATCAATAAATAAAAAAAAAATGTATTTTTTTTCTATGGGCTGGGCCGGTAATAATTTTTTCCACACAAAAATTTTAGGGCCAGTTTGCCCCTGACGAAGACCGCTTGCAGAGGTGCATTAATTTCGTTTTACGAGAGTGTGGCCAAAATAAAATAAGCACTTCGTATTTATACCGTAATATCGGGAGAGATGCTTACTTAGTGGCATTTAATTTTATACAATTTTATTCCTAGAAAAGAACACTTTAACAAGTATGGTCCGGTGTTCATTGTAACATACGTGTGATGAATTCATCACACGATTAACTATTTAGCTGGTGTCTTCAACTAAACCGATTCCTAATCGGTCCAGAAAAGCCAAAAAAAGGAATTTTAGCCTTTGTCCTTTTAATTTAAAATTATTACAGCTGGATCTAAACGCCAACGACAATACCATTTCGTTTAGATTGGAAACGTGACAGTCCATTTTATTGTATTTTACCTAAAAAAAATACAAAAATCTTATACACGACAGTAAAGCAAAACACACGCTTACATTTAAATCGAATCAAAATCTTACCGGTTAGAAAATTCCTTAAGAGAAATAATCAATAGAGCCTAATCCAGAGGGCCATCAGCATGCAGAAGTAACCAATTGTACTGTAAAAATTAATAATAAAAAGAATAATGCATACATAAGAAGAAATAAATGCCAACATAAAAATATTTGAAAGTGGAAACTTCGGTTAATGCTACCTATGGTTCCAAGATGGCGGCTCGTCTCTCATTCCAGCAAATAGAAGAAGGGAAACAGTGGGGATGCACGTTCTAACCTAACCTGTTTTAATAAAACAGGTTAGGTTAAAACGTGCATCCCCACTGTTTCCTTGATAAAATCAGAGACGAGCCGCCATCTTGGAACCATAGGTAACGTTAACCGAAACTTCTAATCCCATGTTATTGTTGAGAGATCTGACTAACTCAACTGAAGATCTGGGGTAAGAATCACTACAAAGTTCCGAGTTTGCCCCGTAATTAGAACAAGTCACAAGTGATTAAGGATTCATAGGCCAGTCTACACAAAATTATAGGTCACCAGCCCGGATATCACATAGAAATTCAACAAAGGAACTGCGTTAACACGTCCCCTCTCCAATTGTTCTCAAGTTCGAGGCAGAGAGGAATGAGTAAAGATAAAACAATAAAGACAAAAGAATTCTTACGTTCGAAATCCATTCTTCGCGTTTATACTCGCTCAACAGTTTCTTCGTTTTTTGTTCTATTTCGTCTAACATTTCCGAAAACGACATCAAGCTAATTCCATCGACACCACGAAACCGTACGTCGACATCTATGGGAATGCATTAAATTATGTAAGAAATCCATAAACAATGGTAAATTTCGAGCATTACTTACATTGTTTTAGAGTTAATTTCAATTTTATGATATAAAATTGGTCTCTAGAATTATAAAATTCTTCTCTGGAATTACAATAATGAATAATTCTCAGGGTCAGGTTTAAGATGGCGCCCACTAACTCTGTGACGGAATTCAAGCTATATTTGAAAGGATCCCAAAAGCATCTCTCTAATCTCAGCACAAAGTGCACGTTCAACGATCTCTCGACTATTTCCATTATAATCCCTCTGAAGCGGTATCTATCTTTTGATATCATCTGTCGAAGAGGTAGAGGAAACGTCAGAGAAGAAGATGCAGAAATCTTACAAAATTATGGGAGGAGAAACACTTATTACTTGAACGTTTTCGTTTAATCTTTGAAAATCGGCAGACGAAGAAAGCCAGTTATGAAAGTCACGTTCACGGCTTTGTAATTCCTTCCTTAGAAGATTAAATCTGATTCTTTCATCCGTTTCTATATCCTAATTAAAATGAAAGCAGGGTTATTCTTTTAAGACCCTTGATGCCAAGATGGCGGCTCGTCTCTGAGCCGCTATCTTGGCATCGAGGGTAACATTAACCGAAAGCAGAAAAGCATTTATTCCATGAATTAAATGTTAATTTAAATTAATTAAAACCATGCAGAGAAGATTAACGACATTTTACCTGGAATGGTGCATTTATTCTTGATTCTAATGCATCGTTGTAATCATCTATATCATCTGCAAACAGACAAATAAGAAAAAAAAAGAGGGATTTAAAAGTCCGTTGTGAGTAAGCATAAAATTGCTTGGAGAGAACGAAATCATACAGGAACACAAAAGATGGAAATATAGGCTCATTGGTTTCCGAGGAACGCTGGAATAAAAGGCTGTATTTCCATTTTAACTGTGTTCCTGTACGATTGGTTCTCTAAAGCAATTTTATGCTTACTCATAACAATTACAGAGAGAACAAAAAGGCAATCCAGTACAAACGACTTAATTCTGCTCGCGATATTCTAGTGTTACGAAAATAAAAACAATAATTGTAATCTAGAAGTCTGTTTTCTGGTAACGTGGAAAAACAGCTTTACAAGCACCATCAGAATTCTGGTGAATCGAGGAAGCAAAATTCATTTCTTCCATTCGCATTTTCTGTTTCTGATCACTTTTGGTAACGCGAAAAAGTTCTTACTACAATTAACAATATAAAATGCTTTCATACCAAATGCACTTTTCATGTCCATTTCGATCCTGTAACATTGGTCGAGTCGACAATATTCGCAACGTCGAATATCTTCGTTGGTATAACAGATACCGGTGCCGAAGTAACAAACTGGATCGTAGAAGACTCTTACGGAGTGCCGAAAATACGTCTTGCACGCTTCACAGGCAATCTCTCTAGTGTTCGGTACTTCCTGCATACATACCGAACATACCATGATAGATGCGCTTTCAGAAAGAGTACTTCCAGAACTCGTGGATGGTTCGTTTTCAGCTGGGAAGAAATAAATTAAATTATTCGTTAATGTTACCTATGGATGCCAAAATGGCGGCTCGTCTCTGATTCGAGGGAACAGAAGAAAGAAAGAAAACAGTGGGGATCCACGTTCTAACCTAACCTAACCTATTGTAATAATTTTGTTGGTAATAATTATGGTAACTTATTAGAATAGGTTAGGTTAAAACGTGGGTCCCCATCGTTTTCTTTCGTTTCCTCGAATCAGAGACGAGCCGCCATTTTGACACCATAAGTAACATTAACCAAATTATACTTACAACTATCAATTGTAATAACTTCGATTTCTGAATCCGCTTCAATAATTAAAACAAAGATAAAGGTTATTCTTGAAAATTTAGAAAATGTCTTACATTCGTGACAAGTTACAGCATACTTACAACTGTCGATTGTAATGACTTCGATTTCTGAATTAGCTTTCATAATTAAAAGAAAGATGGAGGCAATTCTTGAAAATTTACAAAATGCCCGTTTTAAAATTAGAAATCTAAGAATCTTGGCGAAATATCTGTATTTTAAAAAGTTAATTAAATGTTTTTAACTAAAACTTACCAAGTAATTTAAAAATATAAATAAGAACTGCTCCTAAATATAAGTTAAAGACGTTTGAGGTGATGTAAAACATCATCTCTTCTTCCACATTTATAAAGTGCTCTTGAAGGTTTATGCCACTGCATCAATATGCAAATTTTGTCATCTTCGTATTTATTAATTTGAATATAAATTCCTATTTCCTGAATAATTTTTAAGGAATTTTAATCGTCAATTTATAATTTTACAGAAATTAAACTAGTGCCTTCTTGTTTTACATGGCGATTTCCATTCCGAGTTGCAATTCGGATCATTGTTATTCGGCAGAAACATACAACTAAAGTTAACTGTCGAAGTCCCGTAATCGGGATTTAGTTATTGTTAAAGATCGATAATCTAAAATAAACTAAAATAACTTTCGATCTTAACGGGTCTTAGTGAATGTCAAAGGTGAATGCCAGTTTGTGCGAGCGTTTGCTGCGTTTAACGCTCGCATCGCAGACATTTGCGAGAATAACTGAGTTGAACAATGGTGTCAGGCTCGCAAGTTCCGTTTTATTAATGGAAAACAGTTCAGTGAATCCGAAAATATTTATAAAAAGGATGTAACAAAGAGAAGATTCATCTGGTCTGTAGGAATGGGTGGATTAATGGTAAATTGAATCGTCTGTAGTCTCGATCCGGGCTCAATTTGGACACGTTCTTCTTGCCCATAACGGTTTTAGCCAGGCCTAAAATGAAGACAACATATGCAGGACGGTGGTCCGTGAAAAGTTTCTAAGGTTACACGCGCGAATATAATTCTGGATCGTAGAGTTGTAGGCTTAATTTCAGGAATCTATTATCTGTAGCGGAATGAAAGGAGATAAATGGAAGTGCTAGACAATTGATTATAATCGTTCTGACATAAATACGCAGTAATTTTGAATATTCTGTAATTGGTGATGAATCCGTATAATTATATTGAAAATTATGGGCCTAGGCCTCGCCCAGATTTACGTACTGATAGTTGATTAAGCATTCGTGCCTGACAAACGAGTGTCTGTCTAACATCTAAGTATGCCCAATTTCCCATAGAAAGTCGTCCTAGGATGATTTGTCTCGATTAAATTTTCCCACAGAAAGTACTTTGAAGGTTTCCCATAGGAAGTCTTTCCATTGCAGATTGTCTAAGTGTTGCCTTGTTCTTTCAATTCAATCCCTTTACAATATTCAGTATCTTGTGGTGGCGTTTTAAGCTGTATTACGCTGCTAGATTCTTTCTATTTAGAAAGGGCCTCCTGATTCTTCGCTAGTCTAGATCCTTGCATTGTCTAGAGAGACAACCGCGCGGGTTATTGTATAAAGTAAGTATAATATAAGCCTTACAGCTTTTAATCATATTTGGTGTCATGGTAAGTCACACTTTCTTTGGGGACCCAGAGAATAAGAATGAAAAATTTAGTGCTGATCGGGCAAAAAGCTTAGAACATACACAAACATTTTATTATGTATATAAAACAGAAGAGAAACTGTCTGGTCCAAGATGGCAAAGCTTTTCGAATCCGCGTGGCATATATAATCACACTTACCATTAAAAATGTTTATGCAGGCCGAAGTTTTAGATTTCGAGTAACGACATTCAAAGAAATGAAATGAACAGGCTTTTATTAGAATAGATGTGAAGCTGATTGAAAAAGGGTGATGAGTGATTAAGTGATAAACCAAAAGGATGACTGAAAAAAGACAAGAGCAAATATTGTATTAAAGTATTCTGCAATTTGGTGAATTTATGTGCCAGAGATTTCTCCCGACGTGCTATTTTGGGCGCGACCACCAGTGCCCGAGTGGATAAAACCATTGAAGGCCGGTCATGGGTTCGCGCTATGCAAACGAACCTGCCACGTGGAGTTTTCCAGGAGTTTTTTTTATGCTAGAAACACCTAAACAGGGGCCAGTTTATAAAAGATCTCCAAGAAGATATCCATTCCTCGGCAGATCGCCCGTATATCGTGTTGCCGTGTACGAATAAACCAAGCTACTTTGGGCGCGTGTGCCATAGATTCGTTTCCCTGGTTTAGTCCAACAGATGGAACATAACGGTTCCGAAAAACCGTTCAAATAGTTCCAGTACCAGAAATGGAACTGGATTTCCCACATCTACTCCTGACCAACGTGGGTGTTTCCAGCTACCACTAAACTCATGAATTCACACTTTGAAATATTTGCACAGCCAGATTTTTATTTTAAAGCTTTCCTCGTATGGGATGACTCAATCGAACGGGAAATTTTTAAACGTGTTGTGCAGCCGTGGCGCTGAATGACAATAACATCCTGTTAACACTACCTTGCCATAAATAGTAATGTGGTATTAACAGGGTTTTATCGTGGTGCAATGGAGTGTTGCCCATACGGTATTACAAGAATTGAAAGGTGGAGGCCTCCTGTAGAGAATTTCTTCGACATTTCAATATAGGCCGTGTTCCATCAGTACATGCAATTAACACATTGGCACGTAAATCGAGTAATATTTCATAGTCTCCGAGATTTCGGCCTTACAGCACGCGATTTTCTCTTCCGAGTCACCTTAAGAGCAAAATTTACTTTACTCGACCCGCTACCTTTGCAGAACCGAAAGCAAGGATACGAGAAAAATCGCCGGGATTCTTGTTGAAACGTTAAGTCGAGGCATGAAAAATGTCTCCAAGAGCAGGGCCGGATTTACATAAGGGCATTTGGGGCTTGTGCCCAGGGCCCCCACAAAACTAAATGTTTAAACAATTTTTTTTTTCTATTACCGCGACAGCCTAGCGTGGCCTAATCATGAGGGCCGCAGGCAGAGAAAACCAAACCCGGGGAAAAACCTACGAAACATCGGAAAATTTCGGGAATTTTAAGTTAATTTAAAATAATTAGTTTTACACAATAAAATATATGTACGTTTACAATAACCTTATTTTTAAATGAAATTTACAACTTCCTAGTTGAAATCTAATTGAAAGTACAGTATTTTGTGTAGACTTTCTAAATCATCAAATTTGCCTAATCTTAAAGGGAAACCACCGTATTTGTGCCCAGGGCCTCCCATTGTTAAATCTGGCAGTGTCCAAGAGGGTGTAGGAATGTCTGTGTGGAGGAGATTGTATCCACTTCGTGTTATCTTCAAGAAACAAGTTGTCGGTGCGAAATTCATCAACGGCATACTCTGTACTAAGAAATGTTTCTGAAGTATCTATTCTCTTCCATTAATCTTTGTTCCGAAATGATCTATTTTGAGTCACCCTGTAAACTTACGTTAGGTACGCAGACAGAAGTAAAAATACTCAAAACGAAAACAACTCACCACATATAAATTTCAATTTTATTTTTCAGATAAAATTAAAAAAATAGTATCTAAAGTCCTTAAAGATTTATTTTATACAAAATCAAAACACACGGTTACAAGTGAATATAGTTAAAGTTACTAAATCCTGCTGGCAAAAAGGCACACAAGCTAATACGAAAAAAAAAAAAACAGCGACAGGCATGTAAAAACCTGAAAAAAATTTCATTACGTTTAGATTAAAAGAATTAATAAACGAAAACAAAAGGCAAAATCTTACCTGTCAAAAAACGTTAAAATGTTTTTATTGCAGTATTTCTGGACATCAAGTGAAATCTTGCTCAATACCAAGCATTGTGCTGTAAATTCGAGGTAGAAGGGGGGGAAAGGTTAAAGTTAGCAGGTAAAAGGTTAAAAAGGATGGAAAATTAAGCAATATATATGAATATTTTCTGACCATAAAAGTCGTTTTCATATTATAGTCGAGACATTAAAAATCAATTGAAGGCTTTCGGGCAAGAATACGTTAACGCATTTTTCGAGTTTCTGGACAAAAATAACTGAAGTTCTGATTTTGCCTCGTAATTAGGACAGGTCACGAGTGATTAATTCAATAGAAGCAGACAGGTACGAGAAATTAATGGACAGATTATTTTCAGAATTGTGACCTACGTGCAGTGCCGTAACTAGGGCGGTGCCAGCGGTGCTCGGGCACAGGGCGCAGATCTCGAGGGGCGCAGAAATGACCTGGACCAAGTTTTATATCATAGTAGTTACAGAAGCTTGCACCGGACGCGTAAAAGACTAGTTACGACGCTGCCCATGTGTGTAGAATTTCAACAGAGAGACCCGAGTTGAAGACTTTAAGGCTAAAACGTGTTAACTATTCTCTGTTTCGAGGAGAGAGTAAAAAAAATTATGTATTATATATATATAATTCTTACTTTCAAAAGCCATTGTTCACGTTTATACTGGCTCAGCAGTTTTTTCATGCTTATTTCTATTTCATTTAATGTACCCATTAACGAGGATAATACATTTTCATCGATACCGCTTAAACAAACGTCGACATCTAAAGGGAATGCACAAAAATTATCTAAGGAATCCAAAAACTGGAAATATCAAGAATTACTTACAGTCTTTTAGAACTAGTTTCAGTTTTATCTTATAAAATTGATGCATATAATCACAATAATGGTCCAGTCCCAGCGTCAACATTAAGATATTGCCCATTAACTCTGTGACAGGATTTAAGTGATATTTCCAAGGATTCCAATAGAATGTATCGAATTTAAGGACCATGTGCACGTTCAGCGATCGTTCGACTATTTCCATAATAATTCCCCTGAAGCTGTACCTGTCTTTCGATATGATCTATGAAAATTGACGAGAAAAAAAAAGGTGCAGAAATCTGAAAATTTCGGAATTAAAATTCGTGGAGAAAAAACAGTTATTACTTGAACGTTTTCGCTTAATCTTTGAAATTCGGGAGTGGAAGAAAGCCAATCGCAGAAGTCACGTCTACGACTAGGAAATTCGCTTAACATACATAGAAATCTTGTTCTTTCATCTGTTTCTTTACCCTAAGAAAAGAGGTTAATGTTACCCTAGGTGCCAAGATGGCGGCTCGTCTCTGATTCCAACAAGGAAACAGTGGGATAATAATTTGGTGCTAGTATCGGTAACTCTATTCAGCAAGGATAGTTGACGTCACCCCACTAAGTTACCATAATTACTAGCAACCAAATTATTATCCCACTGTTTCCTTGTTGGAATCAGAGACGAGCCGCCATCTTGGCACCTAAGGTAACATTAACCAGAAAAGAATCGACTTAAAAAACAAGCAGCAAACTTAAATTTACTTACCATTTTATTCCGTAAATTACATTATGTTTTAATTAATTAAAATCACGCGATAAAACAAAAGAAACCATACCTGAAATTCTTGTAATAATCTTAATAATATAGCGTCGTTGTAATCACCTGTATCGTCTGCAAAGAAAAAAAAACAAATGAAGGCTAGTGCTGTTTCCACAACGCCGGAAGCTACACCAATAAATAGAAACGGAAAGCTGACGTTATTTCCTGTCTAGATCTTTCCATTTATTGAAACGTACAGTATGAAATACTGGAGCTTTTCGCTGTTTTGACGAATAGAAAACAATTTGTTACGTCTCGTATTCGAGGAAAATGGCAGACTGCCAGCGAGATGAAGTGAAGAATTAGACGAACCAGGACTAAGTATTACTTCCTTTGTAATAAAATAAAGAAACAGTAAAAAATTCTAGCGGCAAGTTGCTTAACTTTCCAGGCAACATTTAAAACAATTTCAAATAAGGCACAGGAGTTGTTAAGCCTCACAGAGGGTGAAGAAAATTCACGCCATACACACACAGGCATACATACATGCATACATACATACATACTGTACATGAGAAACCCCCCTACGTATTTTCGCCTTCTTTGACGTTTTAAGGTCCCAAGAATCGAAAAATATAAAAATCTTGGGAGATGCCACTTTTTGACCGATCGCCATACTTTGTTATATAGGTTGATGTTATCTATGGTTCCAAGATGGCGGCTTGTCTCTGATTCCAGCAAATAGAAGAAGGTAAACAGTGGGACGCACGTCTAACCTAACCTAACCTAACCTATTCTAAATTACCATAATTATTACCAACAAACGTATTAGAATAGGTTAGGTTAGAACGTGCGTCCCCACTGTTTCCTTGTTGGAATCAGACGAGCCGCCATCTTGGAACCATAGTTAACATTAATCGTTATATATAAGACAGCCAGAAAAGTAAAATAAATTTCAGTTATTTTCCAATTGCATTTTCTGTTTCTATTATTTATTAACCCGAAAGGGTTCTTACTATACCAACAACATATAATTGTTCTGTTAAATTGTTCTATCGATACATACCATAAACATCTTCAGGACTCAATCCAGCTCTGAAACATTTGTTGAGTAGACAATAATCACATTCTAGAAAGTCACAGCAATTACCCGTTTCGCCGGAACAAATTGGATCGTAAAAGTCTCTTACAGCTCGTTTAAAAAAGTCTTTACATGATAGACAGACACGAGTTTCTTCATCATAACCTGGTTGCGATTCGCATACTGTACACACAAAAAGTTCGCCATCAGAAGAACTATTGTTAGAACTCGTGGAACGTTCATTTTCCCCTGGAGAGAATTAAATAATTACGTAACCATAATGACACTCGTGTGCAAGTTGCAGCATACTTACATCCATCAATTGCAGAATTTCCAATCGGTTGCAATTCCATCATTTAAAAAAGCCAAGATAATTCTTGAAAATGACGGGAACTGTAGGAAATTTACAGAATACTTTTTAAAAATTATAAATAAAAACACGAAAACTGCTCCTAATATATCTTAAAAACTTTTGACGTGACATAAAACATCGCCTCTCCCGTACTTATAAAAGTGCTGTCGAAGGTTTATGCCACTGCATCAATATGCAAATTTTGTCATCTTCGTATTTATTCATTTGAATATAAATTCCTATTTCCTGAATAATTTTTAAGGAATTTTAATCGTCAATTTATAATTTTACAGAAATTAAACTAGTGCCTTCTTGTTTTACATGGCGATTTCCATTCCGAGTTGCAATTCGGATCATTGTTATTCGGCAGAAACATACAACTAAAGTTAACTGTCGAAGTCCCGTAATCGGGATTTAGTTATTGTTAAAGATCGATAATCTAAAATAAACTAAAATAACTTTCGATCTTAACGGGTCTTAGTGAATGTCAAAGGTGAATGCCAGTTTGTGCGAGCGTTTGCTGCGTTTAACGCTCGCATCGCAGACATTTGCGAGAATAACTGAGTTGAACAATGGTGTCAGGCTCGCAAGTTCCGTTTTATTAATGGAAAACAGTTCAGTGAATCCGAAAATATTTATAAAAAGGATGTAACAAAGAGAAGATTCATCTGGTCTGTAGGAATGGGTGGATTAATGGTAAATTGAATCGTCTGTAGTCTCGATCCGGGCTCAATTTGGACACGTTCTTCTTGCCCATAACGGTTTTAGCCAGGCTAAAATGAAGACAACATATGCAGGACGGTGGTCCGTGAAAAGTTTCTAAGGTTACACGCGCGAATATAATTCTGGATCCTAGAGTTGTAGGCTTAATTTTAGGAATCTACTATCTGTAGCAGAATGAAAGGAGATAAATGAAAGTGCTAGACAATTGATTATAATCGTTCTGACATAAATACGCAGTAATTTTGAATATTCTGTAATTGGTGATGAATCCGTATAATTATATTGAAAATTATGGGCCTAGGCCTCGCCCAGATTTACGTACTGGTAGTTGATTAAGCATTAGTGCCTGACAAACGAGTTTCTGTTCGTGTCTAACATCTAATTATGGTCAATTTCCCATAGAAAGTCGTCCTAGGATAATTTGGCTTGACTAAAATTTTTCATAGAAAGTCCCTGAAAGGTCTCCTGTAGGGATTATTTACATTGCAGATTGTTCACGTGTTGCCTTGTCCCTTTAATCTAATTCCCTTTCAACAATGTCTGCCAAACTTTTTAACCTCACGGTACACTGGGCAAGGAGAATTTATTCACGGTACACCAAATAAAAATTCCGACAAAATTAAATGTACTTTATCAGTATGAATAAGAATAAATAAATTCTTAGTATAGTAACAATAAAATAACATTGTTTTATCTATATATAAAGGATGTATGTAGGTAATACAGATGATAATTTTATTAGTGAGAGGAATGCAATTGATTTTGAAAAAGAATTGTGTCAAAACGAAACTCTAAATTAGATAAACAAACACGTAACCCCTCATGTACCATCTGTAATCGTTCCCGCTATATTTCATTTCCATAAGCACCGAGAAATTCGCAAAGATACGATTATCCAAAAGAGAACTGAGATTTAACGGCTGTAGTTGCTAATTGAGGATATTGGTTCCAAAGCCAAATCCAAAATTCTGACAATTCTAGTACAATGAGGCTTTGTACACAGAATTGTTTTTTAAGTCTATTAATTAAATTTCCTTTTTCTGCTAATGTTAATAGCAGGTGTGTACTGTTGTATGTTGCGAAAGGATTGATGACCCATTCGTACATTTAATAATCCAGTGATGAAAAGTACAGTCAAACCTGTTTTCATGCGCTCTTTCTATGTGCGATTTTTATTTGTGCGATTTTTTTAATGCGAATTTTTAATTTGTGCGGTTTTTTTGTGCGATTTTTTTTTGTGCGGTATAGTTGGCGACTAGTCTCGTGCGATTCGTCATGTCTCACGTTGACTTATTATAGCTAAATAAACTTATTATAGCTAAATAAACTTATAATAGCATAAATGCACTTATTATAGTAATATTATTGCATGAATATGCGAAAAATGAAATAATTTACTTTTTAAGTCAACAAAACACCACCTGGACAAAAATATGTAAAACAGACGATAGACCAGACGATGCAGTCAAGTGCTGACATCTGTTGTCAATAAATTCTATTTCGTACGGTTTTGAGTTATTTTCTATGTGAGACTTTTTTTATGCGGTCCCTGTTGACCGCATAAAAAAAATATTTTTTTAATTGTGTTGCGAAAACTATTTTTTACAGCCATTCGTGAAGTTTCGTGCGATTTTTTTATGCGGTTTTTTTAATGCGGTCCCTATCCACCGCATAAAAACAGGTTTGACTGTACTTAGAAAATGATACAGAATGGTTTTTTACTGTCTTCAGACAAAATCCTAATATAGAAATGTAGTGAAGGCAACCAAAAATGGCACTTTGCTCTTCAAAAAGTACAGATTATTCTTTAATTAATATATTATTGCTAAAACAATAGTTCCTATTGAAATTAGTTTCGGGATTATTTGTACGCGTATCCGTTCCTTCGCAATCAAATAAACGTTCTAGTTTTCCCCATTGGATTTGGTTGAATACATGAGGAATTTTTACCATTTTCTGTGCTATAAATGCATCAACGTGGTACATGGATCTATAGCGGTTCTACGCATTTCCTGTGGGATACTATGGCGAAAGGCTTGAAAAATTATAAACTAAACTCTAAGAGCGAGACCCCTTTAGGCACGGGGCCCGTTGAACGGGTGTAACGGCGGCACCGAACAAAGCCAAACGTTTCCATTGATTCGAATGTAAAAATGAACGATATATACACATTAGCAAATGCCGTGCCAGCAATTCAGGGGTTTCTCCTATCAGCTGATGTAAAAATCAATGGTTAATTCGAAAAGTTAAATTTAGTCGTATTACATCTTGATTCATTACCGTAATAACCGGTTGAAAACAGTTTGAAACAATTTAAAAGGTAATAATTGCATGTGACGCGAAAAAAATTTGATGCCAAATCAAACCAAAGACTTTATTACAGAGACAATTCTTTATAATTACACTTATATCATTCGACAAACTATCGTCATACGAAAATTTAGAAATTCTAGAACTTAACCAAAACCAAAGAATTGCAGAGAATGTCTTCTTGTAGGAAATTCAGGTGTGTTGATATTCGGGAGAGTCCAAATTCCAGTAAAGACACGATTCAGGTGTCAAATTCGAGGGTAGACGTAATTCGGGAGAGTCCAAATTCCAGTAAAGACACGATTCAGGTGTCAAATTCCAGGGTAGACGTAATTCGGGAGAGTCCAAATTCCAGTAAAGACACGATTCAGGTGTCAAATTCGAGGGTTGACGTAATTCGGGAGAGTCCAAATTCCAGTAAAGACACGATTCAGGTGTCAAATTCCAGGGTAGACGTAATTCGAGATTCAGTATTTGTGTAGTTTAATTTGGAAAAATGTAAATTTATTAAAAGACAATAATAAGGAGACACGGCCAGTTCGAAGTCATAATCGAAATTGGTATGACTCAATCGGTATGTCAAAATCGGGAGAAGTCATCGATAATTGTCAGAATTTCTAAATTTCTTTCGAATTCTGTGAAGATAAAAAGAAAATAATCAAGATTTTCCTATAAAATATTCAATTATTTAATTAATTTTTACATTAATAACTTTATTTCTTTCCAACTTACACTTACATGGCAACAAGCACAAATTAATTGCATACTGCCACGTGTCGTGTATCAAATATGCCATTGTTAATCGCGTAAGATTACTGGATAATTTAATTTATACTGTTGCTTTCGCTGTGTCACGAGGATGTATTAATGTGAGTACTAGAACAAGAATACACAGGCTATGTATGCCCGATACCCTAAAAGCGTGGGCTTTCTGTACGTACGATCTCAATCGCATCAAAATATAATGCATTTCCAGTTTTCCTCGTCCGGCCATTAATTGCGTATTGTACGTGTTAATTTATAAACCGAGACCGCAAAATATCTTGTGTTTGGTGTAAAATACAATAAAGTTGCCATAGACACTTACCCAAAGCCAACTCGGACAAAATCCACCAAATTATAGAACAGATCTTATTCTCGATTGTCTCAAGATGGAAACCAAGAGATCCTCACTCGAACTGAACGTACTCGCATTCTCCTCCTTTGGCCATTTTACACACTTTCTGCACGGATCTAAATGTGGAAAAAGAAGCATAATTATTCATGGAAAACGTTTAACTCGATTTCAATTCCTTTAAAACATAGTGCGGCGCTATATCGAGGTTTCGCCGTATTTCTATCGATCGACTGCAAATGTTGGCCTGATGATGAAATTTTCTTGGTTCGGTGATGTCTAGAATTCAATTTTTCACTCAAAATAGCTTATTTTTTTATTTTTATCTTAACCTTTCGTTGTATTCGTAATGGCACTGGCGTGGCAGACGAATACGCCGCCAATTCTCGATAGAGCGCCGTACAACACGGGAAAGTTACGCGATTATCAAACATTTCTATCTCGAATTTCAGATTCATATTTTAATACTATAAAAGTTTTTGGTGTAATCGATACTTGGGCTGAGCACCGCACTCGATTTACTGCCAATTTCAGAGCCGAGACTAAATCGCGTACAAAATCTTACCTCTTAACGGGTTTCCACACGCTCTTAAAGAACGACCCGACCTTCTTCAATGTATTTCTATCCCGATATTCACGGCCAGGATTATCTTGCACGCAATCTTCGTGCTCTGCCGGGTCTTCGTTTCGTGGAGCAACCGCGCTCTCTCTATTGTACACTTCTTCATCCTCCACACCCTCGACCAATCTCTCACTAAACAAGAAAACAAAGAATTTGTAATAAAATAAATATATAATCTTGAAATTGAATTACGAAGCTTCAACCACGAATATTTAAAAAACGTTAAAGAGAAATTATCACACTTGGAAAACATCCGATTCACACAAAGTAACAACCACTGATTATATATAGGAGTAAGCGCCGCTTAAATACGAATACAATAAGATGGTGACGGAGGACCCATAAGATTACAACGGAACCAAAAACAATTGGCAGCATTTCTACGTTTAGATACGAGTAGATACACAACTACTTATTATCACTTAACAAATGGAACCATGTAAAGTTTGCTTAACTTAACTCTACGATAATTCTTTAACCCCGCTCGTTAAACAGCTCATACCGTTACTGTATATATAATATACATAAGTTTATTATGTACAAACAGTAATGTAATTTACCTGTTAAAACGTTGGCAGGCCGTCTGACAGATCGGTCGAACCTTCATCAAAACTTGTCTATAAGCGGACTCGATGTTATTTTCAAAAACGTCCAAACCTTCGAAAGCACCGGTCGACGGTTCGAACTGCTTCGAGAGGCCTTTCTTCATCTCGCTGCCTCGAAATTTAAAATCATCCAAATTGTGTGGACTGACGAATCTTCGCACGTCCACGCGTTTATCCGATCCCTCCCTAAATATGCAAAGACAATAACTATTTAATTCTACTCTCAATGCTTTTAAATTTATTCGCCACAGGGGATAAGCTTTTTATCAATTGTAGCTTAACACTCGACTAGTCTAAATCTTCTTCTGTTGTTTTAAAACAACGCGTATTAAAATTTAAAAAGTTATAGTTTATATTTATTAAACGAAATTCGGATTAAAATTTTAGTAAATTTCGTCGTATTCGGTACCAGAGTTACCCACGAAAAGAGGCCCGATTACTCGTTTAAATAACTGTGTCTTATAAAGCCCCGTATTACAGGAAGACACAAAAATCGTAAAGTCTGCTTCGGATATAAACCAGAGTCGGAATCTTTACATTTCATTTAATTAGGCCTAACTATATATTGTAGATGGAAGTTTTTCTATAAAGCCTTTAATCTCTAAAACGAATTTCTTATCCGAATAAATAATAATAAAATGTAAAACGTCTCGTACCCAGGGGGATGGGGCAGGGGTCGATACTCTCCACCATCAAAAAACATCTTCGAATCGCTTTCCAAATCGCACTCTTCCTAACAAGAGCAAAACGCAACAACAACAAGTTCAATTGTTGAATTCGTTTGTTACGCGTAAACCGAGAAGGGAGTTTTTGATTTTTTTTTTTTTAATTATAATTTCAAATCTGACGCGTGTATAATGACGATTAAAAAGACACACCGTTGTGGGGCTAGGAGTTAGAATAGGGCCGGTTCGATAAATGCGCGTGGTGGTGCTGACGTGAAATACGAACGTGTAAATGTAAACATTTCGCGTTAACCAAGACCGTACACGGGAATATAAAACGATCGAAATTAAAGCAAATACGTGGCGAAAATACAATAACAACTCGATATTTTTACCGTAATATTGGGATAGATGATTATTTAATGGCGCTTATATAATCGAAATACGAGGATTATTTTCTGTTATCGAGTTGTAAAATTCGGCATTTTTTTGGCTTTTATTGTCTATCTTTACGATACTACGATGCTCTATACGAGTGAAACTTTTATCAGGTTTAACCCCATCCGAGATATGATACACGATGTCTGTTTCTTTCCCCTTGACCTGTAACGTTCGAAATTTAATAACGTGAATGATCCCTAAGGAAATATTCATGCTTAGGTGCAATTTCGGGCTGCTGAAATGTCAAAAAGTCAAGAAATGCAAAAATGGATAAGGGCGGGTCAAAACGTGTAAAAATTCAACCTTCGAAACATTAATTAATAGTGAGGTTGAGGCCGAAGTTCAAAACGCGAGAACGTGTACGTCGGACGTTCGGCGCCGCTTTTCCGTAAGCCTAGAAGTTTGACAATGGCGTTTGGAATGTCGAGCGTTATTTCACCGAGTTTTCAAAGGCCATTGTCAAACTTCTAGGCTTACAGGAAAGCGGCACCGAACGTCTGACGTACACGTTTTCGCGTTGAAAACTTCGGCCTCAACCTCGCTATTATATTAATTAAAATGAATAATTGTAGTCCGTTTAAGACCTTTATATAACAGATGACGTTAGCCTATATTAATTAACATAAATGAAAACACATGTTTGTAAATTCTCTGTGCAATGGTTTTGATGCTGTTAATAATAATTAAATAATTTGGGGTCCGTTTTGGATATTAAAACCTGTTTGAAATGGAAACTTGTTAAAGTGGGAAAAATATTTGGTACAGGACGATTCCGGTTTACACAGGTTTTACTGTATTTGTGACCAACGTTATCATCGTCATAATTTATATATTTATAATTGTGTTATTTTACGTAGGTGAATGAACACCTGCGTTAAATAGTATTAGAGTAACCCCACGCAGCGTCTAACATTTGGCGATAGAAGCAATAATTGCGCTATAGAAATACTGTAAAACTTGTCTGAAACGGAGCCTTCCTAAAAGGAGAAAGATTCTTCGAAATGAAGCGATTTTCTACGTTAGAAAACCTGTTCGAAAGGAAATCTGTCAAAGCAGAAAAAGACATTCGATTCTGTGCGATTTCGGTTTATACAGGTTTTAATGTAAACCTGTGTAAAACGTGTTATTCTTTATTTAATTTCTAGAAAGGTGTTTTATTATATTTATAAAAAGTTTTCTATGACCGGGCTGCAAGTTTTAATCACGTGTTAATTTTAAAAAAAATTACGTGTTTTCCGACTAATCTGGACCTCTGTCCCGTAAGCTTTCTGTACCTTGTCGCGACTTTCATTTATCTAACTCCATTCTCGAGATAAACGAAAGACAGAGACAGACGGACAATAGTGGGAATGTACAGGTCTGCCTGCAATTTTTCAAACTGCAGACAAACATTCCTAGTGTCTGTCCTTCGTTAATATCGAGAAAGGAGTAATATAGATAAAAATTGAGACCGGAAACGGAAAGCTTAGGAGACAGAGGCCCAAACTTACTGTATACGAACTTCCGGTCCCTACCGGAAATCACGTGATTTCAATTCAAACATTTTAATCTTCTCACCTGCGCCCAGAAAACTGAACGAATCCACGACAAACAAACAGTGTTCTGTGGTTTTGTCCGCGTGGCTTCTGGTTGCTGGCATTGTGACGTTGCCACAGTGAGTGATTATTTAAGTCATAATCGATAAATGACCAGTTAATTTAGCAATACGAACAGCCAAAAATTGTTTAAATCATTTAACTATATATATTACATTTTATGTATCTCGCAATTAAGTCTGTCCGAAGGATAATGGGTGCCTGAAGCAAAATAAAAGTTGGGGCCAGATATGAAATTAGAATAAAGAAAGTAAACGTAAAAAAAAACCTTTGGGAAGGGATGTTTATTTCTCGGGTCACAAGGCTATTCGATGCTAGACTTTTCCAGCAATTTTGATTTATTTTCATTCCTAATAATTGCTACTTTTTAAGATTTCGGATTGATTCGAGAGATATTAAGGATTTGGTGCCATATCTGTCAAAAAATTGTCTGATTTTCTTGAAAATTTCTAGGAATATTTTCACATAATACATAAACCACCCTGCAAAATCTCAGAAATTTTCGACAAGAGAAACAGGAATTATTTAGCTTCGAATTTGGTGAACAGAATCCAGCCACCACACACACACTAACATCTATACGTGCAGAATCCCCCCTATATTTATAAGCATTTCTCAAAGTTTCTTGGTTTTCTGAGTCGAAAACTGTAAAAATCTGAAAGGAGGGTTTATTTTTTTTACCGCTCACCCTAATTTTATTATACATAAAAGGGGAAAAGTAAAACTAACATTTTTCTATAACCTGTACATTGTGTGTAGTAAAATACCTTGTAGGCGTTGTTTAATATTTAACATTAGTTCAATATATTTTAAAGATATTGCAAAATAATTAACAAATTACTTTATAAAATTTGGATAATTTAATTAACAGTAGTATCATTAATCAATATTGTAATAAAATACTGTTCTTTGCATGCCATTTTTTTTAACTTTTTCCACCCTGTGGGCACTAAGAGGGCCTCTTTTAGTAGGCCCATTATGGTTCGGCCAGACCCACAATGGGGCGACCGGGTGGTGAGGGACGGGGCCCAACATATCCAAACGGACCACCACCCGAAAAATTCCTGGGGATTTCTCAACTCGTTCCGATTTGATCCCAGGTCCCCAGAGTGGTAGGCTGCCACCTTGACCGCTCGGCCATCCAGCCTATAATAAAATACTAAAGTAACTTGTTATAATAAAAATAATTATAAAAAATGCTGGAGAGTTAATTATTATGAAAAAACAAGATGCTAATTAGTGGGGATAGGAGCGCGTTTCTAAATATACTGTAAATGCTATATACGAGTAAAACATTCATTATGTCAGAAATTTCCCTCTCCCTAACCTCTAACCATTAAAATTTAACAGCATCAATGTCCCATATGTAAAAATAACCCTACCAAGTTTCAAAATATTTGGCTCATCCAGCTTGAGATATAAGAATAGATGATCCAAAATAGAAGACCACAAGCACACCCACCTCAGGTTTTTCATTCGTTTACGGGCTCCCAAAATGTGAAAACGTCAATAAAGTGAGGGGGAGGTACTGTACATGTTGAGTTTGTGCGGGTATATTATAAGAAAATATATTATTATACCATAATATAATATAATATTTTATTTTTTATATTACTATATTATATCTGTAAAGCTTAACACAGTTAGATATTTAATCTACATTTTCAGTTACAATTTTTGGTCTACAATTATTTTTAAAAAGCTGTATAACAAGACTTTATAAGCCTATTTGTAATTTAAATATTTTGTAAGAATGAAGTTGGAGTTCTATGCTCAATGTGTTGATAACACGCACAGCTGGTGTTTTCGTGTATAAAAGAATATAAAAGAATCTGCAAGTGCACACATACAGTTTTCAACTGTTCGAACAATGCATAGAACTTTATAAAACATAAATCCAATACATCTGAACAGATTATAACAAGGTAAGTTCTCTGATTTATTCTTGTCGGTCACAAAAATAAATATTTTATTGTTTACTCTTGTTTTCTTTTCAGTTTCAACTGTGTTCTTAAACTTTAATTTTTCTGATAGGATAGCAGGCTTTCCTACCAGACCCATCAACATACAAATCTACCACACGAAATGAGAGCATCAATGCTAGTGTTATTCATATTCACTATTACTTTCTCTGCAATTAATTGCATGCAAATGTCAGATGTTAGACCGGAGAATCCATACAAATACGTTTTACGTGCCTTGTGTATTGACTGCAGTAAGTGTTAATAACACTAAGTTTTGTATGTAGTTTCATGTTTTGCTCGTTAATTACTCTTAAGATTATGAAAAATTTGATGAAATTCCACGAAAATATATTTTTTGTTTCTAATTTTTATTTCCATTAGCGCTGTATATAAAGCAAAAAAAGATACTTTTGGTATTACTTGATTGAAAATCGTGAGTTTTTTAAACATTTACAAAAGTTTAATTTTAAAATAAATTCTCTAGAAAATAATGTATTATTATTTCATAATTAGAATGACGATTTCGCTACAAACTGTGCTCAACAACAAAAATTCTACCAAACACGTGACCCGCTAGTTGATTATGTTTGTTGTCTCCAGAAGGCAGATTGTGAAGTAATTCATTTGTGTTTCTAAATATTGTATTGATTATTATTTATTTCATAAATGAAAAACGTTTCTATTTATAGGAATATAAGAAATTTGTCAAACGTTACAGTTCAGCTCAATATGCCCACAGTTTCGACAATCCCAGCACCTATCCGATTATCGACATAAGTATTACGCGTTTAAATTCATTCAAGTAAAATTATTAATTGCATAATAAATAAATTAATTACTAGATAAGTTCAGTAAAAAACTGGAAAAGCCATTAAGTGAGAGGAAAATTGTTAATGCAGGAGAACAAGACTACTGGTGGCAGCAGCATTCACTATGATAATTTACCACAGTACTGTAACTGTTTTAAACCTCTTTTCAACTCGTGCAGTTGTCGCCTTATTGTATTTTCAAGTGTCTATGGTCGTTGATCGGTTTCTGTCAAAAATCAGACAATGATACACTGCTTTAGCTTCTGCGCTGACAGAGAGGTGCCGCCATTTTGTGTCTTCTGTTCTTGCACCTCAACAGTATTGTCAGTCACAGTTACTGTTGCCTATGACTTTGAAGTATCGTTTCTCAAAATTACTACGCTTGAAATTCGTGTATGAATAAGTGCAGATTATTAGCACTTTCGTTTAATTTTATGACATAACACCGAAGATACTTTTTTTTTTTTTTTGTAACTCTTTCCGCCCAGTGGGCACTAAGAGGGCCTCTTATAGCAGGCCCATTATGGGTTCGGCCAGGCCCACAATGGGGCGACCGGGTGGTGAGGGACGGGGCCCGACATATCCGAACGGACCACCCCCGAAAAAATTCCTGGGGATTATTCGACCCGTTCGGATTCGATCCCGGGTCCCCCAGGGCGGTAGGCTGCCACCTTTACCGCTCGCCATCCGGCCGTCTGATTATTAGGGTAATCGATGATATTAAATTCTGGCGGTTAAAGGTCGGGGGATGGTAAGGTAATGGAGGTCGTGTGAATCTCCGGTAGGGTCAGACTTAGTGACGATTTTACTCGTTATTAGCATTACAATTGTTTGTTTTTTATATATAAAACTTGTCTGTATACCGAAAATTAAGCTTTCTGCCATTTTATAATATTTAAAGATATAACAAATATTTTAATAAAATATGATAACAGATGGAGCCACCAAACTTTTTAATGTAGCCGAGAAATCAACCAACTCGTTGATGGTTTATTTTTCGATGAAGAAAGTTAATGTAATTAAAAGTATTAAAATTCCAACAACAAGGGATATCTTTAATTTAAAATAAAACTTTTCAAACACATCTGAAGTGCAATATGTACAGTACAATACATGGTGTTTCCATCATACATATAAGTATAATATTTAATTACCATTAATAAAGCCAGTAGTAAATAGCCAGGACAATAATTATATCAGAATTTTACAAAAAAATTCTAAAAACAATTTTTCTAGAATTTTCTTGTAAATCTTAAATATAATTTTGTATACACTATACTCAAGGGTCTACAAAGTGGGATGCGCGTACCTCAGGATTCTGACCCAAGATGGCGCGTACGAAATGTATCACGGAAGCGTGTCATATGTTGTTTATCATTTATTTGGTTACGACAACGCGACACGTGGGGGTTTTGCCGGGGGATGCTTCCCGACAGAATTTTTATGATCAACTGGCTCTTATTCACGTTAAAAATGTGAAGAAACGTGGGTGGCCTGCCATTTGGCGAGGGATCAACCCACGACCAAGTTTCAATGGTTTTATCCATTCGTCCAATGGTGGCTATCCTTGTTCATAAACCTAGCAAACTTATGTGTGCTGTCATCTCTCATAAGATTTTATTTAAAAATAACTATTTTATATCATTAATTACAGTATTAGAGAAAGGTTTTTTGAGTGTGATGAGTTTTTAAAGAAATTGTAAACACAACTAACGAGTAAAGTTTGTAGTAAGTCTGACCACACCAGAGACATGACACGCGGCCTCTCTCTCCCCCTAATTAAAGATCACGATTCCTATGACATTTAAGAACAAAAATTTAACATTAATATGCCAAACGAGAATAATCTTGGTTACATTTTAGCCCACTGCAGTGTCAAAATGTCGAGAAATGTAAAATCAAAGCCAAATCTCCGAAAAATCGGTTATTATATTTAATAACATTAAATTTTGCTGTTAATTCATGTACCTTTGTGTTCTTATTATACAGTTTATTATATAAATGTCTATTAGACTTATTGTACTGGTTTCCGGGTTATGCAAATCTGTATGGTTTACCTGCAAAACAGGTGAACAATTCAGAAAAAAAAACAATATTGTTCACCTGTAAAACAGGTGAACAATATTGTTTTTTTCTGAATAAGTTTAATCAATTTGCATAACCCGGAAATCAGTACAATACGTCCTAATAATATGTCCTGGTAGACATTTATATAATAAATTGAATTTTGTTAATTTATTTGTATTTGGCTTAAGCGATTTATATAACAGGTGGAGTTAGTCTACATTAATTAACATGAAACAAAAACACATTAAGTTATTTTCGCGACAACCAACTTCCATTAGAATAGTGTAAAATCTGTTTAAAACGGAAACCTTCCGAAAGAGAAAAAAATTCTTCGTAATTTATTGAATAAAGTTAGAGAAAAATCGTTAAAACACCATTTTACAAAAGAATTAAATATTTTTCTAGCGCCATTTTGGATCTGTGTTAAACGTCACGTACTACATAGTCGATACTATGTGTTTTTTCTTAAACACAAGTCACGTCACACAACACAAGTGTAACCTACATTTACAGTTCTAAAATATCACGATTATAATATAAATTATATATTATGAACTACATATATATTAAACACATATATTATATGTTACTAATACATAATATAATATATATAATATTAAACACATATATTATAAACTACATATATTATATATTAAACACCAGCGGCGCGTGTGTTTAAACACGCGCAGCTGGTGATTTCGTGTAGAAGCGTATATAAAAGAACCTGCGTGCGCATACACACATATAGTCTTGAACAGCTTGAACAAAGCGTAGAAGTTTATAAATTATATAGACCAGTACATTTTATAAGATTATAACAAGGTAATTTATCTGTTTTATTCTTCTTGACCATTTAATATGGGAATGAGGTAAATGTAATATATATATTCTGTCGCTACAATATAGTTCCGTCCTGTCGTTCAGAATAGAACAATAGATAACAATAGTTTAACATTGTTCTATTCTGTTTGGCAATGCGAAAAAATTCTGGTAATGGGTCAAATTTTGACCCTCTTCTCACTGTTTTGCATTTCTCGAAATTTTAACACTACAGAAAGATGTAAAACACTCGTTACAATATTGTGTGTATGTGTGGGGTGACCGTCTATTTTGCATTATATCTCAGGACTGTATAGACCAAATATTTTCAAACTTGGCAGGGTTATTTCTATATGCAGGGAAACCGCATATGTTCGGGAAACCGCGGCACTCCGGACCCAGACTTCACCGACAGAAATCAGGCGAGGGACTCTTGAGAGGACAAGTAATTTCTACACCAGTGTCCTCACCAAATTTGGCGCGGTCAGCATCAGGTACTGATTCTTCTCATCCTCATCGCCTCTGCCCTTTTGCGGTTTTTCGAAAGGACTTCGTTCACGTGGTTTGGAACGGGTGCTAATTGTTGCTTTTGTATGTTACCTTGCATCCTTTGTAAATGGCAATGCGGCTTCAATAGTTGTAAATTACGTCTTTGTATCCCGCCATGCTTACGCTTGTACGCCGACGGCATTCGGTAACTTCTTCCCTTACATGTAATCGGTATTTTTATGTACTCGGTAATCCCTCCCCTTAATGTTTAACACGGCGGTTTCTATATTTTTGGTCCCGAGATCATGCTAAATTTACTATCCGCTCCTGAACAGTCTATTATCACTGCTGCCGTAACCTGGCATCTAGATGTTACATTTGCGATATAACTACGCCTTCTATAAAGGGTACACGAAACCTTCGCGGTACACAACATGTATAATGTCTTGCTGTATTTAACTGTCGCGATCCAACGCTATATTGTAATCGAATCGAATCGGTTATCCGGTAATGGCACCTTACGGTAATCATGCACCCTGCTGAAAATGTAACATGCTATTTGTCGTCGCACCCCATTGCCTATGTATCTCCACTCCTAAACATTATATTGTATAAGTCATTATATTCAACACTTGTATTTGTGTGTTCTGTTATCACAATTCTTGTCGTACATAGTAATGCGCCATGGCTCGTTGTACTCTTATTCTCTCTGTATCCTGTACACGTATTATTTCATTCATAATGGGAGCACTGTAGGCGCTCATGATCTCTCCTATCTTCACCATCTTTCCTATCACACTTTTACCCCACCTTATCCCTCCCCTTCTTCTCCTATCATCTATCCCAGGCGATACCTCTGAGTAGCACCCTTTCATGTTAAAAAATATATATATACAGGGCATGGATTCTGTTAAATTTTGGTAGTTAAAGGGCAAGAAAGTAGAGAGATAGACTCTTCCCCTAAGCTCTCCAAATCAGGTCTTGACTTTTTATATCTAATTCCATTCTCGAGTTCAAGGAAGGACAGACAGATGAACGACAGTGCAAATTTATCGTTCAACGATTTTTAAAAAATTACAGCCCAATTAGTTTATTAGTTTCCCAGCTGTTATATGTAACACAGGGAAAGTATGGCGGTAGATCGGAAAATGACCCCCCCATGATTTTTACATTTTTGGACTGGGAGGCTTTAAACGTCAAGAAATGTAAAAAATTTCGGGTGATGTATGGAAGTCTGTGTAGGTGTTTAGGTATGTCAGGTATGTACAGTACGTATATGGGTTGCTTTATACTTTAATTAATAACTAGTGTTCCTTCTGTCGAAAATTTCTGAAATTTTGTATAGAGGTTTGTGTATTATGCTATTAAATTTTGGCCATTAAAGTTTAACGTAGTGAGGGAATAGGTAGGGGGGTCACTTATCACATCTTGTTGTTAGCCTTTACAATTTTTACAAAACTCGTCTCTATCCTTGAAATTAAGCTTTTTAGCCATTTTATAACATAGTATAAAAGGTTTTTAAAATAAAATATCGTAACAGATGGTGCCACACACAATTTGTCGCGGAAGATACGCAAATCATTGATGAATTTTATTTTTTAAGGCGTTTTTTATATTCTTTACTTTCCTTACAGGTTATCAACACACTATACACCGCCACGTTATAATATATATATTTAATTAACTCGTCAAACATACAAACCTAATACACGAAATGAAAATATCAATGAACATGAAGCTTATGCTGGTGTTAATCACATTTATGGCTGCTTTACCTGCAATCAATTGTATGATTCCGCAAACACCCGAGGAAGCGTGTGTACACCTTGACACAAACTTGAAAAACTACTGTAGTAAGTGTTAACAACACTAACTTTTTAAAGTAATTTCATATAATACTCTTTAATTATCTTTAAACTAATGGAAATTCTGAAGAATTTCACGAAAATATCTTCTTAATTTTAATTAGAATTGGATTTAACGAAACAGAAGGACATTCGCTCTTGCTTTGTTGAAAATGGTATTCAAATGGTAAGTTTTTAATTAAATATTTACAAAAGGTTAATTTTAAAATAAATCCTCCAGACAATAATTTCTTATTATTTTCATATTTAGAATCTGGAATTCGCCAAAATCTGTGTTAACAAGCAGAAACCTTTGCAAACGTTGGGCGAAATAAGTGATTACATTTGCTGTATTCTAGAGAACAATCCGGAAGTAATTCATTCGTGTTTCTAAATACTGTGTTAATTATTATTTATTTCATGAATTAGTAGCATTTTCTTCATTTATAGAAATATAAAGAACTTGTCTGTTGCTACAGTTCGCTTGAACTACCTTACAGTAAAATGCATCCGGACCTCTATTCGACTATAGATGTAAGTATTGCGCGTTTAAATTTATCTATATAATATTATTAATTATTATAATAAATTAATTATATGAAGACGGTTTAATTATGAGAGAAATTCAGTAGAAAACTGGAAAAAAGCCATTAAAAATCCGTGTCGGAAAGCTCAAATAGCTACGATTGGCAACATGTTGACAGACGAAAACATATGGTAACAGTGGATAAAATGGCGGCGACGTTCAGTCTTGTAGAATCTTCCACAGAACTGTGGTTGTTTTTGCACCATAGAACTTCATTTGTATGTCTGAGTGCGACTCATGCAGTTGTCTCTTTACTGTACCCCCACACGCCAATGAATGTCGGTCGGTTTTTGTCAAAAATCAGACATCAGTCTACCGCTCTTCTTTGGTACACTGCTAGACGGGCGCCGCCATTTTATGGTCATGTGGTTTTATGTTCTCTCGTATTAACAGTGTTGCCAGTTGCAGTTTCTGTTGCCTCTGGTTTTACTCGTTATTAGCTTTTACTGGTAAAGTTATGCAACTCGTTGCTGGAACTTTTTAGAATTAAAATGGACCTTTCGGGAGTTTGAGAACGGATTAATT
Source organism: Centruroides vittatus (assembly GCF_030686945.1). Classification (NCBI taxonomy): domain Eukaryota; kingdom Metazoa; phylum Arthropoda; class Arachnida; order Scorpiones; family Buthidae; genus Centruroides; species Centruroides vittatus. The sequence goes on from NW_027122673.1 coordinate 1,047,858, forward strand.
CACTTCGTATTTTCCTTACGGGAAAAATTGCTTTGGAATTCGATCGCCCTCTTGGATTGGTTTGGTTTTATACGACGACGCGACACGTGGGCGATTTGCTGAGGAGGATGCCACCAGTAAAGACTTTCTATGGAAAAATGATCTCTATTTAGGAGTTACTAAAGTGAAGAAAACTCGAAAAACTCCACGTTGACAGTCCGTTGGCCAGGCTGGAATCCACGACCAGCTACCAATGTATAGTGGTTTTGTCCACTTCCCCACTAGTGGATCACTCCTCTAGGAAAGAATACAATTCGAGTTTCCAGGTGCCATTATACATATAACTTAGATAATAGTTTACTGCATTTTTTCAGCACGAAATTATCAATATATTTTAGAATCTGTGAATTTCATATTACCTTATGTGTAACTTAATATTGTTGTTTTTTCAGGCATGCCTGTATCCAGAGGAAGTAAAATGTATATAAAAATGAATTTCTTCAATGTGAAAAGGATTTAGAACCCACAAGAACCATTTATACGTAATTATTAATTTCGTCTTATTAAAAAATATAAATATTTTGAATTCTATTTAATTAAAACGCCATGTTAAAATATTGAACAGTACATGATTCACTGCTTATTTCTATTATAATATTCGCACTTATTGGTGAATTGTTATTTGTAATGATAAATTAATAAATTGAACGTTTTTTCTCGTCTTTTTTTTGTATTTTTTACAATTAACGCGAACACCCCAAAACAACGAGTTAAAAACAATTTTGGTTAATGTAACCCTTGGTTCCAAGATGGCGGCTCATTTCTGATTCCAGCAAGGAAACAGTGGGACTCACGTTCTAACCTAACCTAACCTATTCTAATAAATTACCATAATTATTAGCAACCAAATTATTAGAATAGGTTAGGTTAGAACATGCATCCCACTGTTTCCTTGCTGGAATCAGAGACGAGCCGCCATCTTGGCACCAAAGGTTACATTAACCGCAATTTTTAATAACTCAACTAAACGTGTGTTATTATTAAGAAGTTATTAATATTTATCACAAGTGTGAACTTTCTTTAAAAATTCTTTGTCACTTAAATCGGTACATTTAAAATATGACAATATATTTAAGAAAGTTCCTATTGTCTGTCGTATGTTTCGCACATTTCAAGTGATTTTTAATGTTTGAACGCTTGCCATGAGTTACTGAAAATTCTGAAAAGCACAGTTCATATTTCACTATGTCAATACGATCACAGACTTTTTCAATCATCAGTAAACACACGGTTTCTTTTTGGCATTTTGGAGATTAAATTAATTTAATGTACCGGTACGGTACAAAATAATCGCAAATGCCGACTAGCAATTTGAACCCGACTAAGATAGGACATGCGCAACAATGGCGTGGCCAGAATAAGTTTCAGTCTTGCCAACTTTAATTGAAACGATATATCTAAAAAATAAAATAAAAATAAAATAAAAACACTGTCAAACCGGGACAATCCCGGTCAAAACGGGACGTCTGGTAAGCCTACCTAGAAAACACCTGACTCTCGACAGGCATCAAGACGTCATCAAGTGTAGTTTGTTGACGTCCATAGCTTTTGTTAATAATCAGAAAGTGCAGGCGGTGCTGTGGTATTCCTTCAGGGGTAATTTCTTTTAAAGGCATACAAAATCTGCTACTGTAATAACCGCTTTAATCGAATTGTTCCGTGTGTTTTAAACCGTTTTGTATCACTTCTATATTTGAAAATAATAATGATTTATTTGTTGTAATCTTCAACCTCATGAATTTTGCAGTAAATTAATCATGCCTGTTCAAAATTTATCGTTATTTTATTATTTAATGACTGTAATCCTTGGCACATGGTTTTATAATTTGAAAAGTTTAATCAACTAAAAAGAATGGTTTCTTGTTGAAAAGCCCAAAAGTCAAAATTTTCATAGTACATTTCTTCATTAATATTCTTCACTGCTGTTCATGTAATTCACAGAATTACATAACTGTTTTTTTTTCGATGCAAAGGGGGTTGTGCATCATGAATACCTACCTACAGCCCAGACAGTCAACCTGGAAGTTAGGAAACGCCTAAGAAACAGAATCAGGCGAAAACGGCCCAACTTTGGAGGAGTGGCGAGTGGTTTTTTCACCCTCATTCGTCCCTCAGAACTCTTGAGTTTTTGGCCAAAAACAAGATCTGTCCTTTTAAATATTATTTTAATATTCAAAAGGACAGATGAAATCTAGCACAGCGATATTGTTTGAATATTATTTGTATTCATGATTCAGGTATTCATGATGCACAACCCCCTTTGCATGGAAAAAAAAACCAGTCAACATCACCTTAACATTTGAGCGAACTTGTCGAGCTTTTTTTGGGGCGGGGGATGTTTCAAACACCCGTGGGATGTTTCCGTGAAGGATTTCCTGAGTTTCACACAAAATTTCACAGAAAGACGCTGCTCCTTCATAGAACTCATTTCCGCGGATCCGATTTTTCGCTGAACTCTGCAAACACTCCTTCACATAAACCTATATTTATCAATATAAAAATGGCTGAAGAGGGTTTATGCATGACCAAAACTCATTCCATAAATAAAATTAATTGACATTACATCATGAAAAGACTACTTTGTCGTTCCAATTGTTTCAAGTATCTCCATCAGGAAGTTTGAGATAAGTAATTCATTGGAGACTCGAAGCATATAATTATATATAAAATCATTTCATTTCCACTTACTGATATTCTTTACAAACAACCCCAATCATCATTTTGTATAAAAAACAATAAATTTCTTAAATATCAATTCCCACTGTCGTCCATTTGTCTGTCCATCCTTAATTTTGAGAAGAGAGTAAGGTAGCTAAAAGCCGAACTGAAAGCATGGAAAGATTAGGAGCAGGAGGTCCAGATTAACTATGTACGAACTTCCAATGCAAACCGAAAATCATGTTATTTCAATTCAAAAATTTTCTCGAAAGGTGTTAGATGACCGGCACTACTCTATTGCTAACAGGATAGTATGAAGTACAGGGCAAGCCACTAATTCGAAATTGAGAGCATTAACCATAAGACTCTTTACAAGACTTTCAAAGTAGACCAAAAACTGATCAGAGATACGAGCACAAATGTTGAGACAGCTGTTAAAGTATGTGGATAGAGAAGAACATGGCTTAGAACAGAAAAAGAAACTAGAAAAGGAGACACAATATCACCGGTTCTATTTATCACATATATTGAAAGGGCAAATGGAATTTCAATCCACGGGAAGAGAATAAACAACATCAGATTTGCAGATCACCTGGTTATTTCGGAAGATAACCATGGAAAGACCATGAGCCATATTCTAGTCACCGTCTCAGGTCTCTCGTCTCTCACAAGCCGGTCGCTGATTGGCTAATCCAAATGATTAGCCAATCAGCGACCAGAGATCAGGTGACCAGAGACAGTGATCAAAATACGGCCCCATTATTTTCGTTTCTGAGAAATTCATTTGTAGACTTTCATTGTTCAGTTTGTTAATGGATTCATGGTTGAATCCATTAAACAAAATAGAATTCATTCCCATCCTCAAAATTAATTATTCCATTTTATACTAATTAATAATATAAAACTTATTTTTTAAAACAAAATCTCAACAGACGGTGCCACAATATGACAGAACACAATTTTAGTTTTGTGTTCTGTCTTATTGGTAAGAAACCGTCATTTTTAACTAAGGTAGGGCCGCGCTAATATTAACTAATTGAAACCAGTGGTGGTTCGGGAATTAATGAAAAGGTCGGATTAACGGGGTATGTATATAGGGTTTACATTCTGAAGCAGCCATCTCTCTACTGTTGTATTATACTTTACAGCAGCAAGTAGATGTTAGACTCGTTCAGTCAAATAGGGTCATAAAAAGAAAGAGACAACACGTGATTTACGTACACGTGGCTCACCAGTGGCCAAGCTGTTCCGTTCCCTAAACACTGGGAGTTCGGTCGTGGGTTCGCGGCTCGCCAGAACGGGGCTGAGTAAGTGGAGTTTTTCGGTTTTATTCACGTCTGTAACGCCTGAATAGGGGTCAGTTACCCTTAAAAAGACCTCGCGGAAGGCATCCCTCTAGGCAGATCGCCCAGGTTTTGCGTTGCCGTAACTTAACAAACGGAGTTGCAAGTGTACAGTTGACGTAAGTGATACACGTGAGTTGCAAGTGTACAGTTGACAAGACCATTACTTTAGACGGATAGTTCAATCTGTTCAGATTATAATGTATTCGGAAGAACACGATTCGGATTAGCGCGATCTTCCTGCAATCGAGAGTTTTCTAAAGAGATATAACGAGAATGGAACTAAGTAGAAAATTTGAAGCATATGCTTTGGAAAAAATTTAATTCAAAATACTTATTGCATTCATACAATTAATATTTAAAGAAAGATGAATTTCATGGGCCCGGATCATCAGAGCAACGGTAGTCCTTCCCATTGCTCATGAGGCATCGTTCTCCATAAGGACAACAATCCTTGTCGCTATCGCATAGGTCACCTTTATGGTTGCATCTACGTAGAAATAATTCAAATAAGTCTATATTACTTTTATTACTTAATTATTATTAAACTACTATATAAGGTATAAGGATAATATATAAACAGTTACACTTATATAAAGAATTTTATAATAACAGATCCTACCCAATACAATTTTACATCGAAATTTACTCTATGGCTTATCCTGAGGATTCACCCGTTCTCGTGAGATACTCCGACAGACTGGCATACAGACGTCAATTCGTTATCCTTCCAGGGACTATCTTCAATATATGTGCGGAATTTCGTAGAAATTGGATACTCGAACATATACAAACATCATGCTTATAGAGTTGTTGTTCATTTTGATCAATTCTAACAATTAGTTATAGCTTAAATCACTGGTTTTTCAATCCTTAATGCCAAAATCTGGCTTACTTTGACGTATATTTAACAAGCCCCCTCCCCAATAATTTAATTAAACCTTAAAAAATTAGATATTATTAAACCTTTTTAAACCCCTAGAAGCTTAGAGGTGTATCAGATTTAGAAACCATTGGTTTTAAGCTTGTATTTAGCTACATATTTAATAAATTTAATTATAGAAATTCTTACCGTGCTTGTTCGCCTGAAAATTAATTAAATTAAATTAATTAATGAATTGCGAAATAAATTTTTATATTTCAAAAAATTAAATTAACTTGCCAACAATTCTGGCAAAACTGCACACTCCACTTGCAAGCAGCACCCCTAAAATGATGATAAATCGGAGATTCATCATGAAGTTATGGAATTCTGAAGCAGGTGTCCACTTATATACTATTTATTTCATACTTTTATTATGCTAAATAAAAATTAATGATTACGGTTTTATTAAAATATTAATAATTAATGATTAGATTATGGTTTAATAATTCCAAATAATAAAATTTGGAATTATTGAACAATAATCTAAGGTCGGGTAATTCGTTTTACCCACTTGTTTTATATAATTAAACTTTATATTGTTCTTTAACGACCAGTCAAAACTGTTTACTGTAAATCTGGCAGTCACTGCAATACTGTATACAATATACTGTACACAGTATTGCACTGTACTCTGCTGTAAATACTCTATACTGTACTGTACTTCATACTGTAATCTCGCAATTCGCTGGCCGACTGTGTCAGCAAAATCGTGTAGTGTTGTCCTCCCTTAAGATGACAATTAGCACCAACAACTGGTTTTACCAATCGTTTCTTTTGCCCATTGCAATGGTATAAAGTAATCGGTTGAGCCTGTGGTTGACGCTCGTCGCCATCTTGTAATTTTGTCGCTGGTGTGAATCGGCCTTGAAAGACAGAGAAATGAAACACTTCAAACTTTAGTTCATTATTACTTAATAAACCATTGTTTGTAGAGATAATCTTCAATTCAGTCTGAAAGACAGCATATTTATGTGAAAAATATGATAATGAGAACATAACGACATTCTTCTTTTTATAATTATTCAACACTGCTTCATCCTTTCTAAAAAAATCGTTCCTAAACTAAGCAAGTGATGTCTCAGCATCCTAACCACATCGGCGACGTGGTTTGTATGGTGTGTGCGAATTATCGATAATGAGAACAGAGAAAATAGAAAGGATGAATTATATGAGGAAATGATGGATGAGATCACACACAATTCACCACTTTGGTGAGAGTGGTGAATTGTTTGTGATCTCATCCATCATTTCCTCACCAAACTAATGGTAATTTGCACCAAAGGCGAAACAGACTTTTGCCTCTCCTGTTTCCAGAAGGGTTGCCAATAGAGAACACTTGTATCGCTGCCACTCCTGTATGTACTATTTATATACATTAAAGCACACTTACTGAATACGGATATTTATTTTTAGTTATGGGCCGTTTTGCCGCTCATTTTGTTACTTGAGGGCACTCACACATCGGGTGTTTATCATATAGTGGTACCTTACTTTATTACGAAGGATTCAACAAAAAGCAATATTGAAGCGCGCTAAATCTTCGATTTAGCTAATGGTGGACACGGAAGAGACAAATCTCGTTTTCCACTATTGTAACAAAACCCTGCCTAGCGTCTGAAATTCAGCAAAACATTTCTGTGTAGAGCCCATTGTATCGTACTTAAATAACTTCAACAATTTAAAATGATTTTAAAAGTTTTATTCAGACATTAAATAAAATATTATTTTGATTATTTCATTTATTATTTTCAGATGAAGGTAAATTATAAAAAGAAAATGGCGCATATCTGACCAGACAATATAAAGTTTAATTCTATAAAACAGGTGGGTAAAACGAATTATTAAACCATGATCTAACTATAATCATTCATTTTTATTTAGCATAATAAAAGTCTGAAATTAATAGTATATAAGTGGACACCTGCTTCAGAATTCCATAACTTTACGATGAATCTCCGATTTATTATCATTTTAGGGGTGCTGCTTGCAAGTGGAGTGTGCAGTTTTGCCAGAATTGTTGGCAAGTTAATTTAATTCTTTGAAATATAAAAACTTATTTCGCATTCATTAATTAATTTAATTTAATTAATTTTCAGGCGAACAAGCACGGTAAGAATTTCTATAATTAAATTTATTAAATATGTAGCTAAATACAAGCTTAAAACCAATGGTTTCTAAATCTGATACACCTCTTAGCTTCTAGGGGTTTAAAAAGGTTTAATAATATCTAATTTTTTAAGGTTTAATTAAATTATTGGGTAGCGGGCTTGTCACATATACGTCAAAGTAAGCCAGATTTTGGCATTAAGGATTGAAAAACCAGTGATTTAAGCTATAACTAATTGTTATAATTGACTAAAATGAACTGCAACTTTATAAGCATGATGTTTGTATATGTTCGAGTATCCAATTTCTACGAAATTCTGTACATATATTGAAGATAGTCCCTGAAAGGATACAAGTCAATTGACGTCTGTATGTCAGTCTGTTCGAGTATCACACGAGAATGGATGAATCCTCAAGATAAGCCATAGAGTAAATTTCGATGTAAAATTGTATTGGGTAGGATCTATTATTATAAGATTCTTTATATCAGTGTGACTATTTATATATTATTTTTACACCTTGTATAGTAGTTTAATAATAATTAAGTAATAAAAGTAATATAGACTTATTTGAATTATTTCTACGTAGATGCAACCATGTTGGTCAATCATGCAATATCGACAGCGATTGTTGTCCTTATAGTGAACGATGTCTCAGCAGCAATGGGAAGGACTATTTTTGCTATGTGGATCCGGGCCCATGAAATTCATCTTTCTTTAAATATTAATTGTATGAATGCAATAAGTATTTTGAATTAAATTTTTTCCAAAGCATATGCTTCAAATTTTCTACTTAGTTCCATTCTCGTTATATCTCTTTAGAAAACTCTCGATTGCAGGAAGATCGCGCTAATCCGAATCGTATTCTTCCGAACACCTTGTAATCCGAATAGATTCAACCATCCGTCTAAAGCAGTGGTTCTCAAATTTTTCTTTACGCATGAACCCCTTTTCCTCTTAATTTTTTGTAGACCCTTATAGACATTGCACAGAAAAAAATCTTATATTTTGGACTAATAAAAAAAGAAAGGAAAACGTTCAGAAATGTCACTGTCGATTGACATGACGCTGATGGTGTTAAGATTCTCCTAACAAACTTTATAATATCTCTTTGACCTTAGTCAATGAGGTATATATGTCGTATACGTATTTAATGTTTTAGTTCTGAAGTAGAATTACCCTACAGACCACTAAAATATCACCGTGAACCCCCAATTCTGTATCTTTATTTCTGTTGACCCCAGTAATGTTACATGGAATCCGGTTGAAAACAACTGGTCTAAATTAATGGACTTGTCAACTGTACACTTGCAACTAACGTGTAAACGTTTGTTAAGTTACGGAACGCAAGACCTGGGCGATCTTCCTAGAGGGATGTCTTTCGTGAGGTTTCTAAGGGTAACTGGCCCTTATTTAGGCGTTACAGACGTGACGAAAACCAGAAAACGCCACTTGGTGGCGAGGCGCGAACCCCACGACCGAACACCCAGTTTAAAATTTATTTTGTATACTAGTACTTTCTATATATTAACAGGACTTATTATACTGAAAAATATGAATGCAGATATTTAGTCTCACAAATCAAAAATAATGTTCTTTATTTAGTTCACCTGTCAATAAGTCCTGTTAATATATAGAAAGTACTAGTATACAAAATAAATTTTAAATTAAGGTAAAAAAGGACACAAAGGCATAATAATTAAATCGAACACCCAGTGTTTAGAGAACGGAACCGCTTGGCCATGTATAAATGTAAATCACGTGTTGTGAGCTTCTGCTCGTTCTTTCTATGACCCTGTTTGACTGATCGATTCTAACCTCTACTTGCTGGTGTAAAGTATAATACAACAGTACAGAGACGGCTTCAGAATGTAGGAAATAATCCTGCCAAGGTGCAATTTCGGGCTCCTGAATTATCAAAAAGTCAAAAAACGCAAAAAAAAGAACGTATAAAAATTCCATCTCCGAAACATTAAAAACGTGAAAATAACCCGGAAAACTCCACGTGGTCAACCGTTAACGAGATGCGACTTACGACCAACAACCAATATTCAGTGGTGTTATCATATGATCAACTCTAAGTTAAATAGCCTCTGCCCCGCCAAATGGCACTGCAGAGGACTAAGAGACGATGCTTTAATCATTAGCCAGTCTGAGACCCAGCGGTCACCGGGTGTTCTAGACAATAAAACCAAACCCAAGATGAATGCACGCGCTCTAGCGCTAACTTTGGTGATACAACCCAATGGGGACCATCCTTTCACACCTTCCTTGCCTTCCTCGCTTGAGTTCTCAGCCCTCTTCCTTTGGCATGCGTTTTATTCACAGTTTTAAGCTGTTTATACATACTCAACCAAAAACTGAGTAATGCTTAACTTCTCGGACAGCGGGACCTCTCCCCAAAGGGACCCGCCCAGCGTATAGCTGAGCTATAGGTCTTAGACTTCTTAACTATGTTGCCGTTAATTCCTTTAAGTTTCATGAGCATTGCTATTCTGTTGCAGACCGGGTGGGTTCGTTCTAGCCATCACCCTTGCCTGGCCTAACGTTGGCTCACCTAAGTAGCCTCACCGAACGTTGGCCTTATAATAAATGGAACCCGAAGGCCCACATTTACATAGAACGGGCGAAGAGGCTCTGAGTTAGCCCTGCCCGTTTAAACTACGAGCATTAGGCCATGGACCTACATTACAATGTTCCGTCAGTTCCTTTTCGTTTCGAGCCAACATCAGTTGGTAACTAGCCATAGTCAGTGCGAGACCGGACCATAGCCAATTCCCTCAGGTAGGAGAGGCAGCTCCTGGGCAGCGGGGAATTAAGCAAAAGTGACCCGTCTCCAGCTGCAAACCAGACTTTCTGTTGGTTTTGCAACAGTTGCTGCATTTCAGCAGCTTCGTTTTGCACTCTGTAAAAGTGCGCCATCGAACAGCGGCTACAAGTCTGTGCCTCCGCCCTGCACTGGGGGGCGATATGGCCAAACTCATAGCACCTGTAACACCAAGTCAAAGCTAGACGTTCCCTGACCCGGTTTCTGGTTCACCGAACATAGACCTTGCCCCTTTCGAGTAGCCTTTTGAAAAGGGGGGCCGTCACCTCACAGAGTGGTGTTATCAACTCGACCACTGGTTGGCTTCTAAGAGAATTTTTACTTTCCCGGCTATAAGAATTTAATCTAAAACAAACGATTACTACAATTATTAATAAAATAGAAAGCTTTAACCTTTGACTTTTGTGCCCTTCAATAAAAAGTAGACAATTACTCCATCTTGACTTTTAAAAAGTTATAAACTTTTAATATAATACAGGTTTTTGACCTTTGACCTTTGACCTTCGAACAAATAATGCACCTTTTCATGTAATACATTCTTAGAGGTGGAAGAAAGTTAAAAACAAATTAATTTTCAGTAGATAGAAAAATAATTACAGCAACGTGTAAGTGCAAGGGAGGTATCCATGATCAGTGCAAACACGTAGCAGCAAACCTGGTTCATTTACAAACGATGGTTAATGTTGGCTTCAAAATGGCGGCTCGTCTCTGATTCCAGCAAATAGAGGAAAGGAAACAGTGGGGACGCACGTTCTAACCTAACCTAACCTATTCTAATAATTTTATTGGTAATAATTATGGTAATTTATTAGAATAAGTTAGGTTAGGTTACGTTACGTTACGTTACGTTACGTTAGGTTAGGTTAGGTTAGGTTACGTTACGTTACGTTACGTTAGGTTAGGTTAGGTTAGGTTAGGTTACGTTACGTTAGGTTAGGTTAGGTTAGGTTAGGTTAGGTTAGGTTAGGTTAGAATGTGCGTCTCCACTGTTTTCTTTCTTCTGTTTGCTGAAATCAGAGACGAGCTGCCTTTTTGAACCATAGATAACATTAACCCAAACAATACAGATTAAGCAGCTCTATGGCTAATTCTATAAAAACAAGGAAAAACAATTTCGAAAAATTGGCTTTTAAATTTTTAAATAATACATTCAATGGGACAATTGCAACTGAATTACAGAATTAAATTGGTGAAAATTGCAAAAAATTTATTTTCGCTTTAAAAAATATTATAATAATTTGAGGGGCAATTCGAGCCTGAAACGTGTGTCAAAAACGCGTATCAACTGAATAGGAAAACAAAGAGATGAAGGAATGCCGTGTGTTCGATTAATTACACTACATTGATTTTAAGCAAGAAAAAAAGTGATTACTTGCTTAGAAGATTACAGAAAATTATTTTTCTATTTCTAGTTGAACTTTTACTTTATCAGGAACAATAGCCATACAAGATTGCTCGAATATATTCGATAAGAAAATTCATATTTTGATACAAATAATGATATTTGTATCAAAATATGAATTTTTTTTGAGTTAATGGAAACCTTAAAGCTACGGATATAAGTAATTAATGTAAAGACAATGTTAATTTTTTTTATTGCACAAATGCAGAAGAATATCAATTTTAAAATGTTCTATAAGTTTCTGAAATTTTAAGAAATTTTAAAAGTATGGAAATTTTAAAAGTTTTATAATAGAAAAAGTTTTAAACGTTAATATTAAACCTCATTATTATTGGAATAATATAAAAGGCAATGCAACGTTCACTCATTATTATTGAAAATAACGTTCACCCATTATTATCATTTACTATTTCTAAAAAGTGTGCATTAAATTACATTGTTTACAGTGAATGGAGACGATTTTAAGCGGACACTCTACAGCAGGGGTGGCCAACAAGTCGATCGCGATGCCAATTTTGGTCGATCGCTCGCGATGTCTTGATTTAATGTGTTACACTTGTAACTAAACGCAACTCGTGAACGTAACGCGCAAAAGCAACAATATGCATGCACTTATGACTGGACTCGTAGAAAACACAGCCATTTAGCTCGAATATTTGATACTGTCATGCGGTAGCTTCTTTTCTTTAGTATTAACAATATTATTATTATTAATCAATATTATTTATCCACGGTGACAACGTTGAGTTTCAATTTTTCATTTGTTTAAAATGTAAGTACCCGTTCTTTATGTTTTAAATTAAATTATGGCTTTTCTTACCTATTTATTTACTTGATAAGTGAGCGTTTTCGGCAACAGACTTCTATATTTTTGGATTTTTGGAAATACGTCAATTGAGAAAAATATCCCAGTATCACCAAATGTAGCAAATATATTTATACTTGTTTCGGAACTACATACCTGTGTGAATTGGCATTTTCATACTTAAAGTTAACGAAGACTAAACATTCTGTCCCGACTGATTCCCATACTGAAGAATCATTTTTATCATCTTTGTCAGGATATACACCTAATTATGTTTCCTTGGTAAGAGTCGTGCAAACTCAATCCTCCCATTAATGTAACGCAATAAAATAAATTCTAAATCTGTCTTTATCAGTAGCTAATTTGAATTAACAACTTTGTTAATAATTACTCATGTTGTTTTAATTCCCCTGGACGTGAGTTTTTTGGCCCGTTAAATAATTACGTTGTTTTTTACGTAGGTAGATATACAGGGTGTTTCAGTACAAGAGTGCACTCAAGCGAGCTATTGATTAACAAAAAATAAGTCTAAAAATCTTATATCATTCTTCCATGATAAATTTTCCTGGCCCAAAAAAAAATCGCGAAAGTAAAATCTTATAATCAAATTATCAGCCGTACTGTGCATTTTTATAACAACTTTTTCAAGTTTACGAATAAATAGTACCACAATTTATACATTGTAATTGATTAAAAAAAATTAAATTATATTTTAAGTTAATAAAAATCTATCTTGAAAGTGTCGAAAAATCGATTTTTTTAGATGCCGCCTGTACGGAATGAACTCGTAACTGCAAATATCAGAAGTTGGGTCTGGAAATTTATTTTCTTTATGAACCAATATCTTGAAAACTTAATAAGTGATTTAAAAAATAAAAAATAGTTTTTAACATATATTTTGCTTATCTACCCATAGTTCGCGGGAGTGCACCTCGTACTGAAACACAGTGTATAAACATAGTATGTATTTCACACCCCCCTCGCCACTTAGACTATGCCTATGACATCAAGTCGATCGCGACACATTTTTAAGATAAAAAGTAGATCTTATGTACAGAAAAGTTGGCCACCCCTGCTCTACAGCATGCAACATCATTAAGTCTAATATAAAAACGAATACAGTAGATATAACGTTTACATTGTGAAACAGAATTACATTTCTATTCATGGACACATTGCTTTTTAATTATACAGCTTTACTTAGAAATGTTTTACAAATTTCACATAATTATATTATTTCTACGACCGTTGCATTAATTTTTAAAATAATTTTGTGCAAAACTTCAAAGGGTTGGCGTTATAAATGCGAGGAAATTACGTTCTGTGTCATTTGATAAATTATGCATGAAAACACATTTAAATACGATGCGTATTATTTCCGTGTTTGACCGTGCATTTTCTTTCTTTATCCATAATTCCGCTGACTTCAATTACCGAGGAGAATACCGAATACATGGCACTTACCACCTGTAAATAACAACATTTTGTTTATAGAGCACCGATGTGTATTTATATATACTTAATGCATAATTCACAACCATACCCTAATCAAACAATCACGTTTTATGTAGAAAAATCCACCAACGGATATTCCGAGAGGAATCTTGCCAAATCTCTTCATGAAGTCGTTTATCCTTTAGAAAGAAAATTTATAAAATTAGTTAATAATATAATAATCAAATATTAATTATATACACTAAAACTCTTTAAATTACACATTTCAATAAGAAAATGTAACTTCTGTACTAGAAGATTTATTTTAATTTTCATAAATGTTTTGTGTTTTCTAAGAACGATCAACTTTAAACCTTTGATGGACAACGGCTAATTGATATTCATAATTACAAAGTACTATAAACCAGTGGCGTAGCGAAGAGGGTGCATGGGGTGTACCATGCACCGGGCGCCATTCGCAGAGGGGCGCCCAAATAGTCTCCAAGACAAACTATATGTGATTCTAGAGGGGGAGAGGGGCGCCAATAAAGTGTCAGGCGCCAGTTATGCTCGCTACGCCACTGCTATACATTTGATCGTGTAGTCCAGGGGTTCTCAATGATTTCGAAGAATGTAAGTATTTCTCATTACAATTAGACGAGTCAACAGATTGTCCTATATCAGATACAGCGCGATTGGCAGTAATGATTACAATGGTATTCAGTGCTTTTAGTATGAAAGAACTATTAAAGTTACTATCAATGCAAGAGCGCCCGCGCCACAAAAACATAGGGAACCCCTGGTGTAGTCTGTAAACTTGGTGGCTGGACATCAAATGTACACTGTGTCCATCAATAAAAGACATGTAATCATAATTTATAGATTGAGAAGATTGCAGGTAGGAAGACGTTAATCGATGGTTAATGATGCCATCAAGACACGATACTATCTTTTCGTTACTTGTCTATTGCGAATATAAAAGGGGAGTAAATTCACAGTTGCAAATGTAGCTGTTTACAGAAATAAATCTTAATTTCTGATCGGAAAATACACTGAACATTCTAAAGTTTTCGAAAAACATTATTTAAATAAAAATTTTAGACCTACTTACGTACCTTAAATTTGAATGTTAACGGGAGATTTGCAGAGGAAACCTTTTCAATAGTTATGAAGTAATCGTACAGCTGAAAGAGAATAATATAGCTTTAATGTATTAATTTATAATTCGATACTAAATCATTTTATAATAGAAAAAGTGTTAAACGTTAATATTCAACCTCATTATTATTGGAATAATATAAAAGGCAAGGCAACGTTCACTCATTATTATTGAAAATAACGTTCACCCATTATTATTATTTACTATTTTTTTATAAAACCCATTTCTACTATCGAAATTAAACTTTTTGCCACTTTACGTTAATTCACAACATAAAAAATATTTAATAATGAAATATCATAAGAGATGGAAACACACACGCAGTTAATTTGTTGCCGGGAAAGTTAAGCAATCTGTTGCTTGATGTTTTCCATTTACAAAATACAGTAATTTCCTCTTAACTCAAAGTAATTGCAAAAGAAACTTGTCTCATTTAATAAAGTCAGAATTATTTATGTGTTTTTCGGATAAAAGTGTTCGAAGATTTACTGTAAGTAAAAATATTTTAATAATAAACCACTATTACAAGCTGAAACAAATTCATCATCTGTGTTAACTACTTAATGGAAAGTAATGATTACATACCGCAGATGTCAGGCAAGAAAGCGCCCAGCAGATAGAAATTAATCCAATTAGCAGAAAAAAGGATGAGACTATAAAAAGAATTGTCATTATCGGTGGTAATTTAACAAATAACGTCGCATACCACAAGAAAGAAGTCCCGTAGAGAAAGCAGGTGTATACAAAAGGAGTAAGTATATCCCATTCTTCGTTTATCATTCGGAAAAATCTCCAAAATTCCACATGTTTGTGCAAAATATCTTCCAGTGTCTCACGCAAGAAAGAATTCTTAACATTTATATTTTTTATTTCTTCCGACAGCTTCAGATATCGTTTATGCACTATAAATAGAGTAGCTGAATTTATATAAGCGAAGAATGCGATTTGACTCGTAGAATAAATGATCCACAATGCATAAATAAAAGAGACAAGAAATGCTTCGGTGTCTGATCCGTTTTGTTTCTTTATTTCCGCAAAGAATGCAACTCCGGTCATTACGGTAATCGTAATAAATTCGAAAAATAACCAAGATAAGAAAGGCAACAATTGCTTATCTATAGCATCGATTATTTTCCATTCTTCGCCATAACTGCCGACCACACAGTGGCATTCGATTTTTCTTCGTTTCAGTATACTAAACTGGACAGCAATATATACTGAGAACAAGGCAGTGACAACAGATTTTAACAGTGCATAATCTCCAAACATTTTGACAATTCTTAGAAAGTAAGATTCATATCGTAGAATCTTATGAGAGAAGACAAAGCCATGGCCCATAGAAATACTTCTACAAATGAAGTATACAACTTAAATAAGGTGGATCGAAAATATTTCTTTGCGATTTTTTCGTCTTCCATGCATTGACACGGTTTCCAATAATATAGCCCAAATATCTTAGCTGAATTAAGTATCGGAGAGAAGATGAATCCGATACAACGTTGTTTCTCGTGGAATGGTGGCATCTTGTATTTTTCTGAAGAGTCTACGAATATTCAGTGCTGTTCGAATAATGTTTTATTTGAGATAAACAAAATTTGGTTTTCTATTGTTAGGTTTGTTGCTACGATGAAATAGTGACCAACTGAAATTAAATTGAGTTTATATAACTTTTATAGATACGAGCATTGCTTCTACATTCGTATATAATCAATTGATATACATCATTGAAATTGAAAACTGTTTATCCTGTCGTAGAAAACATATTTATGGAATGTATAAATTTTGAAACCATTGGATTGTATCTATATTTTGACATAAAAATTTATTCTGTACTCGGAAAAACTGTTATACTGATTAATCCTGTACTTTTTCAAGGTATTATGGATTATTTTGTGTTTTATACACTTATCTTTTAAATATTAGACATTGTGTTAAGATTTTGTATTGTGTGAAAATTCGAACCCACCGGAATTTAGCCGGTAATGATACATCCCTTTCCGCGCGAGTAGAAGGAAAAGGGATATGAGTCAAAAGATAGAAAAAATGAATCAGGAGGAACAAGAGTCGAAAAACGCGGGTTGGCGAACCTGGAACTCGTGACCGAGAGAATAAAAGGGCGACGACGGAGAAAAGGGGGGTCGGTTACGTTTATCTCTTAGCCTGTGCGCGTGCGGCCAAAAAAGTCGAGGGGAACCGCCGGAAATCCACGAAATCGTATCGACTGTGAAGATCGACCCGGATCACGAGGTATGACCCGAAGTTTTGTAAACTCTCCCTCCGCGAATACGAACTCAGGCGACCGACGCTCGCCGTATCTGTAATTGTCAAGTTAGCTTTAATAAATCTTTGTTATTGTTTTATCCGTTGTAATGTCCTTTATTCGAATGTCATCATCCGCCGCTCTACCGTCGAACCCATTCACTTCCTCCACTCGCATCCACTCGCGTAACGCGTAACTCCTCCGAACCGCCATCTTGACGTGGGCAGGTCTCACGGACCTGTTAGCCGACAAAAAGGAGGAACGAGAAATCGGCCGCCTCCCGGCACCCACAATTGTATAAAAATATTCCATTAATTTTATGCATTATTTTCTCATCTAATTCGAGTTCAACAGAGACCGTAACCAGATAAAATTGAAATTTATTTAATTAGTAACTGTAGCTACTTTACCTAAGAGATATCTTTCTACAAAATGTAATACGTCTATACTTAAATTAATATATAAATGTCGAATGTTTGTTCGTTTACTAGAGGTAATTTTGGGACCTACAGAAACAATTTTTTATACAGTATTCTTTATTATTGGAAAGCTTATCCCTTTCATATAAACATAAGCTATGCACGATTGTCATATTTAAATACAAAAATGCACCAAAAAGATGGCCTTTATCTTGTGTGGCTACATTCTCGTTTGATTCTTGGTTCACGAGCAACTTACTTTGCCATCCTGTGGGCTTTTCTAAACTTATTATCGACTTTTCGGTTTTGATTCATGCAGTTTGAGTAGTTGTTTATATGTTTTCTGTAACTTGTCTTGGTTGTGTATTACTTATAATAATTTTTTTGTTATCAGATACAGTGATAAAAAGCAAATTATCTTCCCCTAAATAAAAGTAGTTTTGTAAGTAGGTGTACAGTGTTTTTATGTGTTTTAGTATTAAACGTAACATACAGTTATTTAATAATAAAAATTAGTCTTATGTTATCAGCTATCTACCTACATAAATTGTGTTGTGTTAGTTACTTTCCAGGGTTACACATGGGCGATTGAGCTTTATCAATGATTACGTGTCTTAGAGAAAGTCACTACTTTTCGATGTACTATACGTAAACCTGCCTGTATATATCTCACTTCTTTTTGTTGATTTTATCTTACAAAATTCTTAACCTTTGTGCTGAACTGGATCAAATTCCTCATACCTAGTCTCTCCTAGCCTGCAAGAAACATATACTACCCCAATAACGAGAACAACTCAACACTCGTTTTGTCTTCAAGAGAAATTTTTAATAAACATCAGTATCTTACATTATTCTTACTTTAAAACAATAACGGTATCATTACTTACAATTTACAAAACAGTTTGGACAATTGTTGAATTTCAATAAATCCCGATGGCATAATTTGAAAGCATGGTAAAACATTGCACTATCCTACCCTAATGTTACGTGACCACCACGAAAACCAACATTTACATCTAACTTAATACAGACAAACCTCGGTTTTCGAACTTAATTCGTTACTAAAAACTGTTCGAAAACCGATTTATTCTAACACCGAAACAATTTTCCATAAGAAAGAAAATAAAATGGATTAGTTGGTTCTCGATCATCAAAAAAATACACTTTTAATCGTTTTTAGCTGTATTTCATATATAAAAATGCATACAAATGCAATGTAATATATCATCTATATCTATATTTGAATATATTCTATATACAGCAGTGGCGTGCCATCATTAAAAGCGGTGGAAGCGCTGCTTCCACCTTCCAATGACCTTCCCTTGTAGTTTCTAAAATATAAATTTTCATATTTTAACGCACTTTGAATTAATTAAAACTAATATTTTGTTATAACTGCATTATGTATCTTATTACAAATTTCTATACTACATGTGAAAAAAACGATAAGATTGCTATTGTATATTCGAATATCAGTGGCAGAATGGGAGCGGTTCTGAGACAGCTTCCACGGCAAGAATAACTGAATGGTGTAAAGCAGCCAGAGGGCATTGGCGCATGCGCTTTACAGAGCATCAACTTCACCCGGTTCAGCTGGTGGAAGCTACACACGTGTAACGCTTTCAATCAGCTAGATTATGGGCATTTGCGCATGCGCTTAACAGAGAACTAACCTCACCTGGTTCAGCTGGTGGAAGCTACACACGTGTAACGCTTCCAACGATTCTATCCCTTAGCCACTGGTAGGGAGCTATCTGACTAAGTGAATTGTTTAAGATTTAAAAAGTAAAGAGTATTCAATGTTATTTTTATGTACATTTGTTTGCAAAGTTATATTTAATTATAATTTTCTTTCAATTATACTGTAGTTATATTGACAGATTTTCAGACATAAAATCTTTAGAATTTTTATCACTTTTAGATGTTAATAATTTTAATATTACGAAAAACAATTTTTCCAAGCGTGTTTTAATTCTATAAATTAAGTAAATTTTATGGGAAATTTTTTTGATTTATCTAAATTACGTAGCGAATTGCAATATTTATATTCGTGTTCGGACTATATTGACAACTAACTCTTAGACATAAAAAGTATTATAATTAAAAATGTTTTCGGAAAAAATCGCCGAATAGAGTTAGTTTATAAAAAATTAAAAAAACAAGTTTTTCTATCATTGTTTGTATCACATCAATTTGTATTATGTATGTATTATTTTCATTTTAGAACTAAAATACATAAATTGTTTATTTTTGTCATTTCCAGTATTTGTTTAAATTTTTTATGGAAATGTCATGTAACGGACAGGTCCGACCCGCCACGAAAGACGCGAAAAAATGGTTAATTTAGAGAAAAATTTATTAGTTTAAAAAAACATAGGTAAAAGTCGCTTTTAATCGGACAACCATTGTTTATATCGAACTGCCAGGCAGAAACCATAAATCGCGGAAGGAAGTCGTCCTATGATCGGTAGAAGATCGAATTCGTCTTCGATTTTGACTTGTCTCCCGCTTCAGGTAAGAGTCTCGTTACGTTTAGTAACCAGGGACCAACCACTCGGGATTGAGGGAGAACGACCAATCAAATGGACGAAAGAAAGAACGGAGATTGATATAATCCCCGACAATCGAGGACACTTCGCACTCGGTTAACGTTCCGAATAACCAAAACGCCGTGTGTCAACGCGCAAAAATAAATATAAAAATAAAAATAAAAACACAATTTCTTGTCTATTGTGCCAATCTGTAACCCGTGACACTTGGGACTTAGACTGTATCCCCTACGCCAATGGAGGAAGTCACCCTGTGCCCTACAGAGTTGTCAACACCACTGTCCCAGTGGCCGGATGGCCGAGCGGTCAAGGTTAGCAGCCTGCCGCCCTGGGGGACCAGGGATCGAATCCGGACGGCTCGAAAAATCCCCAGGAATTTTTCGGGGGTGGTCTGTCCAGATATGTCGGTCTCCGTCCCTCACCACCCGGCCGCCCCATTGTGATCCTGGCCGAACCCATAATGGGCTTGCTATAAGAGGCCCTCTTAGCGCCCACTGGGCAGAAAGAGTTACAAAAAAAAAAAAAAAAAACGCTACTGTCCCGGGGTCACCTTCGATCGACCATCAAAGAACCACATCGCCGCCCAGGATGTCCGAACGGCTGATTGTCCTAAAGCAAACTACAGTAGAGCATCGATTATCCGACTTAATTGGGGACTGGGGTTGGTCGGATAACTGAAAAGTCGGATAACCGAAAAGTATGAAAAAATACATTATTAGTATAGTGTATTAGGCCTGGTTTAAATACTAGCCTCCCTTTCATGATCGAGCCAGTGCTGCCAGCTAAAACATGCAAAAATTTAACAAAAATAATATTAAAGTAGCCAAGACATAACCACATATTGTAGTGCCACATCACTAGCGGACATTTGAATTTGCCGACGGTCGGTTTGAACGCGGTCGGTTAATCGTGGGTGGGATAATCAATGATCTACTGTATTTTGTACATAGTATATGTTTATTTTATGTTTCTTTTTTGTCGGTTTTTGTCAGGTACGTCTCTTCCGCCACCACGCACGTACGAATGGACCCTAGGCCATCACTGACGCGCAATTAACTGATTGCCCTGGAAGTCGGCTTCCCTATCATCAAATGTCACGGCACGTCACTGGAAGAAAGTAATTTTACTTGCAAAGGTTAAGCATATAGCTGCAATTAAAGAAATTAAAACCGATGTAGGAAGTACAGTTACAGCTACTTGCCTACCCCAAATGAAAATTAATGAGAAATCATATTATATTTGTATTAAGGTATTTTTACATTTAAATTGCTAATCCGTGGTCAGTGCAAACATGTAGCAGCAACGATCCTTGCATTAAATAAGTATGAAGACGAAAACCGTACCAGTGGAAAACAACAATGGGGAATTCCACAATATAGGAAGATATGGATGTCGCCTTAGTAATTGTGTAACTCAAAAAATAAAAAATAAAAATACCAGCATCGTTATCATCAAATGCACCAACATTTTCGTTATATTAAAGAGTAAAACACATTAATTGTGCTCTTTCTTCAATGTTAAGAGCTGAATTCGATGAAGGTGCACAATGTCATGTGCTGCTAACTGATTTAATCGACACAGTTCATGAACAATGTGAGGAATTATATTTAAAATCTTTAATTGCTCGAATATATTCAACATGAATTTTTTATGAGTTAATGGAAACCTTAAAGCTATGGATATAAGTAATTTATGTAAAGTCGGTGATAATTTTTTTTTATTGTACAAATGCAGAAGAATATCGATTTTAGCGTGTTCTGTAAGTTTCTGTAATTTTAAGAAATTTTAAAAGTACAGTTTCATTGAATTACATTGTTTACAGTGAATGGAGACGATTTTAAGTGGACATTCTACAGCGTGTTACATCATTAAGTCTAATACAAAAACGAATAGATATAACGTTGACGTTGTGAAACAGAATTACATTTCTGTTCACGGGCACATTGCTTTCTAATTATACAGTTTTACTGTTTAAAATTTTAAAATTATAATAAAATTCGATTGAAATTTAATGATGTTTGCTGTTCATTAATTTCAATTTATAAATTTTTGCATACATCAGCTTAAGTGGCATACGATTAACCGAAAATAGCATTGAAAATTCTAAATTTATATTATAAACAAACAGAATAGAATAACATTAATTATTTTGAATATTTTGGTGTAAAGCTATGACAATAACATTTTTTAAACAATTACTTTAAAAATATAATTATTGAATTTGACACGTGATATTTTGTAACTCTATACTACTATTAAAACCTATTTTTAAAAAGAGAATATCATTTTTCATCACAATGAATGAAATGTAAATGTTACAGTCTTAGAAATGTTTTACAAATTTCACATACACCTGACCCTTGATAATCCGACACTTTTGTAATCAGACATGCTCACTAGTCCGACGCACCTGGTCAAGTTCACCGTAGTCCCCGTCCCGTTACGTGTCTGCTTGCACAGAAGGATGTCGCGACAAGAATCTCCCCACCCAATTCTTACACGATGACACACATTTCTTGTGTTTTCCGTCAGCAGTTCTGTACGTCCTGTATTATTTATGCCTATGCATACTATATGTACATTTATTGGCTTTCACATTTTTCTTAATAAACATGTTTTAGTTAACCGAAATGGATGTTTCATTTCCATATTAACCTAGGCAGCATTTAACTCATAAAATGTAAGAATATTGTAGGTTACTGCTAGCAAAACAATGCCAAATATGTAATCACTTTCGGTAATCCGACACTCCTTTGGTCCCATACCTGTGGGATTAACAAGGGTGAGCTGTAATTAAATTATATCTACGACCGTTGCATTAATTTTTAAAATAATTTCGTGCAAAACTTCAAAAGGTTGACGTTATAAATGCGAAGAAATTACATTCTGTGTCATTTAATAAATTATGCATTAAAATACGTTTAAATACGATGCGTATTATTTCCGTGTTTGACCGTGCATTTTCTTTCTTTATCCATAATTCCGCTGACTTCAATGACCGAGGAGAATACCGAATAAATGGAACTTATCATCTGTAAATAACAACATTTTGTTTATTGAGCACCGATGTGTATTTATATGTACTTAATGCATAATTCACAACCATACCTTTATCAAATAATCACGTTTTATGTAAAAGAATCCACCAACGGATATTCCGAGAGGAATCTTTCCAAATCTCTTCATGAAGTCGTTTATCTTTTAGAAAGATAATTTATAAATTCGGTTAATAATATAATAATCAAATATTAATTATATACACTAAAACTCTTTAAACTACACATTTCAATAAGAAAATATAACTTCTGTACTAGAACATTTATTTTAATTTTCATAAATGTTTTTTGTGTTTTGTAAGAACGATCAACTTTAAACCTTTAAGTGATGAACAACGGCTAATAGATATTGATAATTACAAAGTACTATAGACCAGATCGTGGAGTCCAGTGGTTCCCAATGATTTCGAAGAATGTAAGTATTTCTCATTACAATTAGAAGAGTCAACAGATTGGCCTATATCAGATACAGCGCGATTGGCAGTAATGATTACAATGGTATTCAGTGCTTTTAGTATGAAAGAACTATTAAACTTACTATCAATGCAAGAGCGCCCGCGCCACAAAAACATAGGGAACCCCTGGTGTAGTCTATAAACTTGGTGGCTGGACATCAAATGTACACTGTGTCCATCAATAAAAGACATGTAATCATAATTTATAGATTGAGAAGATTGCAGGTAGGAAGACGTTAATCGATGGTTAATGATGCCATCAAGACACGATACTATCTTTTCGTTACTTGTCTATTGCGAATATAAAAGGGGAGTAAATTCACAGTTGCAAATGTAACTGTTTACAGAAAGAAATCTTAATTTCTGATCGGAAAATACACTGAACATTCTAAAGTTTTCGAAAAACATTATTTAAATAAAAATTTTAGACCTACTTACGTACCTTAAATTTGAATGTTAACGGGAGATTTGCAGAGGAAACCTTTTCAATAGTTATGAAGTTATCGTACAGCTGAAAGAGAATAATATAGCTTTAATGTATTAATTTATAATTCGATACTAAATCATTTTATAATAGAAAAAGTTTTAAACGTTAATATTCAACCTCTTTATTATTGGAATAATTTTATGAAAGGCAATGCAATAAAATTGAAAATAACGCTCACTCATTATTATCATTCACAATTTTTTATATAAAACCCATTTCTACTACTAGAATTAAACTTTTGCTACTTTATATTAATTCACGACATAAGAAATTCTGGTTAATGTTACCTATGGTTCCAAAATGGCGGCTCGTCTCTGATTCCAGCAAATAGAAGAAAGGAAACGATCTAACCTAACCTATTCTAATAATTTTGTTGATAATAATTATGATAATTTATTAGAATAGGTTAGGTTAGGTTAGAACTTGCGTCCCCACTGTTTCCTTTCTTTTATTTGCTAGAATCAGAGGCGAGCCGCCATTTTGGAACCATAGGTAACATTAACCGAAATTTTTAATAATGAAATATCATAAGGGATGGAAACACACATGCAGTTAATTTGTTGCCGGGAAAGTTAAGCAATTTGATGCTGATGTTTTCCATTTACAAAATACAGTAATTTCCTCCTAACTCAAAGTAATTGCAAAAGAAACTTGGCTCATTTAATAAAGTCAGAATTATTGATGTGTTTTACTATAAAAGTAAAAATATTTTAATAATAAACCACTAATACAAGCTGCAACAAATTCATCATCTGTGTTAACTACTTAATGGAAAGTAATGATTACATACCGCAGATGTCAGGCAAGAAAGCGCCCAGCAGATAGAAATTAATCCAATTAGCAGAAAAAAGGATGAGACTATAAAAAGAATTGTCATTATCGGTGGTAATTTAACAAATAACGTCGCATACCACAAGAAAGAAGTCCCGTAGAGAAAGCAGGTGTATACAAAAGGAGAAAGTATATCCCATTCTTCGTTTATCATTCGGATATATCCCCAAAATTCCACATGTTTGTGCAAAATATCTTCCAATGTCTCACGCAAGAAATAATCTTTAATATTTATATTTTTTATTTCTTCCGACAGCTTCAGAAATCTTTTATACACTATAAATAGAATAGCTGAATTTATATAAGCGAAGAATGCGATTTGACTCGTAGAATAAATGATCCACAATGCATAAATAAAAGAGACAAGAAATGCTTCGGTGTCTGATCCGTTTTGTTTCTTTATTTCCGCATAGAATGTAACTCCGGTCATTACGGTAATCGTAATAAATTCGAAAAATAACCAAGATAAGAAAGGCAACAATTGATTATGTATAGCATCGATTATTTTCCATTCTTCCTTATAACTGCCGACAACACAGTGACAGTTGATTTTTCTTCGTTTCAGTATACTAAACTGAACAGCAATATATACCGAGAACAATGTAGTGACAACCGATGCTACCAGTGCATAATCTCCAAACATTTTGACAGCTCTTAGAAAGTAAAGATTCATATCGTAGAATCTTATGAGAGAAGACAAAGCCATGGCCCATAGAAATACTTCTATCAATGAAGTATACAACTTAAATAAGGTGGATCGAAAATATTTCTTTGCGATTTTTTCGTCTTCCATGCATTGACACGGTTTCCAAAAATATAGTCCGAATATCATAGCTGAATTAAGTACTGGAGCGAGGATAAACCCGATACAACGTTGTTTCTCGTGGAATGGGGGCATCTTGTATTTCTCTGAAGACTACGAATATTCAGTGCTGTTCGAATAATGTTTTATTTGAGATAAACAAAATTTGGTTTTCTTTTGTTAGGTTTGTTGCTACGATGAAATAGTGACCAACTGAAATTAAATTGAGTTTATATAACTTTTATAGATATGAGCATTGCTTCTACATTCGTATATAATCAATTGATATACATCATTGAAATTGGAAACTGTCGTAGAAAACATATTTATGGTATGTATAAATTTTGAAACCATTAGATTGTATCTATATTTTGACAAAGATTTATTCTGCACTCGGAAAAATTATTATACTGAATAATGCTGTACATTTTCAAGGTATTATAGATTATTTCGTATTGTATAGAAAAAATTCCATTAATTTTATGCGTTATTTTCTCATCTAATCCGAGTACAACAGAAATCATAACCAGATAAAATTGCCATTTATTTAAGAGACTCGCTATTTATACATACAGTATATCGGGCGATGATCGAGAATCGCGTCGCTCTCTCTGCTAAGCCTATCGCGTGTTTAACAGGCAGTCCGACAGATGTTGATGCGAACACGCTTGCTATCGCTCGCGGTTGGCTACTACTACGCGCTTCTTTGCGGCTTGTTCACTGATGTAAAAGGTTTTCTATTAGCCCGGCTAGTGACAGTCATCTCCCGGAGGGATAGGTTAGGTTAGGGTAGGGTAGACGGTTAATATTACCTTAGGTTCCAAGATGGCGGCTCGTCTGAATCCAGCAAGGAAACTGTGGGGACGCACGTTCTAACCTAACCTAACCTATTCTAACAAATTACCATAATTATTAGCAACCAAATTATTAGAATCGGTTAGGTTAGAACGTGCGTCCCCACAGTTTCCTTGCTGAATTCAGACCAGCCGCCATCTTGGAACCTAAGGTAATATTAACCGGATAGACATGCCGTAGTACTACCTGACCACGAGCAATAGCGAGCCTGTCGGCTGGTGAGGGGCATACGAGGTCGAGGAGTGCGGGGGCGTGCGAAAATACCTTAGCGAAGAGAACTACGCGACTCCCAATCATCGCGCGATATACTGTATGTATAAATAGCCTCATCCTTTATTTAATTAGTAACTGTAGCTACTTTACATAAGAGATATTTTTTAACAAAATGTAATATATCTATACAATAGACCCATATAACACGGTAGATACGTTCCGTGTTATATGAATCCGTGTTGTACGAGTCCCTTAAATACACGAGCCAATCACAACCCGGCACTTGTGCAGTTCAGGGGCTACGGCTGTTTGAAAGATTTTCTTCCATAAAATTAATCAATTCTAGACTAATTTGACTCAAAATTTGCAAATCACATATAATGTTTTAAGAATAATCCATATAAACTATGGTATAAACAAAAAATTGTAGGGTTACTTACCGAGTGTGCACCGTTCGACGACCCCATTGCTTAAGCTTGTTTTCGTCATGGAGCGGTTTGTCGAACGGCGGACGAATTAACTGATAAGTTATTCTTTCTGCGAAAATTTCGCTAAACTTTGGAGACATCATTAATAGAAATATAGTTTTTATGGCCGTTGAATAATAAACGTTTTTTATTTGGTCCAGTGCTCGTTTAAACTCAACGGTTTGTACAATATCCGCTATTGGTCCAGATTCGACCAATTCTGTCGCAACACGAGTCTGCGATGACCTTTTACCGTGTTATACGAGTCTCTTTTTAGCGTGTTATACGAACACAATCGCAATTTTTTCGCCGTGTTATATGAATCCGTGTTATGGGGGTCTACTGTACTTAAATTAATATGTAAAGCTAGAATGTTTGTTCGTTTAGTAGAAGTAATTTCGGGGTCTACGGAAACAATTTTTAATATTCTTTATTATTGGAAAGCTTATCTCTTCTACATACACATAAGCTATGCACGATTATCATATTTAAATACAAAAATCCACCAAAAGATGGCTTTTATCTTGTGTCGCTACATTTTCGTTTGTCTGATTGTTTGTCCACGAGCAACCTACTTTGCCATCCTGTAGGCTTTTCTAAACTTATTATCGACTTTTCGGTTTTGATTCATGCAGTTTGAGTAGTTGTTTATATGCTTTCTGTATCTTGTCTTGGTTGTTTATTACTTATAATAATTTATTTTTGTTATCAGATACAGTGATAAAAAGCAAATTATCTTCCCTTAAATAAAAGTAGTTTTGTAAGTAGGTGTACAGTGTTTTTATGTGTTTTAATATTAAACGTGACATACAGTTATTTAATAATAAGAATTAGTCTTATGTTATCAGATATCTACCTACATAAATTGTGTTGTGTTAGTTACTTTCCAGGGTTACACATGGGCGATTGAGCTTTATCAATGATTACGTGTCTTAGAGAAAGTCACTACTTTTCGATGTACTATACGTAAACCTGCCTGTATATATCTCACTTCTTTTTGTTGATTTTATCTTACAAAATTCTTAACCTTTGTGCTGAAAACTGGAACAAATTCCTCATACCTAGTCTCTCCTAGCCTGCGAGAAACATATACTACCCCAATAACGAGAACAACTGAACACTCGTTTCGTCTTCAAGAGAAATTTTTAATAAACGTCAGTATCTTACATATCATGATACACTATTTTTACTTTAAAACAATAACGGTATCACTACTTACAATTTACAAAATAGTTTGGACAATTTTTGAATTTCAATAAATGCCGATGACATAATTTAAAAGCATGGTAAAAGATCACACATTCCTACCCGTAATGTTACGTGACCACTACGTAAACTAACTTTTACATTTAACTTAATACAGACATACCTCGGTTTTCGAACTTAATTCGTTACTAAAAATTGTTCGAAAACCGATTTATTCTGAAACCGAAACAATTTTTCCATAAGAAACAAAATAAAATGGATTAGTTTGTTCTCGATCACCAAAACAATACACTTTTAATCGTTTTTAGCTGTATTTCATACATAAAAATGCATACAAATGCAATATATTATATTATCTATATCTACATCTAAATCAATTCTATATACAGTATGTATCAGAAGCAAAATGTCCTGTCAACGCCAACCGAAACCTAAACAAATACAGTACAGTGAAGGCTTATAAATACATCCAACTCTGACTGCCTGAATGAAATATAACCAAATCTATCAAAACAGGAAACAAATATCAAATTAATGCGGTTTTTATGAATTAACATGCGACGTGAGCCCGGTGTTTCTTAGATTTTTGAAGCAGAGTGGAATTGAAAGAGGGTGGTAAAAACAACGGTCTTAGTAACTAAAACATGCATTTATTAACACGAGTATTTATAATAATGAAACTGAATAACAAAAAAACTTTCACGCAAGCTCAGCGGTGGTCAACAGTTTTTGCCTCTGGGCCGAATTAGAAACAAAAATTTTTTCACGGGTTGAACGAAATGTTAAAATAAAATCATGTTAAGTAGAAATACGCTGAACCGGGCGGCAGGTCAGGTTTGTTCGAACAGATGTTACTGACGCATGCACAATGTCATTTTACAATGCGAAGAAACGTACAAGCAAAAAAAAAAGGTCGACTGGCAGGCGGCGCTCTGCGTCATACGTCAGCGTGAACAGAGTGACATGGCGGAACGAAAGGTGAGTTTCAGTGAGTGTGGGGTGTTTCGTTCTTCAAATAGTGTAATTTTATAACAGACGAATACAAAAGTTGTAAATCTCTACAATGGAATTTTTTTTAAAAAATGAAGTATCGCGAATCATCCATTTGACCAATTATTGGAAGTTGAGTAGCTAATATTGAAATATTAATCGCGGGCCTCATAAACCCATTACGCGGGCCGTATCCGGCCAGCGGACCGTATGTTGGCCACCCCTGTGCTAGCCAGTCAAATATAAAAATTCATTTTTGTTCCATTGCAGAACTTTGAACATCCAAATTTTCCAAAAGTATAGAGCATCAGTTTATAGATCTACATTGTTTAGGTGTTAGTCCGGATGTTCCAATGGATTTAAAAGATGTTCTTCGATCACACACACACATACACAGACAAACACAATATCATTGTACAGGAAGATATACATCATTTAACCTTTATTCAAACTTTTGCACTCACGCACTTACACGTCCTCGTTCTGTGTAATTCGACACAATGAAACAACCCGAACGCTCGCTTTTCACAAATCCAACTCCTGGGTCCTCGTCCCGGAAAGTGACAACGCCAATTTTAAAGATTAAAACACTTTAAAATATCGCTTCATTAATGTTGACTTTCTTCACGTTAATCTTGGTCTCTGTCGAAAGCAGAAGAATAAAATTTCACAGATTATCGTCAAAATTTAAGTAATTACTTACCTTACTCTTTTAATAATGACAACAGTAGTTTCATGGAATTAAATTTTTTACTAGAAAGGCAAAGAAGGCGCATTGTCAGAGTCATTCTTTCGTATCTAAAAGGGTCCCAGTAGAATTTATCGAATATTGACACCATATGCCAGTGGTTTTCAACCTTTTTGTACCTGCGCCCCCCTTTAAAAAAAAATTGTTGCGCCCCCTTAATTTTTCTAACAATCTAATTTCATAAATACTCAACTGATATTATAATTTATTTAATGGGCTACAAAATAATATACAATATTATGTAAAAATATACATAAAAAAATAATCATTTATTATAAGAAATAATAATTTTAAATGTACTAAAAATAATGTACTATTATAACAGTTATGAAATTTACCTCAATATTAATTTAGAAGTTACCAAAGCGAAGTGTTTCATTCTATATATCAACGTGGTTATCACAAGCACTACTAACGAACTAATTCTGTTCATAGACAACAGAAAAAAAAAACAGGTGCTTCTGTTTACTGAAGTTTGGCGCGAGTAAGCACGAGAATACCCGGGATGTTCCGAGTGCTTGTCTTTTGTTTCATCGCCCCGCCGGCGCTCGGCTCCAAACGCGAAAGCGAGATGTTTTCGTTCCAGCAAGAGTATGGATGGATGTTTTAGCATTTGTACCCGAAAAATTCGCGGCGAGGATTGTGGATTACGTATATACCTATTTTGCTGATTCATTTTTTTGACACCTATTCGACTTTTTTGGTTTGTATTCGAAAATGATATTTTGGAAACAGCTGCAAGCCCCCCTTGCAACAGTCTCGCGGCCCCCTAGGGGGCGCGCCCCACAGGTTGGAAACCACTGCCATATGCACTTCCAGTGAACGGTTCGACTATTTCCATTATAATTCATCTGTATAAGTATTTTTTCTTCAAAGCATTCTACAGAAATTAACAAACCATTACGGTGGAGGAGACTTAGAGCAGAAATTATGGAAAATAAAAATGTAATAAATCATCATCATCATGAAGTTGAACATAAACGTACGAAAACGTTAGTTTTCTTACTTAAAAATTCCCTCAGCAACTTATAAGGTGGTGGTTACTGGAATATATTATCATGAGGTTTATAATTTTATGTTTTTGCTTTTAGTCAAATTTGAATTATTTGCTTTCCAAATTGTTTAAATGGAAAGATGTAATTTGAGCGTCACGAATACAAGTAGTTGATGGATTCTCCCTTAAAACTGTAGATCGGGGATGGCGATCTTTTGAGTTCGCATGCCATACAATGAACGTAATTATATTTTAAAATATTTGTCTATGGTTTCTCCCGATGTACCACCTTTGGCAAGCCAACCTTACAGTAAATTCTCAAAGACACCAGAGCAAACACACACAAAAAAAAAGTTACTCGAAACGAGATTGTTAACTTAATTGAAGTTGAATAGCATTTTATAGTCGTTATCACCTTCTGTAATTGAAAAGACTTACCATAATTAAGCTAGCGTTTACATTAAAAAATCAGTATTTTATTAGTGTCAAGAAAACTTGATTTATTAAGTTAGAAGATTCTTGATAATCCAGACGTTACTTAATGACCGGATTATCAACAGTCTATTACAGTCTACTGACTCAATACAATCAGTAGACTCATTTTTCGTTTTGGCTTCAAATTCAGGTTCTGCGGAGTTGTTACTGCAATCAATCAACAGAATCTCGTGTCTGCAGTTGGGTTTTTGCCATTGTTTTCTGTGTTGTTTCTTCGCTTTTCTCATCACCACGGGAATAGTCTTTTCGTTGTTGTTCGAAGCATCGTCCCTGTGCATCTCGCTGAGAATTGCCACCAGCCATTCGGCGATTCTTATATGTTCCTGTGGAAGATTTCAATTGCCGAACACGAGGATTAGAAGCTTGCAACGTGGAAGATTGCCCATAATGACACTGTAATAATGGCTGAAAATTTGGACTTAAATCGGGTGCAGGAAATCTAAAAGATCGAAAATTAGAACAGTAATTGTTCCTCATATCAGCCTTTTGATGCGTTGTTTCCGAATTGAAACTATTTAGAGAGGAAATTTTGAAAATAGTAGTTTCGATTTGTTGATGGCACAGGGAGTCGTAGTTGAGGCACAAACAATAATCTGTGTTGCTGTTGATTTTTTGTGCTCATATAGCTCCTCTGGTCTTTATGTTGAAAATTGGGACGAACAGAAGAATCCAGATTTGCTAATACGTGCCCGAAGTCATTGTTGTTATTATTCCACAGCAAATAAGGGTGTCTTAAGAATTCGCCTATTTTGCAAACTTCGAGATTTAAAAAAAATCACATAATTAAAAATTACATCCGAGCATTGTAACGTTGTTACAATAAATAAAACTTTTCTAGTAATTACATTCAATAATACTTCAATGAACAAACAGTGTGTTATATAAATACGGATAGTTTAGTTAGTGAACGCATATTTGATGTTTATTTTTAAGCCTCTAATCTATATTGGTATCAGATGGAGGAAAGAACACTGCGCAGAGAAAAACACAACTCTCCATTTATAAATTTCAAAAATTTATTTGTTTCTCAGGTATATTTAATAAGAAAAAACACTGATGATAAAGTTGAAGTGAAGACACGGTACATCATCTTGTTGGCCAAAGCCCTCAGGAATTAGCATCCGCGAAAGCCAATAATAATAATCAGCGACAAGCGTGTAAAAAAACTACAAAATGTCATCATTTTCTTTTATTTAAGAATAAATGCAAATGGAGTCAAAATCACAACGGTAAAATGTTTTAAAAAGTGCATTAAGACCTTCGTGGACATTAACCGCAGTCTTGATCAATTCGAAGAACTGCTCTGTATATTTGAAAAAAAGTTTAACTTAATATATAGCTATATAAGAAGATATTAAAAAAAAAGTTACGACGAAAAATTGGCAGTACATATGAGTAATTGACTATAAACTTGCCCCAGTGTTATCGTTAGGGCATTTAAAAAAAATCTATTGAAGGTCTTCGGACAAGAATACGTTAACGTAGATTTTCCAGTTTCTGCACAAAAAAAATCACTCACTTTCTGATTTTGCCCCGTAATTAGGACAGGTCGCGAGTAAATAACTCTAATTGAGGCTGACAGGTACGAGTAATTAATGGGCAGATGATTTCCAGACTCGTGACCGACGTAAGTAGAAATTGAACAACAAACGGAGTTAACACGTTTTTGCCTTAAGGTCTTCAACTATTCTCTACTTCCAGATAAGAGAAAAGAAATAATAGAAAAGAACTCTTACTTTTGAAAGCCATTGTTGGCGTCTATGTTTACACAACACTTCTTTCATATTTATTTCTATCGAATTCATCCTCCTCATGGAAATAAACAAGTCAATTTTATCTATATTGCCGACGTCGACATCTATGGGAATACATAAAATTATCTAAGAAAGCAAGAAACAAATAGTAAATCTCAACAATTACTTACAGTCTTTTAAAATTAATTTTAGTTTGAACCTATAAAATTGTTCTTTAGAATTACACTTCTGGCATAGTATCAGTGTCAGAAGTAACATATTTGTCATTAAACATGTGACGGGATTTCGTTCGTGATTCCGAGGTTCCCAGTAGCATTTATCTAATCTCAACACCATGTGCGCATCGAACGATCGGTCGACTATCTCCATAATAATTCCCCTGATGCTGTATCTATCTTTCGATATGATCTATGGAAATAGACAAAACATCGGATAAGATAAACAAATGAAAATGTCGCAAAAAAATAAGACATTCCCCGTGTAACACAGTAGATAGGTTCGTGTCATGCAAATACTGCAAGGACTAGTTCAAAAACACAGGGTTAAGTTTTAGTCCCGTTAAACCGGGATATTTTCTTTAGATTAAGATCTACGAGAAGGCTTAAAGTGTCGGTAATATCTTGATTTTTCTCTACTTTCTCATAAAATCTGATAAATTCACTGGCTTTTCCTTTCACCAACAGGATTTTTAACAATTTCAAGTTTTAATTTAATGCATAAAAATAAAAAATGGCGACAATCATTTGTGTTAATTTTGAGCACTATTGTACGATCGTTTCTCATTAATTAAAGAAAACAAAGGAAAAGGGACGAAACAATATTTTAAAATCCGTGCGCTGATACCAGACATCCTTCTCCAACCGCGTTATTGTTTTAGTAATGCAGTGTTGGACGGGGGATACCTGTGTATATTTTTATGGAGGAAAACAGTACCTGAACGTTTTCGCTTAATCTTTGAAATTCGCGAGTGGAAGAAAGCCAGTTACGGAAGTCACGTCTAAGGCGAGGAAATTCGTTCAACATGTGCTGAAATCTTCTGTCTTCATCTCTTCTTCTATTCTAAGAAATGAATCGATTTAAAAAACAGATGATGTAATTAATGAAAGAAACTCTTTAAGTTAATTATATTTGAATTAATTGAATTTGTGTGATAACGCTAACGAAATTTTACCTGAAATCGTACATTCATCCTTGCACCTAAGACACGGAGGTACTCATTTCTATTGTCTGCAAACAAAAAAAATTATGACTAGGACTAGTCTCCAGACTACCGAAAACTACCCCAGAAACGGAAACGGAAAAGTGACGTCACTTCCAGTCTGTAGCTCTACCAAAGCTAGCGTATGAAAAATTCATCTTTTCCGTTTGACCTTTCGTAATGTTTTGACGAATAGAAAAACAATTTGCTCTTGTTACGTCTCGTTATATGGGAGGACAGGGAGTTCTAGTCTACCGTGTGACTCCACGCGTGATGGATGATGGAATAGTTGTTCTAGCCAGATGACGACATTTCTTACCGTAGCTGAGTAGCGTAGTCTGCAGCGTGACAAGTGATTTTCCGAGTGCCATATGCAGTAGCGCGTTATTCTATGGAGAAAAAGTGCAATTGCCTGGGGTCCCCCACCTGCAAGGGACCCAAACCAATCTTTTACAAACTCATTATTGTAGTAAGAATATCGAAAATTTAAATTTCTGCCATATCTTTGGTGGAATTTTTGGGGTGGAATCTCCCACTAATATACTGCGCTACAGTATATTACTGGAAGATTCCACCCCAAAAATTCCACCAAAGAAAACTGAAGTCAACACTATACGTGTGCCCTATTTCAATTTTTTGACTCCCTCTGAAGGCATAACAAATTAAAAATTAAAATTTAAATATTCGGTAAGCATACTTAAATTTATTTTTTGTTGTTTCTTCTCAGTTTACCATTAAACATTTTAATATTTGAAATTCTATGTTGTATATTCATATACAAACATTGGACATTTTTAAAATGATAAAACGTAGAAAAGGTTTCTTTCTATATCAACAAAACGCAATTGTTCTGTTAAACGGTTCTACTTACCATAAGCCCTTACGATTGTCATTCCAATTCTGTAACATCGATTGAGTCGACAATAGGAACAATGCAATATATCTTCGTCGGTAGAACAGTTACCAGTATTCTTGGAACAAACTGGGTCATAAAAGGATCTTACACAACTTGCAAAAAATGTCTGGCATAGTTGACAAGCAATTCCTATAGTGTCTGGTCTTTCCTGCAAACATACTGGACACACCTTGAAACACGAGCAAGTTGAAACAGTACTCTTAAAATGTTCGTTTCCAGCTGGAAAGGATAATTAATTATTTATTCATAAAGACAATCGTGTGGAAATTGCAGCACACTTACATCCGACAGGTGTAAAATCTCTATTCCATTGCTTTTCCATCATTTAAAAAATGTCGAGGAAGTCTTGAAAATCACGGGAGCCGAAGGAAATTCACAAAGTGACTTTTTAAATACGTACGAATTTAAGAAAGACACAAAAATATCTGAATTTCACGAAGCAATTTAAATATTTTTAATTAAAACTTACGAAATGAATTAAAATCCTAAATAGAAATCGCTTCGAAAACAGCTTAAAACCTTTGACAGAGTGAGACATCACGTCTTCCATACGTATAAAAGTGCTGTCGAAGGTTATGCCGCTGCACCAATATGCAAATTTGGCATCTTCGATATTAATTAATTTGAATATAAATTATTAAATCGTAAATAATATTTAAGGAATTTTAATCGTCGATTTATATAATGTTTCAACAATTAAAGAAATGCCTTTTTGTTTAGTATCACGATTTCCATCCCGAGATGCAATTCGGGACGTCACGGATTTTTGACATGCAGCAGAGACATGAACTAAAGTCGCGTATTGTAAATGCTGTAAGCAGGGTTTAATTACTATTAATCTCGTACCCTAAAATAAAATATAAAATAATATAACTCACACATTGAATGTGTGAGTTATATTATTGGTATATCAAAGGTGAATTCGAGATGTGCCATGCGGAGGTTAATACATTGCAAGACTTTTTTTCATCATTTTATTCGCAGATGCAAATTATTTCCAAAGTTCGTGATACAAATATGAGATGAATTAACAATAATAAACATTGCTTAGCAAAAGAAGTATGAGCAATAGTCGCATACAAATGCTCCAAAACCATCGTGATTTCAGCGCATTTGATGCTCTTCATCGAGAGGTTTTCTTTAGTAAAACATCCATCATTATGTATAAGCTTATTAAAGATGTTACGTTGATAGCAGGACTTGTTCAGAAATTAAAAATTACTTCTGTCAGTCTCTTTATTATAGAGGTTGAGGCCGTCGTATTCAGCCTGAAACGTGAACGGCGGACGATCCGAGCGCCGCCATCTGGCAATTCTAGACGGTCGATAATGACGTTCGCTTCGTCTAGAATGGCGAGTATACGATCGGTTAAACTTCTTCATTTTTTTGTGTTTGGGGTTAAAATTATGACCTATTTTATTAAAATAAGAATTATTTAAGCATTTACGAACGACATTGTAAAGAAACAGACGATTTTAATCCAGAAATTATTTAGTATTTTTTAATGTAATGTGAAGTGACCACAAAAACTCTAAGGCTGTGTTCACTTTTTTTTTTATTTTCGCACAGTAAGCATTTAATTAAAATTATATTTGTAGTCTAATGATGAGGTATTACTCTTGTTGGATCAGTATGAAAGTGATGAAGAAGCCATTTTATTATATCATATTACTAAAGATCTACCTGTGACAAAATCAAGAATAAATTTAAATGAAATGACTGATTCTAATTGCTTATTTTATTTTCGGTAAGTGATGTATTTATAAATGAAATTAAATACTTAAAAAAAGAGTAAATATCTTATAAAATTTTTAATTTTAACAGATTTTCAAGAGACGATTTGTTTCATCTGCATTCTCCTTTACCGCTTCCATCTGTAGTCATTTGTGAAAATGGATCACGCTGACTTGAAATTGATGCATTATGTATTTTATTACGAAGATTAGTTTATCCTAATAGACTATGATATTTCTGTTTTGTTTGGGAGATTAAAAAATGTGCGTGAAACACTAAATATCATTTACAATAGCCATTCCATACAAAGTTGTTATTGAATATCGATGAAATAAAACTAACAAGAGAAAAATTAAAATTATTTAGCCAAGTAATAACAGCAAAAGGTGCTCCTTTGACAAATTGTTGGGGGTTCGTAGATGGAACGGCACGTCCTGTTTGTCAATCAAAAATACATCCAAGGGTCTTCGGTGGCCATAAACGTATACATTGTTTGAAATTTCAATCATTGGTTACACCCGACGGTATGATTGCTAATTTATTTGGACCAATAGAGAGAAGACGTCGTGACAATGAAATGTTAAGAGAATCTAATTTGTTAGAGCATTTAGCTTGTTCCTTGTTCCGTAATTCCTTGTTCTGAGAACGGGACCCAATTTGTTTTATATGAAGATTCTGGTTATCCTTTGCGTCAACACCTCATTACACCATACCCAGGTGCTAGCTTAACACACGAGAAAGAAGTATTTAATTTCAGGAAGAGTTCAGTAAGAAAGTGTGTGGAATGGATATTTGGGAAAATAATTCAGATATTTGCTTTTCTAGATTTAAAAAAAAAATTGATGTTGTATCTTCAGCCTGTTAGTAAACTGTATTGTTGGTGCACTACTTACAAACTGTCACACACGCTTATACAGTAGTACAACAACAGATTACAGTGGTGCCTCGTATAACGTACTGTACGCCTCGAATAACGGATGCTGCGAACAACGGACTTTCTGTTTGGCCGTTACGTGACTCGAGCAACGGACTGGCTGGGAACAACGGACTTTCTGCGAACAAGTACGAATGATGTTTTCACTCTTTTGCCGTTGCCAATGACAATCAGCATTTTTTAGATGTTTTCCCCTTCTTGGCTTCCCAGAATAGCTTCTTGATATAGGTATTTTGGGAGCCTCCGAAAACAGTTGCTCTTTGGCTGCAGAAGAGTAAGCTGTTTTTTTTCCTTCTTATTCTTTGTCCAACCTGCCTGTCCATTGGAAGTCTAACCAAAAAGCCTGGGTGACCCAGGTTGTCTTTAAGGAATGGATCCTGGAAACCTTTGCTCCTGCTGTAAAGAAATGCTTACTGGACAAAAAGCTGCCGCTCAAAGCCCTACTGATACTGGGCAATGCCCCTGGTCACCAAAAAGACCTGGAGGAGATCCTGGAAGAAAGCTATCCTTTTTTCAAGGTGCAGTCTTTGCCAGCGAACACCACTGCCATCCTTCAGCCAATGGATCAGCAATCATTGTCAACTTCAAAACACTGTACACCAGAGCTCTCTTAATGAAGATATTTGAAGAACGTCAGCTTTGTGGAGACATGACTGTCCGAAAGTTCTGGAAAGAGAAGTTTGATGTTCTTGTGGCAATCAGACTCATCCAGAAAGCCTGGGGAGAAGTCACGCAGAAGACCCTCAATTCAGCTTGAAAGAGGCTTGTTCTTGAATGGACCCAGGAAGAACCAGCTGAGGATACAGAAGTGGTGAACGAGATCATTTCGACAGCCCGAGAGTTGGAATTGGAGGTGAAATGGAGGATGTGGAGGAGCTCATTGAAGAACACCAAGAAGAGCTGACAACTGAAGAGCTCCAAGCACTTTTGGCCCAGGAACATGAAGAAGCTCAAAGGGAAGCTTAATCTGACAAGGAGGAGGAGGAATCTAATCAACTAATTTCAACTGCTGCCATCAAGGACTTCCTTGTCAAATGGGAAGAGGATCCGGAGTTTACCAACACTCACTATCCAAACACAGCTGAGGCCAACAGGATCAATGATTTCCACAATGACACCCTTGCCCGTCATTTCCGACAGATGTTAAAGAAGAAAGAGAAACAGACCACCTTGGACATGTTTTTCAAGAAGCCGGCTGCCAAAATACAAAGGATGGAACAAGAGGAGTTGACCCTGCAAGCCCCGGTAGCCTCTCTTGAATCTGACTCTGATTAAAAAACAATAAAAAAGAGACCTGCTGCAATGTGTAGAAAGTGTGTGTCTGTATGAATGTGTGAAAAAAGTGTTCCTCCACCTCCTCCTCACAATATCTGACTATCCGGCATAATTGGTGACAGCTCCATTTTCATTCTTTTATGGTACAGTACGGTTACTTTATGCAGCGGAACGAATTAGATGTTTTAACATGTATTTCTATGGGAAAATGCGTTTCGTATAACGGACTTTTCACTTAACGGACTTGCACCTGAAACAAATTAAGTACGTTATATGATGCACCACTGTATGTTAATTGTTTACCCTCCAAATTGGACAAATACTTAGAATGTAATCAATAAATATATAAAGAATT
The DNA here is from genome assembly GCF_030686945.1 of Centruroides vittatus. Classification (NCBI taxonomy): domain Eukaryota; kingdom Metazoa; phylum Arthropoda; class Arachnida; order Scorpiones; family Buthidae; genus Centruroides; species Centruroides vittatus. The sequence continues at coordinate 1,087,548 of NW_027122673.1, forward strand.
TTTTCAATTTTATAAAAATTTTTATTCAATTTTATAAAACACTTTTCAATGTTATAAATTTTTTTCATTTTATAAAATTTTTTTCAACTTTTATTCAAAGTTCTCAAAAGTATTTCTACAGGGTGACAATAATTAACCCATACAAAGTTTGTAGCAATGCTGCACCTGAACTTTTTTACTGTCACCAATTTACATACTATTGTTTAATTTTCCATGATTTCCTGCCCGTGTAGATGTACTTTCGATGTAATAAGGGTTAGTTCTTTATTTTTTTAATGGTGTCGAACAAATGTTGTGCAATTTTGGAGCTATTCCGGCAAGGAAAGCATCAATGTGAAATTGTTCGTCTGCTTGGTGTTCCAAAAATGACAGTCTCAGATGCAGTTCGGCGATTCAAGGAGCTTGGCCACAATGGTGACTGTCCCGGACGTGGAAGAAAGCGCACTGTCAACACGTCTAGGAACCGCAAGATCATCACAAAGCGAGTTGACTGACATGCGAAGGTCTCCATGAGAAAAATTGCTCGTGAGATCAGAATCAATCGCGAATCGGTGCGGTTAATGGCGAAAAAGGAACTCGTACTCAAGCCCTACAAGTTCCAAAAGGTTCAGCTCCTCACCGATGAAAACAAGTGCGTGAGACTCCAAAGATCCCGTTAACTCAAACGTCGGGCCGCAGGTCGACAATGAGAGTGCATTCTCTTCACAGACGACAACCTTTTCTCCGTACAACCATCAAAATGACAGGAACTGGTCCGCGGGGGCTCCTGGAAGCTCAGCCGTCATCGAACATCACAAAATTCAATGTCAGTCATGGTTTGAGGTGGAATTTGTGCGAGCGGCAAGACACCCCTTGTTTTCGTCGATCAAGGGGCCAAAATCAATCAAGATGTGTACCACCATGACATTCTCGAGGCTGTGGTACTTCTGTGGGCTCAGCACCATTTTGTCAGTGCGAAATGGACGTTTCAGCAGGACTCGGCGCCGACACACAGGGCGAAGAAGACTCAGGAGTGTGCAAGGCTCATTTTCCCGATTTCATCTCGTCTGCGGAATGGCCACCATACTCGCCGAATCTGAACCCAATGGACTACAGTGTGTGGTCCATTTTGGAGGCCAGGGCCTGTTCTAAGCGCCATGAAAGTTTGGAGTCGCTGAAGCAATCCTTGCGCTGGGAGTGAGACAAACTGTCTCCAGAAGAATGCGGCCCATCGCTGAGAATTTCAAAACGCGTTTGGGGCTCTGCATCAAAGCGAAAGGGGAGTCCACTTTGAAACTGGCTGAATATCTGATTAATACGTAAAGTATTGTCACTGTTATATGCTGTTGTTTTGCTAATTTTCATTTCTTTAATAAATTTACGATACAAAAAACTTGTACGGGTTAATTATTGTCACCCTGTAATAACACTTCTTTCCTCTCCATCCCGCTTCAGTCTTGCTTCTCTCTCTCTCTATTCTCTCTAAATCAAATTTTGCTTTTTCCAAATCTAATTTTTCTTGTTTCAGTTTCAGTCGTTTTCTATTTAAATTTAATTCTTATTGTTTCAACTGATGCTCTTGGTCTTGCTTGCTTTGTAAGTATAAGACAAGAAAGTTTTTTTTTGTGACATTGGTATCTTCATCTAAAAATAATTAGAAATGTATAATTATTATACGATTCTTGTAATAATTATAATATAAAGAATTTTTAAGTTTTTATATTTACCAGATGGAAACTCAAGAGATGATACTGTTAAAGATGTCGTCGCTGCATCCCTAACTTCCTGTCCAGCAGTGGCTTATGGTGGCAATTTCTCAGATATTATCTGGGCCTCATATTTTAACTCTTATTTCTTGTAGAAGTTGATTACGTTCTGTAAATGTCTTTTCTGTTCCAGATCTTCGCAAACTGACTCGATCATCCTGAAAAGAAAACTATGATAGGCTATTTCATGAACACAGCTATAAAAATTTTATCGACACTTCACATCACTTGCTAAAAAATTGATTAATTAAATCATTTCTGGATTAAAATCGTCTGTTTCTTTACAATGTTATTCGTAAATGCTTAAATAATCGTTATTTTAATAAAATAGGTCATAATTTTAACCCCAAACACAAAAAAGTGAAGAAGTTTAACCGATCGTATACTCGCCATTCTAGACGAAGCGAACGTCATTATCGACCGTCTAGAATTGCCACATGGCGGCGTTCGGATCGTCTGCCGTTCACGTTTTGCGCTGATACGTGGGCCTCAACCTCTCTATTTTATACTTCTGAAACTAATTTACTATTCGTTGACAAAAATATAATTACATTTTGTGCATTGATTGGAGGTTATAAATGATAGTTTCAACAAGGTAATTCTCTCATTCGTGTCTCAATGTCAACAAAAAATTGGTTTAAAGAAGAAAATATTGATATAATATTGAGTGGCCTTCGTGTAGTCCAGATTTAAATCCCATTGAAAATTTATGGGGGATTTTAACAGCCATCGTTTATCAAAATGGGAAACAATATGAATCTGTAAATCAATTGAAAATTGCAATAATGGATACATGGGATGAAATTAAGAATGAACAATTAAAAAAGTAATAAACTCCATGCCTAACTGAATTTTTCAAGTAATTATAGCCGAAGGGGGTGAAACAAAATATTAAGTGTTTAAAATATATTTAAAATTTATTTTTTATGTAATTTTAGAAAGCGAATCTACACTTTGGTAACAAGCAAAAAGTGATAACTTCTATTATATTTCTTATAAGATAAAAAGCTTGAAAATGATATTTTTGTAATCGTCTTAAAACGTATAAAACTGTTTTCTAATAAAATACTTAAATAAATTTTGAAAAATCACAAAATTTGTGGTGTTCTTATACTTTTGTAACGGACTGTATATCTGGGAGGCAAGATGGCCGTCTACTACCTTGTCATAATACTGTAGAAGTAAAGTTGTTCTTTCCGACATCTACCGTCAACAGTGTAATACGTCCGTACATTTTCGGATATACTTTTCCAAGCACTTTTCGGATTTTCATACGCATGGGGAATTTGCAGCCACTACTTCACTCAACAAAAGTATGTCGTGATAAGAAGAAAAACGCAATGTTTCTCGGAGGAAACACGGCTCTAATTATAGTAAAAAAATAATTATTCAGTGTTATTAGACATCCTATAAATACTTTTAAACAGTTTAATTTGTTTATTTACCTTTGCTGGTAATCCTCGTTGTTAAATATTTCCGCCATTTTTTTCAACAAATTTCCCGTGAGTCAATGCGCGACGTTCACTGAGTCACGTGATGTTGTGAACGGGGCTTCAACGATTTTTACTTGGACTTAAACGTCAAACGTCTACTTCTGCTTACCGTACAAGTTTAACGTTTGAACTTGCGCCTCAACCCCTTTATTATTAGAATAATTTTATAAAAGACAATGAAGCAAAATTGAAAATAACGTTCACTCAGTATTATCATTTACAATTTTTTTATAAAACCCATTTCTACTATCAAAATTAAACTTTTTGTTAGGTATATTGCTATGGTGAATTATCGACCAACTGAAATTAAATTGAGTTTATATAACTTTTAAAAATATGAGTATTATTTCTACATTCGTATATAATCGATATACATCATTGAAATTGGAAACTGTTTATCCTGTCGCAGAAAACATATTTTTGGAATATATAAATTTTGAAACCATTAGAACTGTATCTATATTTTGACATAAAAATCTATTCTGCACTCGGAAAAATTGTTATACTGATTAATGCTGCACATTTTCAAAATATTATGGATTATTTCGTATTGTATAAAAATATTCCATTAATTTTATGCATTATTTTTTCATCTAATCCGAGTTCAACAGAGACCATAACCAGATAAAATTGCTATTTATTTAATTAGTAACTGTAGCTACTTTACCTAAGAGATATCTTTTAACAAAATGTAATACTGTATATCTATACAGTAGAGCATCGTTTAATCCGACTCAATTGGGGACTGGGGTTGGTCGGATAACTGAAAAAATGGATAACCGAAAAGTATGAAAAAATACATTATTAGTATAGTATATTAGTATATCCCATGTAATTAGTACATTAGTATATCGCTATTGATGCTACTTCGCGTTGAATTTTCATCGAAGTTAAGTCCAACAAAATTTTTTTCTAAAATAAAAATCGTCGCTATTGAATCGTTAAAAATTATTTCTTTATTTTGCACAAAATAAATAGAAAAATAAAAGAAAATAAAAAATTAAGCCTGGTTTAAATACTGGTCTCCCGTTCATGGTCGAGCTATGTTTCCAGCTAAAACACGCAATAATTTAACAAAAATAATATTAAAGTAGCGAAAACAGACAAATATTTTAGCGCCACATCACTAGCGGACATTTGAATTTGCCGACTAGAACGCGGTCGGTTAACCGATGTGACAGATGATCGGGGTCGGATTAATCGATGCTCTACTGTACTTAAATGAATATATAAAGCTATAGTGTTTGTTCGTTTACTAGAGATAATTTTGGGGCCTACGGAAACAATTTTTAATATTCTTTATTATTGGAAAGCTTATCCCTTCCACATAAACTATGCACGATTGTCATATTTAAATACAAAAATGCACCAAAAAGATGGCCTTCATCTTGTGTGGCGACATCCTACTTTCTCTGATTGTTGGTTCACAAGCAACTTACTTTGCTAACTTCTGGGCTTTTCTAAACTTACTATCGACTTTTCGGTTTTGATTCATGCACTTTAAGTAGTTGTTTATATGCTTTCTGTATATTGTCTTGGTTGTTTATTACTTATGATAATTTTTTTGTTATCAGATACAGTAATAAAAAGCAAATTATCTTCCCTTAAATAAAAGTAGTTTTGTAAGTAGGTGTACAGTGTTTTTATGTGTTTTACTATTAAACGTGACATAAGGTTATTTAATAATAAGAATTAGTCTTATGTTATCAGATATCTACCTACATAAATTGTGTTGTGTTAGTTACTTTCCAGGGTTACACATGGGCGATTGAGCTTTATCAATGATTACGTGTCTTAGAGAAAGTCACTATTTCCGATGTACTCTACGTAAACCTACCTTGAAACGTATATATCTCACTTCTTTATGTTGATTTTATCTTACAAACTTCTTAACCTTTGTGCTGAACTGGAACAAATTTCTCATACCTAGTCTCTCCTAGCCTGCGAGAAACATATACTACCCCAATAACGAGAACAACTCAACACTCGTTTCGTCTTCAAGAGAAATTTTTAATAAACGTCAGTATCTTACATATCATGATACACTATTCTTATTTTAAAACAATAACGGTATCACTACTTACAATTTACAAAATAGTTTGGACAATTTTTAATTTCAATACAACCCGATGGCATAATTTAAAAGCATGATAAAACATTACACTTTCCTACCCGTAATGTTACGTGACCACTACGTAAACCAACTTTTACATTTAACTTAATACAAACAAACCTCGGTTTTCGAACTTAATTCGTTACTAAAAATTGTTCGAAAACCGATTTATTCTGAAATTGAAACAATTTTTCCATAAGAAACAAAATAAAATGGATTAGTTTGTTCTCAATCACCAAAACAATAGACTTTTAATCGTTTTTAGCTGTATGTGAGGTCCCAAAAACGGGTTGACATTAAACATTTATATTAGAAAATTGTTAAAACGAAGTTAGAAAGAAAAATAAATTCTCCATTGTTAAAAAGAGATCAAAGATCGGATTAGTTGTGCTCCTCATATGAAACCGTAACGAGGAAAAAATGCTGTTGATGTAAAACAGAACGCGATAATTGTAAATTATTAATAATTGTAAACGAGCATCCTCCAGTAGAGATGGACCTTTGACAAGGTTTTCGTATAATTAGAACATAGAAATTTTGAAAAGGGGAAAGGTTAATGACAAAAAGGAACATCGCGTCAGGTTGTTATAATTATAAAACGTCACAGACTAGACAACAATGGGAGAAAAATATGAGCGTGAGTTCTAAAGTTCCATCAACACTTCTCATCCAGAGTTAATGGATGGTGTCAAGTAGATTCTTCGAAGCAGGTCTTTCTTGTGAGTCGAACAGGAGTCGTTTTTCGCTTAGGAATAGACAGATCAATCGGGGAGCGGGAAAGAGGGGTGTAGAACCAATCAGGTAGACAAAAAAGAAAAAAACGAAGATTGATAAGGCCGATTTTGAAGGACATGGGAGGACTCTTCGAGAGGCTTCAGAAGACACAAGACGTGTGCGCCAACGTGTGTCCATCGAGAAGTCCTCCGACATCAGCCTGTGAGTCTCCTCACCTGCCGCTACCTCGAGGCTTACCTTCAAGCTACTTTAGGAAAAGCACCCTTGAGACTTGGATCCTTTGAACCTTCAATTGTTTAAAGAACTCTGTGCTTTGTGTAAGTTGTTTTATGCTTGAATAAACGGGGTTTTTGTGAGATACTTGTCATCTATGTCTCCTCCACCACACCCGCACACAAACGACCCTAGACCATCCAGTCAAGGGATTAACAGTTCCCCCTAGAAGTTGACAAACTTACACGTATTTCATACATAAAAATGCATACAAATGCAATGTAATATATTTTCTATATCTATATTTGAATGTATTCTATATACAGTATGTATCAGAAGCAAAATGCCCTGTCAACGCCAACCAAAACCTAAACTAACACATTACAATGAAGCACTATAAATACATTCAACTCTTACTACCTGAATGAAATATAACAAAATCTATCAAAACAGGAAACAAATATCAATTAATGTGGTTTTTATGAATTAACAAGCGACGTGAGCTCGGTGTTTCTTAGATTTTTAAAGCAGTGTGGAATTGAATGAGGGTGGTAAAAACAACTGTCTTAGTAACTAAAACATGCATTTATTGACCCGAGTGTTTATAATAATGAAACTGAATAGCAAAAAACTTTCATGCTAGCCAGTCAAAAATAAAAAATCATTTTTGTTCCATTGCATAACTTTGAAGATCCAAATTTTCCAAAAGTATAGAGCACCAGTTTATAGATCTACATGATTTACGTTGTTTAGGTGTTAGTCCAGATGTTTCAATGGGTTTAAAAACTTCACCGTGTAGCAGCGATGTGTATTTCTACATACTTAACCCATCAAATTAAGAATTTAGGGGAGAGATCCTTTAAAAAATCGGACATTTAAGGAGAAAGAATCTGTTTATCCTCTGTGTCAGACGTCATTTTTGTTCTGCCGTATTATAAAGGTTTTTCAGTATTTTTAATGTTAACTTTATCCACTCGGTCAACAACAATGAATTTAATTCTGTCGATTATGACCACCCATACGTGACATGTTTGCTCACGGGAATGCGACATTCGACCGACCTTTCTTCCCAAACAGCTGTTACAAAGATTGAGCTTCCAGTTGTGAAGCCCGAGCGATACTCGAGCTCGTGTGTTTTTGATATCATAAAAATGTCAAATCAGGGGAACAAGCTTTTGATTCTGATGCTCGTAGAAATTGGAAGGATACTTTAAATCGGGAAATATTAAAGCTATTAATCGAGAGAAAAATGTTCTTTTTTTAACCTTAAAAGGAGATGCAGCGCTGATATTATGTATCAGACTTATAAGAATTCGAAACAATTGAATACGAGCAGAGGTTTCAAGTTGCAATTAAATTCCCTTGATCGGAATAAAACACAGTGTCGAATTTAAACCTTTGATAGCTCGAAATGGTCGGTCGTCTGCCTAGAGACAGGAAACCGACCAATCAGGAGCTGGAGATCCAGGGGAGAAAGATCTTATAAAAACCTGGATCTCAAGGGCAAAGCAGACTTGTCTCTGCCTCCCCTTGTGAAGACTTTTCTCTGCCTCCCCTTGTGAAGACTTCTCCCAACTTCTGTCCGTGTCAACCACTGTTCAGACTTTCCCTAGCTAACAACTATAATCAACTGTCCAGACTTTTCCCTGCCTCTACAAGTGGACACCATCTGATTGAACTTCGGGCTTTCACCATTCGTCACAACCTCCCACGGTCGAGCATCAACTGTCTGCCCCGGGGCCAACAACCGAACCATCAAGAGCAACCAGAAGACAAGATATGCAAGACACACTAGATTGTAAGACTTAGTGTAAATAAACGGGTTTGTTTGTCACTGCAGCTATTTGCCTCACTTTCCTTCACCCCACATACGATAAGTCCTGACATTTGGAAATCTCGAATTCGGCAACCTCACAAGTTAGGCTAGGCTTAGTTCTTTGCTCTTTTCATAACACTGTTCGGGAAGAAAGACTGTCTGATAAAGTTGATAATGTTAAGCTTAGGTAATAAATAAACTCCCTTTCTCACTGTCTTTAGTTTTCCGGGAACATTTGGAAGGGAGAAAAATTTCCCTCTCCAACTTTGCCATGAAGAGGATGAAGCGGCCGTTTATCATACAAGCAAATATTTCCCGAAACCTCAGATGGTAATAACTCTTTCGTTTTCTTTTTTTACACATCTTATTCTCGTATCTTAACTTACTGTTTTTCGACATGCCAAAAGATGTACTTTGATCACATGCATACACAGACAAACACAATATCATTGTACAGGAAGATATACACCATTTAACCTATTCAAATTTTCGACACAATGAAACAACCCGAACGCTCGCTTCCCACAAATCCAACCCCTGGGTCCTTGTCCCGGGAAGTGACAACTCCAATTTTAAAGATTAATGAGATGATATTTTAAAGTGTTTTAATGTTGACTTTTTTAACATTAATTTTGGTCTCTGTCGATTACAGAAAAATAAAATTTCACAGATTATCATCAAAATTTGAGTAATTACTTACCTAGCTCTTTTAATAACAACAATAGTTTTATAGAATTAAATTTTTTAATAGAAAGGCAAAGAAGGTGCATTGTCAGCGTCAGTTCTTAAATACTGCTTATTATTCCGATGTCATTCTTTCGTATCTAAAGGATTCCCAGTAGAATTTATCGAATATTGACACCATATGTACTTCCAGTGAACGGTTCGACTATTTCCATTATAATTCCTCTGTATAACTGTTTTTTCTTCAAAACATTCTACAGAAATTAACAAACCATTACGGTGGATGAGGCTTAGTTTATAGCAGAAATTGTGGAAAATAGAAATGTAATAAATCATCATTACCATGAAGTTTATAATTTTATGTTTTCACCTTTAGTCAAAATTAAAATACAGAGTATTTGCTTCTCAAATTGTTTAAATGTAAGATGTAATTTGAGCGTCACGAATACAAGTAGTTGATGGATTCTCCCTTAAAACTGTAGATCGGGGATGGCGATCTTTTGAGTTCGCATGCCATATAATGAGGGTAATTATATTTTAAAATATTTGTCTATGGTTTCTCCCGATGTACCACCTTTGGCAAGCCAACCTTACAGTAAATTCTCAAAGACACCAGAGCAAACACACACAAAAAAAAAGTTACTCGAAACGAGATTGTTAACTTAATTGAAGTTGAATAGCATTTTATAGTCGTTATCACCTTCTGTAATTGAAAAGACTTACCATAATTAAGCTAGTGTTTATATAAAATCGGTATTTTATTAAAGTGTCAAGAAAACTTGATTTATTAAGTTAGAAGACTCTTGATAATCCGGTCTTACTTAATGACCGGATTATCAACAGTCTATTGACTCAATAAATCAGTAGACTCATTTTCCGTTTTGGTTTCAAATTCAGGTTCTGCGGAGTTGTTACTGCAATCAAATTAACAGAATCTCGTGTCTGCAGCTGGGATTTTGCCATTGTTTTCTGTGTTGTATCTTCGCTTTTCTCTTTCTTATCACCACTGGAATAGTCTTTTTGTTGTTGTTCGAAGCATCGTCTCTGTGCATCTTGCTGAGAATTTACATCAGCCATTCGGCGATTCTTATATGTTCCTGTGGAAGATTTCAATTGCCGAACACGAGGATTAGAAGCTTGCAACGTGGAAGATTGTCCATAATGAAACTGTAATAATGGCTGAAAATTTGGACTAAAATCGGGTGCAGGAAATCTAAAATGATCGAAAATTAGAACATGAATTGTTCCTCATATCAGCCTTTTGATGCGTTGTTTCCGAATTGAAACTATTTAGAGAGGAAATTTTGAAAATAGTAGTTTCGATTTGTTGATGGCACAGGGAGTCGTAGTTGAGGCACAAACAATAATCTGTGTTTCTGTTGATTTTTTGCGCTCACATAGCTCCTCTGGTCTTCATGTTGAAAATTGGGACGAACAGAAGAATCCGGATTTGCTAATACGTGCCCGAAGTCATTGTTGTTATTATCCCACAGCAAATAAGAATTCGTTTATTCTGCGCGCTTAAGACAAACTTCAAGATTTAAAAAATCACATAATTAAAAATTACATCCGAGCATTGTAACGTTGTTACAATAAATAAAACTTTTCTAGTAATTACATTCAATAATAGTTCAATGAATAAACGGTGTGTTATATAAATACGGATAGTTTAGTTACTGAACGCATATTTGATGTTTATTTTTAAGCCTCTAATCTATATCGGTATCAGATGGAGGAAAGAACAGTGCGCAGAGAAAAACACAACTCTCCATTTATAAATTTCAAAAATTTATTTGTTTCTCAGGTATATTTAATAAGAAAAAACACTGATGATAAAGTTGAGGCGAAGACACACGGTAACAGACAAATAGTCAAATTTACATCATCTTGTTGGCCAAAGCCCTCAGGAATTAGCATCCGCGAAAGCCAATAACAATAAACGGCGACAAGCGTGTAAACAATTACAAACAGTCATTATTCTTATATTTAAGAATAAATGCAAATGGAGTCAAAATCATAACGGTAAAATGTTTAAAAAGTACATTAAAACCTTCGTGGACATTAACCGAAGTCTTGATCAATTGGAAGAACTTCTCTGTATATTTGAAAAAAAATTTAAGTTAATATATAGCTATATAAAAAGATATAAAAAAAAAGGTTACGACGAAAAATTGGCAGTACATATGAGTAATTGACTATAAAAATTGCCTCCGTGTCTATCGATAAGGCATTTAAAAAATCTATTGAAGGCCTTCAGGCAAGAACACGTTAACGTAGTTTTTCTAGTTTTTGGACAAAAATCACTAAATTTTTGATTTTTCCCGGTAATTGGGACAGGTCGCGAGTAAATAACTCTAATTGAGGCTGACAGGTACGAGTAATTAATGGGCAGATGACTTCCAGACTCGTGACCGACGTAAGTAGAAATTGAACAACAAACGGAGTTAACACGTTTTTGCCTTAAGGTCTTCAACTATTCTCTACTTTCCGGAAGAGAAAATAAATAATACAAAAGAACCCTTACTTTCGAAAGCCATTGTTGGCGTTTATGTTTACACAACAATGCTTTCATATTTATTTCTATCGCATTCATCCTCTCCATAAAAAAAGATAAGTGAGCTCCGTTTATCTTGCGGACGTAGACATCTATGAAAATACATAAAATTATCTAAAAATGCAAGAAACAATGGTAAATCTCGAGAATTACTTACAGCTTTTTAGAATTAATTTCAGTTTGAACCTATAAAATACTTTTCTAGAATTACAACAACAGCATAGTGTCAGTGTCAGAAGTAAGATAGTTGCTATTAAACTTGTGACGGGATTTCGGTCATGATTCCGAGGTTCCCAATAGCATTTATCTAATCTTAAGACCATGTGCGCATCGAACGATTGGTCGACTATCTCCATAATAATTCCCCTGATGCTGTATCTATCTATCGATATGATCTATGGAAATAGACAAAACATCGGATAAGATAAACAAATGGAAATTTCGCAAAAAAAATAAATAAAGCATAAAGGTGCCTTGGGTATGGACATCACGCGAATAGCTGCCCATCAAGCAAACGTGTTTGCAGTCATTGTGGCAGAGACCACCTCTTCAGAATATGTGATCATAAAGAAGTTCCACCTGTATGTGCTAACTGCACGAGAGAGCGCAGAGACAGCATAGATCATAACACAATGGACAAGCACTGCCCCATTTATTTAAAGATCGTAACCCAGGCTATGGCTAGAACGGAATACGCGGCTTGAGGTCTCTCTCATGCTTGCGTGTGTTTCTGTTGTTTCTTTGCTGCTCTGTTCTTGAAATTCTGATTTCTGACCCTGTTCGGTTGCGATGGAGGTGCCATACAACACTTATACTGTCTTTCGCGTCGCTCCCGACTTGTGGATGCCTTGTATTTAGTCAAACTGTGGGATTCGTGATACTTTGCACGCGAAATTAGTGCGCGGTTATCCATGTTACTACTTTGTATATGCGTGCAAACTTTGTCGCGTGAGCTTTTGGACTGTGTCCACTCTCCACTTTATGTATTTATGTTTGTTTTGTGACTGTCCGCATCGCGACTGTTCTGATATCTGTCTTATCGTGAGGCTGTCCTCTATCGATACGTGGAATTCTGTATGTTGCTTTCATTGTGATACAGGAGCAATTTTGTAACTATTTAAAAAATTTATTTTGTATACTAGTACTTTCTACATATTAACAGGACTTCATCCACGATTTCCAGTATAATAAGTCCTGTTAATATATCAATCAATCAATCTTTATTATTTGATATAACTTTTGTTATTAATATATAGAAAGTACTAGTATATAAAATAAATTTTAAATAGAATTAAAAAAGGACACAAAAGGCATAATTAATTTTGTAAATTTTTTGGGTGTTACTTTTATCTGTGATATCCAGGTAGTGCTAAATGCGGGACCTGGACGTTGTACTCACTTTTTTTGTACAATAAATCATAATGAATGAATGAAATGAACTTTAAAATCCGTGCACGGATATCAGACATCATTCTCCAACCGCGTTAGTGTTTTAGTAATGCAGTGTTGGACGGAGGATACCTGTATATATTTTTATGGAGGAAAACAGTACCTGAACGTTTTCGCTTAATCTTTGAAATTCGCGAGTGGAAGAAAGCCAGTTACGGAAGTCACGTCTAAGGCGAGGAAATTCGCTCAACATGTGCTGAAATCTTCTGTCTTCATCTCTTCTTCTATTCTAAGAAATGAATCGATTTAAAAAACAGACGATGTAATTAATGAAAGAAACTCTTAACTTAATTATATTTGAATTAATTGAATTTGTGTGATAACGCTAACGAAATTTTACCTGATATTGTGCACTTATCCTTGCACGTAAGACATCGATGTACTCCTTTATATTGTCTGCAAACAAAAAAAAAATTATGACTAGGACTAGTCTCCAGACTACCGAAAACTACTCCAGAAACGGAAACGGAAAAGTGACGTCACTTCCAGTCTGTAGCTCTACCAAAGCTAGTGTATGAAAAATTCATCTTTTCCGTTTCCGTTCGACTTTTCGTCATGTTTTGACGAATAGAAAAACAATTTGCTCTTGTTACGTCTCGTTATATGGGAGGACAGGGAGTTCTAGTCTACCGTGTGACTCCACGCGTGATGGATGATGGAATAGTTGTTCTAGCCAGATGACGACATTTCTTACCGTAGCTGAGTAGCGTAGTCTGCAGCGTGACAAGTGATTTTCCGAGTGCCATATGCAGTAGCGCGTTATTCTATGGAGAAAAAGTGCAATTGCCTGGGGTCCCCCACCTGCAAGGGACCCAAACCAATCTTTTACAAACTCATTATTGTAGTAAGAATATCGAAAATTTAAATTTCTGCCATATCTTTGGTGGAATTTTTGGGGTGGAATCTCCCACTAATATACTGCGCTACAGTATATTACTGAAAGATTCCACCCCAAAATTTCCACCAAAGAAAACTGAAGTCAACACTATACGTGGGCCCTATTTCAATTTTTTGACTCCCTCTGAAGGCATAACAAATTAAAAATTAAAACTTAAATTTAAGTATGCTTACCGATTATTTATTTTTTATTGTTTCTTCTGTTTACCATTAAACATTTTAATATTTAAAATTCTATGTTGTATATTCATATGCAAACATTGGACAATTTTTAAATGATGTAACGTAAAAAGGTTTCTTACTACACCAACAACACGCAATTGTTCTGTTAAAAGGTTGTACTTACCATAAGCCCTTACGACTGTCATTCCAACTCTGTAACATCGATTGAGTCGACAATAGGAACAATGCAATATATCTTCGTCGGTAGAACAGTTACCAGTATTCTTGCAACAAACTGGGTCATAAAAGGATCTTACACAACTTGCAAAAAATGTCTGGCATAGTTGACAAGCAATTCCTATAGTGTCTGGTCTTTCCTGCAAACATACTGGACATACCTTGAAACACGAGCAAGTTGAAACAGTACTCTTAAAATGTTCGTTTCCAGCTGGAAAGGATAATTAATTATTTATTCATAAAGACAATCGTGTGGAAATTGCAGCATACTTACATCCGACAGGTGTAAAATCTCTATTCCATTGCTTTTCCATCATTTAAAAAATGTCGAGGAAGTCTTGAAAATCACGGGAGCCGAAGGAAATTCATAAAGTGACTTTTTAAATACGTACGAATTTAAGAAAGGCACAAAAATATCTGAATTTCACGAAGCAATTTAAATATTTTTAATTAAAACTTACGAAATGAATTAAAATCCTAAATAGAAATCGCTTCGAAAACAGCTTAAAACCTTTGACAGAGTGAGACATCACGTCTTCCATACTTATAAAAGTGCTGTCGAAGGTTATGCCGCTGCACCAATATGCAAATTTGGCATCTTCGATATTAATTAATTTGAATATAAATTATTAAATCGTAAATAATATTTAAGGAATTTTAATCGTCGATTTATATAATGTTTCAACAATTAAAGAAATGCCTTTTTGTTTAGTATCACGATTTCCATTTCGAGATGCAATTCGGGACGTCACAGATCATTGTCGTGCAGCAGAAACATGAACTAAAGTCGCGTATTGTAAGTGCCGTAAGCAGGGTTTAGTTACTATTAAACTTGTACTCTAAAATAAAATATAAAATAATATAACTCACACACTTTGAATGTTAACAGGTCTCACGGTACATCAAAGGTGAATTCGACTTTGTGCCATGCGGATGTCAAGTTTGATGCACGTGTCTGCAGACATTTGCGGAAATATGGGAGGTGGCAATTTTCTCCTGTTTTAGCGATTGAATTGGTAGTCGAATTTCATTTTACTGAAGAAAAGTGGTTTAATGAATCCGAAAACACTTAAAAAGTAAGGTGTTAGTAGATTTATGTGGCGTGTAGGGACCGATTGATTAGTATTAGAGAACGGAATTAGACAGATGACCGGCATGACTCTGCTGTGAACTGAAAAAGTATGATGTACAAGGGCAAGACACTACGAAAATCGAGAGCATGTTCTTTAAATTAAATAAAGCCCACCAGTGGCCAAGCGGTTCTGTTCCGTGAACACAGAGTTCGGTCATGGGTTCGCGCTCGCCAGGACTGGCTGGCCATGTGCAGTTTTCGGCTTTTCTCCACGTCTGTAACGCCTGAATCGGGGCGAATTACCCTTAAAAAGACCTCCCGGAAGGCATTCTTTTAGGCAGATCGCCCTTGCGTTGCCGTAACTTAACAAACAGTCAGATGTGTATGGGAACAAGTTAATAATGGTGAATTTCATCACCTATGAACTACAAGCGGATGAAGAGATATTTCGAGAACACACGTGAATGACAATAAATACTTTCCATTGTACTGTAAAGATACAAGTGCCGGAAGAAGAAATTATTGTCGAAGTCCTTTTTAATTGCAAGACTTTATTTCGTTATTTTATTCGTAGATGCCAATTATTTTTTAAAATTTACGATAGAAATGTGAGAAAAATTAAAACTCCCCACAATCTCATCGTTGTTTATTCTATTGCATCTAATGAGAAATTCCAGCAGAGAGTTGCTTAACTATCCCGGCGAGATTTAAAACTGACACACCATCCCTAATATATCCCCACCCGTCGACCTTTAACCGTCAAAATTTAATATCATCAATTTCTCTAATACAGAAACCTCCTTGCCAAGTTTCAAAAAATTCGACAAAAAGCACAGGAGTTATTAAGATTTGAAGTTGGTAAACAAAACCGTCCCAAATACATACACTAACGATAATTGTTTATTGTTAAAGGCAATTTTTAATGTATTTACTTTAAAATATATGCTCTTCACCTCAAATTAGTAGTGGCTTGCCCCTGTAAATCATACTTTTCCAGTTAACAAGGAGTCATGCTAATTATCTATCTAACTCCGTTCGGGGAAGAAATTTTGAATGGTAGAAATAGGAACCACCAGTAACCGAGTGGTAAAAACCGCAGAAAACTGGTAGTTGGTTGGGGGTTCCAGTTTTGTCGCATTGCCAATGGGTTGGCCACTTGAAGTTTTCTTGGTTTGCTTCACTAAACAGGGGCTAGTTTCCTTCAGACTGTCTTCCTCCCTCATCTGCTCTGCCTGACTCGTGCCTACTATTTTGCTGCGTGAAATATAGTAAGCCCTTTCTTATCTTTAATTCTTGAAATATTTTACATTATAGCTGAGGATTGGATAAACAAAAATAGCCTGAAACGGGTAATTGCGTTAATGAGGCATTGTTTCTATGAAGTTTTGGTAGTTAGAAGTCCATAATCGAGATACGTCTGGTGGCATTCAGAATTGATCAAACTTTTACTCGTGAATAGGTTTACAATTTCGTTAAAAACTCACCAATACCCCCAAAATATATGTCTTTTCTCAGATAATTAAGAACGATCGGTTCTACAATTTGCAAAGGGTTTACAACACGCAAGTAATACACACATAAACAGTTCAATCTATTACCCATGCATAAATGTAGGTTTACAGCACCCGTTGACTAATTTATAAATTAAACAATACAAAGTAATATTTAATTTTTAAAATAAATTTATTGTACTGTACAAAACTATTTTGAATTCACCGTGACTATTTACTGAATACATATTTACACTGGAGGAAAGAAATGCTCGAACATAAACTCAACTCCCTATTCTAAGTTTAAAAGAATTACTCGTTTGTCAGGTACAATTAATAAGAAACAACTATGAAAATGTAGCTACAGTTTACTCCCCTTATAAAATGAAAACACACAGTTACAAGTGAATAGTTAAAGCAATCATCATCATCGTCAGCACGTAAAAATCTGAAAAATTTCATTACTTTTAGGATTTAAGAATTAATAAATGTAAATCAAGTCAAAATCTTACCAATCGAGACATTAAGGAAGTTCAACAAAAACGTTGTAGAGATTAACTCGAGTCTTGCTCAATTCGAAGTATTGATCTATACGTCCGAGGGGAGAGAAAAACGGTTAAAGTTAACGGTTGAAGTAGAGAATACAGCTGACCCTTGATAATCCGACATGCTCAGTAGTCCGAGTCGTTACGTGTCTGCTTGCACAGAAGGATGTCGCGACACGAATCTCCCCACCCAATTCTTACACGATGACACACATTTCTTGTGTTTTCCGTCAGCAGTTCTGTACGTACTGTATTTACATTTATTGGCTTCCATATTTCTTTTAATAAACATGTTTTAGTTAACCGAAATGGGTGTTTCATTTCCGTATTAACCTAGGCAGCATTTTACTCATAAAATGTAGGAATATTGTAGGCTACTGCTAGCAAAACAATGCCAAATATGTAATCACTTTTGGTAATCCGACACACCTTTGGTCCCATACCTGTCGGACAATCAAGGGTCGGTTGTAGTTAAAGAAGTCTTTAACTATTCTCTACTTCAAGGCACGAAAGAAGAAGAAGAAATACAAAGAATTCTTACTTTCGAAAGCCATTGTTGGCGTTTGTATTGGCACAATACTTTTTTCATACTTATTTCTATCAAATTTAACATCCTCGTGTATGAGGCTACTTCATCTTCGTCTACATTGCAAACGTCGACATCTATGTGGAATGAATAAAACTTTTCAGGAGCGCAAAAAACTATGGAAAATCTCAAGAATTACCTACAGTCTTTAAGAATTAATTTCAGCTTCATCTCATAAAATTCTTCTCTATAATAACGACGACGCATGAATCTCAGCGTAAGAAGCAAAATACCTCCAATTAACTCTGTAATAGGATTGAAACCGTGAATCCAAGGATCCCAATAGAATTTATAGAATTTAAGTACCATATGCGCCTCCATCGATCGTTCGACTATTTCCATAATAATTCCCCTGAGGTGGTACCTGTCTTTCGATATGATCTGTTGAAGTAAAGAAAACACAAGGTGCAAATGTCCGAAAATTTGTATATTTATGGAGGAAAACAGCAGTTATTACTTGAACGTTTAAGCTTAACCTCTGAAATTCGGGGGTCGAAGAAAGCCAAATAGAAAAGTCACGTCTAAGGCGAGGAAATTCGTTCAACATAAGCTGAAATCTTCTATTTTCGTCACTTCTTTTATTCTAAAGGAAACAATCGATTCAACAAAAAGAAAAATTAATTTATTAAAAATTGTGTTAAAACACTAACGAAATTTTACCTGAAACTCTGCATACATTCTTGATTTTATGTCATCAATGTAATTATCGAAATCGTCTGCAAAGAGGAAAAAATATTAACACTACGACTAGTTTCCCCATCACCGGAAACTACGTCAGAAACGGAAAATGACGTCACTTCCTGTCCAGAAGTTTTCGTTTACCACACTGCGGTGGGAAACAGAGGATGAAAAATTCACCTTTGCTGTTTCCCGTTAGACGATTCGTCGTGTTTTTATCCATAAAAAAAAAAACAATTTTCTCTTGTTACGTCTTGATTATCGAAGGATGAAAATGACAGAATATTACAAAAGAGCGGGACGCAGTGAGGAATTAAAATTTTTTGGAAGAAATCAGGAGAGGTGTATTATTTCCTTTGTAATAAAATAGACAATATAAAAATGTCAAGTCTGAAGAAGACAATGAGCAAGACTAACGTGGCATGCGCATATTGCGACGACAGATTTTTCGGTTAATGTTACCTTAGGTGCCAAGATGACGGCTCGTCTCTGATTCCAGCAAGGAAACAGTGGGACGCACGTTCTAACCTAACCTAACCTATTCTAATAATTGGTTGCTAATAATTATGGTAATCTATTAGAATAGGTTAGGTTAGAATGTGCCTCCACTGTTTCCTTGCTGGAATCAGAGACGAGCCGTCATCTTGGCACCTAAGGTAACATTAACCGATTTTTCTTCATCTTTTATTCCCACCCCATTCTGTATACAATTCATCATCACCACTGCTTCCCTTATCCATTTGCGCAATCGTACGTACAATAAATATCAATTAACAATAGAATACAGTAGTGAACCGAAAATCGGAATCAATTGGGGACTGCGGTTGTTCAGATTAGGGATTTGTTCCGATTACGGATTATGTAGGAAAAAATATATTAACCTGTCCGATGTTCAAATTTTTTCCGTTGCGTGTCGCTTCGTGTTGAATTTTCGTCGATTTTAAGCCTAACAAAAATTTTTATAATAATAATCGAGGCTATCGTATCGTTAAAAATTATTTCTGCATTTTGTACAAACAAAATAAATATATTGAAGAATATAAAAACATGAAAATTATACTTTAGAAGTAAATTTAGTATCAAAAACGTTCGATTCAGCACGACACAGTCCGACTGAAAATCGTGCCGATTACCGGCGATTCCGATTACCGGGGTTCCAATTTACGAGTCTCTACTGTATTCCAAAATAAATGAATTACTTTGTATGCCCAAACACTTGAATGACCTCTCCTCCCCGTGTCAGCATTCAATACCCTCTCCCATCTCGAAGTCGTTACAATAAATGCACGCCGCCTAATGGGGTCTACACTCTACAATCGAATTTTCTCGACATTTTGGCATTGCAAAAATAAAATACTAAACAGTAATTTTCCCATTTCCGCTTAAATTTGACTATGAAATTTGTATTTTTTGTGTCTATCGTTTGGTAACGTGAATGGATTTTACTACACCACAATGCAATTGTTCTTAAAAATGGATCTACATACCGTAAGTACTTATCACTGTCAATCCAACTGCGTAACTACGATTCAAGTGACAATAGTAACAACGTATTATACCGCCGTCGTGAAAGCAGTTACCCGTATTCCCGGAACAAACTGGATCATAAAAGTTTCTTACACAGCTTTCAAAAAATACTGCACAAAATTCACAGGCATTCTCTCCTGTGCGTAGTGTTAGAAGTTTACACAATGGACATGTCGTCAAGCTTACGTCACTACAACTACTGTCATAACTCTGCGAATCTTCGTATTCAGCTGGAAAGGATAATTAATTATTTATCCATAAAGACAATTGTGTGCAATGTGCAGCATACTTACAACTGTCATCAGTAAAATCGCTATTTGATTGCTCTTCCATCATTTAAAAATGGCAAGACAGTTTTCGAAAGTTGAGGAATATGATAAAAATTTACAAAACGCCTGCCTTTAAAATTATAAAACCTTATTAATTGAAGAATGTCTGAATTTCAAGAAGTACTTTATAATTTAAAATCGCAAATAAAAACTGCTCTTGAAAGTCTTTGACTTAACGTGAAACGTCGTCTCTTCCATATTCATAAAAGTGCTGTTGAAGTGTTTACGCCACTGTAATAATATGCAAATATTGTCAGCACCGATATTTATTTATTTGAATGTAAATTATTATTTCGTGAATAATTTCGAGGGATTTTACTTGTCGATTTATATAATTTTGAGGAATTAAACCAGTGTCTTTTTGTTTTGTGTTGCTTTTGCCACTTCGTTATTACACAGAAAACGTCGTGTTCATGTATGCGAGTTTTCTGTTACTCATTATGGAAAAGTAAAGTTCTACATTTAAAAGATTATTTAAGATCATAAACGAAATGTTTTTCGTGGGTTTCAAAATAGAAACACTCATGCAGCTTGAGAGACTTGCTTTTCCTCTAGTGAGACAATTGAAAAACACGAGAATATTTGTGAACGGTCGTATAAATTGTGAAAAATCTCACAGGTAAATCTTCTTGTTCTTTTGTTACCTTATTTACTTTACACACATTACATAATATTGCTTTGAAATTTATATTTAAAACATTCATTTTTACCTTTCCGGCTGTTATGTATAACAGAGGGAAAGTATGGCGATCGGTCAAAAATCACCCTCGAAGTATTTTACATTTTTGGACTTTGGACACCTTGAAGTGTCAAAATTAACCTTTTTGCCATTTTATAATAGTGAAAGAATAAAAAGTTTTTGAATGGTTAATGTTACCTATTGTTCCAAAATGGCGGCTCGTCTCTGTTTCAAGGGAACAGAAGAAAGAAAACAGTGGGGACGCACGTTCTAACCTAACCTAACCTATCTAATAAATTACCATAATTATTACCAACCAAATTATTAGAATAGGTTAGGTTAGAACGTGCGTCCCCACTGTTTTCTTTCTTCTGTTCCCTTGAAACAGAGACGAGCCGCCATTTTGGAACCATAGGTAACATCAACCGAATTTTTTAAAAATAAAATATGATAAGAAATGGCTCCACCAAAATTTTAAATGTTGCCAGTAAAGTTGAGCAACTCGTTTTGTTCTTACATGTACTGTACATAGATACATTTAGTTTAATAGTTTTATTAGGGACAATTAAATCACGGTTACAACTCTTCCTATATAATTGAAATTTTATAAATACGTCGTATTTGTTTGAAACGTTAGAAATAAATTTTTATTTATAATATAGTTTTCTTGACGTCATAATAGACGGTTGTACGAGTAAAAATGGGACTCACCAGTGGCCCATTGTGGATAAAACTACCGAATACTTGTATGTGGTTGTGGTTTTCTGCCTGGCCAACCGGCTGGCCAAGTGCAGTTTTTCGGGTTTTCTTCGTGTTTGTAACACGTACGTAGGAGCAAATTTTCCTTTAAAAGCCTTTCCGGTGGCATTCCCTGTGGTAGATCACACACGTAGGCCCATGCGTTCTCGTATACAAATTATCCAATTCAAGTAAAATTCCAGTAATGAGTTGCTTAACTTTCCCGGCAACATTTGGTGGTGCCATGTATTATGAAATTTTATTTTGAAACTTTTCATATTTTTAACTTATAAAATGGCAAAAAGCTCAATTTTGAGGGCAGGGACGGATTATATGTGTAAAATCACCAAAATTTAATAGCGTTGATCCCCCTCCGTGCAAAATTTCAGAAATTTTCGTCCAAAATCACAGGAGTTAAGTTTCAAAGAGGGGTGAACAAAATCGTGCCCCCACACTCACACTAACATCCATACATACAGGAATTACCCCTGAATCTTTTCGCTTTGTAGTCTTCTATTTTGTTTCTTTTGATGTGGTCCTCTGTTTTTAATATTTTTTCTTATTATGACGTCATTGATATTCTGACGTCATTGAAAAGTGTAATGTAAAATTGAGATTTTTTTGTGTTAATGCTAGCACTGTGTACTAGAAAGAAAGTATTTATTATTAAAATTACCAAATATTTTTTTATATATAAGTAACAGAAAATCTACCGTTTTTCTCGTGTCTTTTATTTTTAAAAATTCAGCTACATGTTGCCAACAGTTATTAAAATAGTTGGCAACACTGTTAGCGATTACTTACACGTGGATAATTCACATGTGATTGGCAATGTTTTCGTTTCAGTTTATCGTCCAGTATTAATCGTTTAAATCATGTCTATAGCTCAACAAGTTAGTTTAATTATTATTATTTAGACATTTAATTTTAATTTAGATTAAATATAATTACCACTGATTATTGTTAAAAAACATTTACTCATAAATGTAACAGAATATGGGAAAAGAAAGAATGCAGCTAATAAGTAGTGATAGGTGAAGACTTGAAAAGACTTTTTTTTAATATTTTTTCTGCCTTTTGGAAGCCAAGAGCATTTAGCAGAGTTATAGACCAGGTTAAAGTTGGATAATCCCTTCAGATGATCTCCGATAATACTGGTGGTGGAGAGTGTCACCTGGTGGCAGTCATCATCTATGGATGCATTGCCTGGCACAGCGAAGTTATGTCTGGACCAGAGTATAAACAATGGGTTGTAGGACGGCTTTCTGTAAACATTGGTAGTAACAGGCATAATGTACAGAACCGGGGCATTTCTATGGGAAGCCCCCTTTCCAGAACACTTAAATGGCACTTATTGGCAGTGCTAGATCCAAAAATCTAGAGAAGGGATGCAGGAAGGAAACAATACTGTATTTACTCGCATATAAGACGAGGTTTTTATACATTAATCACAGGTTTAAATTCCTAGATTGTCCTATATGTGTGAGCAAAGGATTCTTTGTATTTTTGCAAATAATTTTTGTGAATCATGTATTCACATTTTTTACCAGATGCCTCTTGTATTTAAAAACATCAGTATTTTATCTGGGTCATTAGAATCGTTCCTGTATATTGTCACTAGTAAAGATGAATAGCAATAGGAAAAGCAAAGCTTTTGAATTGAATTCCATATTGAAGTTCCAAAATCACACATAAGTTTTAATCCATTTCCACGTGAAAACAGATGATTATTCGGAAATCAGAATTCGGAGAAACTCTTAAGTGTAATCGACAGAGAGTGGATTCAACTGTTAAAAGTTGGCAGAAAAAGGTTCCCAATTGTCCGGCTTTATGTTAACAAATTATGTTGTCGATTTTACAAGATTTTTATTTAAAGTTTAAAATGCCAGTAATTTTCTCATCTATGTTCAATTGATACTTGTGATTAAACGAAAAAGAATTAAAATTGTATTAATAAATCTAATTTTCTTTATTTTGACCTTTAAAGTCACACCTTGTCCTATATGCGAGTAAATACAGTAGGTGTTATAAAATATTACTTGAGTACACAGCTTTGCTCAGGAAAATTATATATTAAATGTAAAAATAAAAATACACATATATAAATCATATGTGGATTTTCAGCTCCGAAGTTTTTGGCAAATACAGAGATAAAGAAATGCTTCCATATAAACCAGGGCTGTGGAATCGGAGTCGGGAGGAATAAGATTGGACGTCACATCAACAGTTGTATTAACACAATTAAAAACTTCAGATAAAGAGACATTAAAGTAATTAAAAGAAATATTTTATTTGCGCAAGTGCTTTCGACATAATTTACGAACGTCGAAAGTGCTCGCACAAATAAAATATTTCTTTTAATTACTTTAACGCCTCCTTATCATTTATTTTAAATACAGAATGCAACAATTTAATTTATTAAATATGTATCAATAGTTTTCTTTTTAGTATTTGTGTTTAGTAGTTAAATTATTTTGACCTAATTGAATTTGAATATTTTAAATTCATTCCTTTATTATCCCCGTTCTAAATAAGTACTCTATTTTTCTGAATGAGCCAGACTAATCGATCAGAGTATATATTTTTCTTTTCTGAACAAGGAGCTAAAGTATTAGCTAGTACAAGGGGCTCTTTAGTTGGACCGACTTTTCTGGAAAAGTGAAATTGAAGTGCGAATGCTGTAGAATAAAGATACGAGATGTAGATGTAGAATTTTATCGCTCCCCCTTTTTCCTCTTATTAAATATTTGTAAAAAATTAATTTTTTTATAGAAATAAATATTAATGTAAGTTTAATATTAAAAAAATACTAACTACCTGGTATAAAAGTATTCGGGTAAATGCCCGGGGCTCCTTTCAGAGTATAGAGTAAGGTAACCCCTACGAGCACCTGTAGCCAGCATAAAATGACTCGGTTTTTAATTTTGCCGGAGTCGGAGTCGAACTACTAAAATTATCGCGAGTTGGAGTCGAGTGTTTTTTTACCGACTCCGCAGCCCTGATATAAACAATGCTATTGCTTGCTTATACAGAATCATTTTTGCACTAAAGAAAAGTCAATAGTAGAATCTGAGAAGATATTAAAATTTCATCCTATAACCTGCAACTGACATATGCTGGCTGATCTGGAACTGTCATTGTGAAAACAAAGGGGGGAAGAAATTTACTATAAACATATACAGTATATATACATGATACTAATTGAGTTTTTTGAAAATTAGAAATAAATAACTGCAAAGGAAAGACAATGCACTTTCTTACAATTTAATTTGCATTTACGAAGGACTGAAGAATTAATCCTATAATATAATATTAAAATAACAAATTACCGACCCCATAAGGGGTTGCATTTGCATCCTTTACATCCTCTAAATCTGCCATTGGTGAGTAAACAATGGAGACTTTTGCGAAAATGGACTATGTCGGAAATAGAAAAGACGTCAATATAAATGCCGAGTATCGAAACGGAAATTATTTTTAAATATAAGTTAAGAAACAGGGAATTGTTAGCATTAAATTAAGAATTTATTCAAGTAACTTTTAAAAAAAAAAAGATTATTAATTTTGATATAAATTTTTAAAATATTTATTATAGATAGAAGAAAAAGAAGCTTTGGTAGCAAAGCAATTGGAGAAACTTAACTCCTTAGAAAACAGAATGAGATCTTGTAGCTTATCTTCTTCACAAAAGTAAGAATATTTAACTTATAATTACAGTATTTTAAATAGAAAAAAATGTATTAATTGGATTTTAAATTAATTAAAATTTGTATAAGTAGAAATTCACATGGAATAACATACGCAGATGCAAAATCTAGGGTTTATGTACCGTATTACATTGTTTTGTTTGTTAAATTTTTGACCTATAAATTCTCACTGCCATCCATCTGCCTGTCTGTCCCTTAATTTTGAGAATGTAGTTAGCTAGATGAAAATCAAGACCGGATACTAGGGGAAGGAAGCTCTGATTAGCTATATACAAACTTCTGATTTGGACCAGAAGTCGCATTATTTCAATTCAAACATTTTCTCCAGAATGGTGTTACGTAGATGATTGGCGCGACTCTTGTTCGACGGGAAAAGTATGACGTACAGGGGCAAGACACTGCTAAAATCGAGAGCATTGTGATGATGTCACAATAAATAATTACTTGTTACAGTTTAAAATAGTACATAATAATAATGAACTATATTGTGGATTGAAATGAGTAGGTCAAAACAATGTGTAGGATTTTCGTGAAGATAAAAAAACATAATTATTAAGAAATATCTTCAACTCCAGTTCAAGCCATCTTCAGTTTTTGTATAATTCAAGTGTAAAATAAAAAAATTGACTGTATATATTGCTTAAGTATCAATTTCCCTTGAAAAAATTTTCTTTTTTTCAATAAATTAATTGATTTAACTTCACAGTTAGTTTAACCGTAGTTATTTCGTCTGTACCGCATTTCATCAGAGACAAAGACTATTGGGTTTTATTCACATTATTCTTTATTTCACTATGCATTTCGGGTGCAATCTTTTCCGTTTATTTTGCGCCCCTCATCAGGTGTTACATTTCTACAATTGGTAGAGAATACATTTGTTACATTAATTATTGTAGATGGGTTTCTTAATATATATAAGTTATAAAAGATTATTACAGTTTTTTTGGACTAGTCATAAAGAGTTATTACAATTATTATAATTATTACATTATTTAGATTGATTTAACACAAATTATTGTAAGGGATTATTTCAAATTTTATTATTGTTAGTATTATTCGGTACTAACCTTTTTTAAGACAATTCCGTTATGAGGTGTTTATGTCACCGTCCCCCGAGGCATTTCTAACTGTCCTTCGTTTAGTTTATTTGCGTTTCTTAAGCCCCTCCCCATTTCCTCCCACACTTCGTCTACCTCCATGCCGTTGTTTAGATTTATTGTGTTGCTTTTATTGACTATTGTAAAGTGTTCTTTGAATTTTCGTAAATAGTTGTCCTTCTCTCTGTGGATTATTTTTATACTTTTTTTATCGATTGTGCATCCGAATTTACTGCAGTGATCGGTCCATGGTGATTGGTTATATTTGAGTCTGATTGCTGCTTCATGTTCTTTAATTCTGGTCTTTAGTTGTCTTCCTGTTTCTCCTATGTATATTGCTGGTTTTTTGCATGTACATTTTATTTCATACACCACTCCTGTTTCGTCTAGTTTGTTTTCATTTTTGATTTCGTTGATGTTGATGCTGTTTTTAATTTTATTTTTTAGTTTGGCTGCTATTATAATACCATTTTTTCTGAAGACTTTTCTGTATTTTTCATATGTGTCTTTAATATAGGGGAAAGACGTATGTGTAATATTCTCATTGTTATTTTTGACGTTGAATCTGTTTTTAATAAATTCAGTTGTCCATTTTTTTAATAATCTGTTTGGGTAATCGTTTAGGATAAAAGTATTTATTAGGTCATTTTTTTGTTTTTCTCTCTCTTTAACTTTAGATGTTCTGTTCCATATTTTAGACAATGCTGTTATAAAGTTGTTTCTTTTAATAGTTATGGGGCAATACGATTTATAGTTAAGGATTTTGTCCACATTGCTGCTTTTTTTGTACGGTTTTATGTTGATGTTGTTTCCTTCTCTGGTTATAGTTGTGTCTAGATAATTTATTGCTTTTTTACTTTCAGTATCACTTTTAAATTTTATTGTATTGCTTAGTGTGTTTGCATAGTTGCATATTATATTTTCATTGGTTATTGCTTCGTCGTATATTATTATTATATCATCTACATATCTAGCCATAAAAGTTATCCCATTTGTGTTTGCTAATTTTTTATCTATTTCTGTCATGCATATTTCTGCGAGTTTCGGTCCGATTATTGTTCCCATACTAATGCCATTTTTTTGTCTATATATTTTTTCTTCTATATGGTAGTAATTATTGTAAAAACTGTATTTTATTAGTTCTAGTAGCCAGTTATGTATGTCTATCTTGCGTAGGCTTTCCTCAATGAGTTCCCATTTTATTGATGGGTACATAGAGATTATGTCCAGACTTAATAACCTGTATGTTGGTTTCATTTTAACCGTCATTAGTTTCCTTATTAGTTCGTCGGTGTTTTTTATAGAGTAGGTTGAGTATGGGACTATTTTTAGTTTTTTCTTTATGAACAGTTCTAGGTTGGATAATATTGTGTTCTTAAAGTCCACTAGTGGTCTGCATATCTCGCCTGGTTTGTGTGTTTTAAGACGGATTTTAAGTTGTGGTTTTCTGATGTCTTTGAAGTTGAGTATTTGTTTTTTTTCCCCTGGTGTTATCTTTTGTTGTTTGTAAAGTTTCGTAATTTCTTTTTTCATCCATTTTTCAATTTCATCTTTTGGGTCTTCGGTTAGTTCAACAAAGTCATCTGTTTGGACTATTTCTGATTTTTTCTTTTTTCCCATTCTTTATTAACAATGATAATTTGGTTGGTTTTATCAGCTTTGATTATGTTTAAGTTATTTTTCTTTAAATAATTTTTTACTATTGTGCATTTTTTTGAGTAATCTTTTCCTCCTCTATCACTTAGCATTTTTTCACCTAGTTTATTGCTGTTTTCTAGTCTTTTTATGTCATTTCTTATTTGGTGTTTTAGATTGCTCTTGAAATTATCATTGTTAATAAAGAATGGGAAAAAAAGAAAAAATCAGAAATAGTCCAAACAGATGACTTTGTTGAACTAACCGAAGACCCAAAAGATGAAATTGAAAAATGGATGAAAAAAGAAATTACGAAACTTTACAAACAACAAAAGATAACACCAGGGAAAAAAAACAAATACTCAACTTCAAAGACATCAGAAAACCACAACTTAAAATCCGTCTTAAAACACACAAACAAGACGAGATATGCAGACCACTAGTGGACTTTAAGAACACAATATTATCCAACCTAGAACTGTTCATAAAGAAAAAACTAAAAATAGTCCCATACTCAACCTACTCTATAAAAAACACCGACGAACTAATAAGGAAACTAATGACGGTTAAAATGAAACCAACATACAGGTTATTAAGTCTGGACATAATCTCTATGTACCCATCAATAAAATGGGAACTCATTGAGGAAAGCCTACGCAAGATAGACATACATAACTGGCTACTAGAACTAATAAAATACAGTTTTTACAATAATTACTACCATATAGAAGAAAAAATATATAGACAAAAAAATGGCATTAGTATGGGAACAATAATCGGACCGAAACTCGCAGAAATATGCATGACAGAAATAGATAAAAAATTAGCAAACACAAATGGGATAACTTTTATGGCTAGATATGTAGATGATATAATAATAATATACGACGAAGCAATAACCAATGAAAATATAATATGCAACTATGCAAACACACTAAGCAATACAATAAAATTTAAAAGTGATACTGAAAGTAAAAAAGCAATAAATTATCTAGACACAACTATAACCAGAGAAGGAAACAACATCAACATAAAACCGTACAAAAAAAGCAGCAATGTGGACAAAATCCTTAACTATAAATCGTATTGCCCCATAACTATTAAAAGAAACAACTTTATAACAGCATTGTCTAAAATATGGAACAGAACATCTAAAGTTAAAGAGAGAGAAAAACAAAAAAATGACCTAATAAATACTTTTATCCTAAACGATTACCCAAACAGATTATTAAAAAAATGGACAACTGAATTTATTAAAAACAGATTCAACGTCAAAAATAACAATGAGAATATTACACATACGTCTTTCCCCTATATTAAAGACACATATGAAAAATACAGAAAAGTCTTCAGAAAAAATGGTATTATAATAGCAGCCAAACTAAAAAATAAAATTAAAAACAGCATCAACATCAACGAAATCAAAAATGAAAACAAACTAGACGAAACAGGAGTGGTGTATGAAATAAAATGTACATGCAAAAAACCAGCAATATACATAGGAGAAACAGGAAGACAACTAAAGACCAGAATTAAAGAACATGAAGCAGCAATCAGACTCAAATATAACCAATCACCATGGACCGATCACTGCAGTAAATTCGGATGCACAATCGATAAAAAAAGTATAAAAATAATCCACAGAGAGAAGGACAACTATTTACGAAAATTCAAAGAACACTTTACAATAGTCAATAAAAGCAACACAATAAATCTAAACAACGGCATGGAGGTAGACGAAGTGTGGGAGGAAATGGGGAGGGGCTTAAGAAACGCAAATAAACTAAACGAAGGACAGTTAGAAATGCCTCGGGGGACGGTGACATAAACACCTCATAACGGAATGGTCTTAAAAAAGGTTAGTACCGAATAATACTAACAATAATAAAATTTGAAATAATCCCTTACAATAATTTGTGTTAAATCAATCTAAATAATGTAATAATTATAATAATTGTAATAACTCTTTATGACTAGTCCAAAAAAACTGTAATAATCTTTTATAACTTATATATATTAAGAAACCCATCTACAATAATTAATGTAACAAATGTATTCTCTACCAATTGTAGAAATGTAACACCTGATGAGGGGCGCAAAATAAACGGAAAAGATTGCACCCGAAATGCATAGTGAAATAAAGAATAATGTGAATAAAACCCAATAGTCTTTGTCTCTGATGAAATGCGGTACAGACGAAATAACTACGGTTAAACTAACTGTGAAGTTAAATCAATTAATCTATTGAAAAAAAGAAAATTTTTCAAGGGAAATTGATACTTAAGCAATATATACAAAAAACCGCACCATTAACGTCTAATACTTATAGATTATAAATATTGTTTTATTTAACTTTAATCTTCAATAGACGTGCCGCATTTTGTACATTTCCACGATAAAGACTCCTATTTAGGAATAAGTTGTTTAATACTTTATATTTGTAATGCACTACAAACAAATTTAGCCGTAACATTTACCGTTATTACTCAGTATTAAAAAGTACAGATGCTCTTCGACTTACAATGGTTTGGCATACGATATTTTGCACATATGATGGCTGATCCGAGTGAAGCAGAACTACAGAAAATGGTTAGAATTTAAATTCAAGCTGCTCTCCTCATGCATTAATGATCTTTCTTGATATTTTTATATATATACCATGTTATATACTCTTGTATATTACAGTATACCCATTATCTGCAAAATCCCCACTGGTGAGAAGAAGGAAAGGAAGGCTAAATTTAATT
The DNA here is from genome assembly GCF_030686945.1 of Centruroides vittatus. Taxonomy (NCBI): domain Eukaryota; kingdom Metazoa; phylum Arthropoda; class Arachnida; order Scorpiones; family Buthidae; genus Centruroides; species Centruroides vittatus. The sequence goes on from NW_027122673.1 coordinate 1,118,476, forward strand.
ATTAATCAGTTTTTGAGTATTATATTAGATTGTGTACCTGTTCATTTGATTTTCAGTAAAATTAGTTTTTACGCTAGTTTTAAATTGATTTATTTTATATACAAATAACACTTCAACAGTTTACAAACATATAAATCAATTTGTTTACATAAATCGATGTACTGTATCTTACAAAACTGATCTGAAAAATGGATGATTGGTCAGTTTTTATGAAGATGAACTGTATATTAGTCTTTCATCTTCTACAAAGGACTAGATCGTGTTCATTTAGATTACAGTAGACCCCCCCATAACACGGAAGATACGTTCTGTGGTATATTAATTTTGTGTTGTACGAGTCACTTAGATTTTACAAATACATGAGCCGTTTACTGCCCGGCACTTGTGCAGTTTAGGAGGTACGGCTGTTTGAAAGGTTTTCTTCCATAGAATTAATCGATTCTAGACTAATTTGACTCGAACGTTTCCAAAACACACACAATTTTTTGGGAATAATCCATATAAACTATGCTATAAACAAAAAATTGTAGGAATACTTACCGAGTGCACACCGTTCGAAGACGCCATTGCCTAAGCTTGTTTTCGTCGCGGAGTGGCTTGTCAAATGGCAGACGTGCGTTTCCTGATAAGTTATTTTTCTGCGAAAAATTCGCTGAACTTTGGAGACATCATTAATAAAAATATAATTTTTTATGGCCGTCGAATAATAAATGTTTTTTAGTAAGTCCGCTGCTCGTTTAAACTCGACAGTTTGTGCAATGTCCACTATTGGTCCAGATTCAACCAATCCTGTCAAGATACGAGTTGGCCATGACAATCTGTCTCATTCTTTTAGCGTGTTACACAAACACGATTGCAATTTTTCCGCCATGTTATACGAATCCGTCTTATATGAACCTGTGTTGTAGGGGGTCTATTGTATAGGGAGATTCCTTTGTTTATAAATCAGACTAACTGTACAATTCATGATGATCACCAAAACCAAAATAAAGACTGGTTCCACAAAACCCAGACAGGTGATGAAGTGTTATATCTGACTATATTGTGATAGAGATAGTTATGATTTAACCTTATGTACCATACAGTAACTAAATTTAAATTCAATAAAGGATAACTTTATACATTTAAAAAAATCATTACAGTACAATCTTAGTAATCTGACCTTTTGGTAGTTTGACGCTACTTGACTCGGGTATTGTTGGAAGTATTGTTTCCAAGTTGTAGACAAGCTTCACTAGTTCAAACTCCGGTTTCCACTAAATTTGAACACTTTACCACTAAACACGGCATGACATTAAAGATTGATTATCGCACGTATAATATGAGCTTTTTATTAATACAATATACTAATACCATGCAAATAAATAATATTTTTCTAAATAATTAAACTGTTGAATTTACCTTACTTTCAATAATCTGGCAATCTCCTTATTCCAACGCTGTTCTGGTCTCATTCGTGTCATTGTACCGCATTTCGTTTTGTATATGTTTTTTATATAAAATCATTAATAATAATTTTAAATTTTTATTGTACGATTAACTTTCAAATTTCAACATTTGTATTTAATCTTTTTTGTGTTTTTTTTTTCGTAAAGGAAAGCATTAGAAGAAACAATACAGAATATTAAGGAACAGCTTCGCACTCTTGGTAAGAATAATAATCAAATAATTTTTTTATTTATAAAAAAAATAATTTATTGATGAATATTATAGTTGTATCTCTTGTGAGGTTATACATCAACCGGTGGCATAGCGAACATAACTAGCGCCCGGGGCACGACACTTTATTGGCGCCCCCTCCCCCTTCCAGAAACATATATAGTTTGTCTTGGAGACCATTTGGGGCCACTCGCAGAGGGGCGCCCGGGGCATGATAGACCCCCTTGCACCACCTTTGCTACGCCACTGACATCAACAGGGGCCATGTACTATGCAATAAAATTTCATGTAAATTTATGCCCCACCACAAGTAGTCTTAGACGATTGTCTAGCCAGTAATGCAACCGTTCACAGTGTGTTTAAAGCATTTTGTTTTTTCATAGTAAAAATAGTCAGTGTGTACAATACATTAATAGTCAGTATTACCTGTCTCCGAGGGTTACTTAAACCATGTAGAAATGTGATACATCAACCCCTGCGTGAAACAAGACTATAGTCTTGTCTCACATTTAGAATAAAAGCCGGTTTATTGCGCATTGCTCTGCTACTCCAGTCAAGCGGCAAAGCTTGGAATATGGAGTTATAACTTTTATAATTGCAATACAGGATTAATTGTAGTAAATTTTTGGAGATTTAATACAGTGACTGCTTTGTAGTTAAATACAATAGTTAGTTTATTGAAATTAACTTTAAAAAATTATATAAACAATTTTTAAAACATCATAATCGTGAAGAAGAATGCCGATGCCCCAATGTAGTGTCATGTTGTATACTATGTCGGTTTATTTCGAAACAATATATGCGCACATCAGTCTTTACAACTCCAAAGACTTATTATTAATAATGACAAATAAACAAGTTACATATAATAAAGAAGTTCCGATCATCAAATTAATTTGCATTTCAGTCTTGTTCTACTGTTTAAAGAATATTAAGTGGATCAAACCTTTATATATATGGACTACAATATATTAGTTTCACTTGAAACAAGGACAGATTATGTAATATTTAAAAAGGAATTTTTTATTTGTCAGGCCTACAGTGGGGTGGATAGTGAAGGATGATCCCTGACATATCTGCAGCAGTATTTCTGAAACTAGCACTGAAATTATTTTAGTCATCCAACTATACATATCATAGACTAATACAGTATAAATTATCACAATGGCTATTTAGAAAGAATAATCTCTTTCAAATTGGTGTATTGGTCCATAATCTTGCGGTTGTATTCCGTCAAAGTTTAAAATATAACCCATCTGGGAATGTCTGAGAAATACAGTTGTTTCGAGTGAGAGTTGTGACTTTAGCACAAATTAATCGTTAAGCCAGATTCGTATTTGAATTTAATTTGTTTGTTTGGTTCCGAATCATATGCATTTTACCCGAGAATATCCATTACAAACGAATGAAAACGTTAGTAAAGTTACTATTAAGAATTAATTTGTGCCGGTTTTGGGTCTTTGCTTATGCAAATGTTACTTAAATAATCGTATCGTAGGTAATTTAATTTCCTTAATCCGTCACTGAATAGTATTACGTGAATGAGATCCTAACTTGACAGAACAAAATGAAAATATTAGATTCAGCAAAATTGTTTCTGCAGTGTGATATGAAAAAAGAAGACTTCTAAGTACATGTGCCAATTTACAGGTTATTTTTATTTAATAATATATTTAGATTAATAAAATAATTAGGCACTAAAAATATAGAAACATTACCAAACGATCGGCAAAATAATCAGGCTATAATTCCAATAATTTTAATAATTAATCTTAAGTAATTTGCTACTAGAGGTAGACATTAGGCACCATCTCTTAACTAAACGAATAATTATAACTTTAATAATTTAGAACCGTCTGGAAGAAAAGAACCGACCTGAACCTGCAGCTTTTGCTTGCCATGCAGTGCACTTGCCAGTTGTGCCACCCGGCCTTATACCAAGCCTTTGCTCCCAGATGTATTTAAATTTGGATATAAACCTTACACGGTTAATTGCAGCACCGGCTGGGGACAACTCCTATGCCCGTGGCCTAAGTACAACTCCACCGCGGCACTCGATCGGCTAATGTTTTACCCGACAAGGTATATAAGTATAACAAACGTCGCAAAACCTGATATGATACCTAATGTCTACCTCTAGAAGCAAATTACTTAGTATTAATTATTAAAATTAACGGAATCATAGTCCGGTTATTTAGGCGATCATTTGGCGATGTTTCTGTATACTTATTCGGCTTCTTGATGTTTATTATAGGCACTGAAAATAAGTGCCGTCGTCATATGATAAGATAATAAATATTTAGAAACACTAAATAGAAAATGTTGATTGAGAATGAAACTCATATCTGCAATTCCTTTATCTAGTAATCTAGGTAAGTTGTCACATATAAATAGGTCATAAATTATTACTATTTAGTTTATCTGTATATATATCAGTGTACGTTTCATTATTATACATTTATATACACACTAGCTTGAACCATAATTCAATGAATATAAGAATATATGAATATTTCAGTAGAGTAGATTGAATCTCACTTTTGCAATTTGACTGCTTGTAATTAATTTAAATTGAAGAAGTTCAAGAACACCAATTCAAATTGCTGTTCTTGAAACCAGTTATTGCTTTGAGAAAAGCAGTTTTAGGCTATAAATCAAAGTCATTACAAACTATGTGCTTCAATTTTTCTATAGGCTAGGCTATTTTAGCAGGAGGATAACCAGGCAGCCGAGATGGCGAGTTCGAGAGTTGGATTTGTTAACTTAGTTATGTTGTATCTACTTATAATTACAGGTTAAAGGTGATTTCTCATGTTTCGAGCTGGACTGTTGACCGTCACAACATCAACATCACAAACATCACAATCGCTATGTCTACTTTCTTTAAACACAAATAGGAACAATAAGCTTTACGTCAGAGATTTAAACCCACTTTTTTGAGTAGTACCTTTTAGTTTAAGTCATCTTAGTATCGGATTATAGTTGCGCATAGTTTATACATGGAATTTGGCCGACGAAACACATTAGTGCAGTCCAGAGAGCGAAGGTATTCTTAATTTATCACTTTATTAGAAGATTTCCTTCATTTGAGAATTCAATAATAATGTATAAATATCCAAAAACGTTTATTTGTTACGACAAATTCATCCCAGATTGTTAAAATGTACCGTACGTATCGTGCCGTTTAATAAAACTACATTGATATTTCCAAAAAATTTTAAAAAATAATAATAATAATTAAACTAACTTTCAAATTGTTATAATTTATAAATATTTATTTACAGAAAAAGAATTAAAGTTATTAAGGAAAGAAAACAGAAGAAGCTTCATCGTGACAATCTTTCTATTTATTTTGATGATTTTAATTTATTATTTTGTACGCTGGCCTTGGTAAAGAAGTTATTCCAGTTAGTAAAAGTCAGATAAGCATTAGTAAATATATTTTTTATAACATCAAATTATATATATATTCTTTTTAAATATAGTCTCAATAAATATTGACTTTCAGAGTCAATAACTTGAAAGGCATTCATCACAATTACAGAAATATTTCTCTGTTTTGAATATTGATACGACATATAAATTAAGAAAGAGAATCGTTTTCTTTATTGTTAATTATTTCAAAAGTATTAATTTACTAATCTATGAAGATAACAGTTTCAAGGAAGATAAATCACATATATATCAGAATTAATGGCAAAAACGCTTAAAACTACATACAACAGTGTTATGTTGTTATAATTTTTTTTAAATTTCTATTTATACATTAACCGAAGACAAATTTTTGCATCGATTAGTCGAGTGTACGTCGTGCCAACGGGATCTCCGCACCTTAATTTTAAGGCTGTGATGTGCGTTAATGTGAAATTTAGTTGACTAGATTGAGTACACTTCACATTAACATTACCGGTCGGTCTCGGGGCTCTAGACGTCGACATCAACGCAAAGTTTAGCCAAGTAGATTAATTAAATTTCATCTCGGTATCTTAATTTCAAGGCTCTAGACATTGACGCCGTGTTAATGCAAAGTTTATTTGAGTAGATCGGCTTAACTTCGCATCGATACCATCTTTTTATCTTAATTTGAAGGCTAATCGTCAAATTATGCACTCGATTAAGTCGACCCTACATGCATATTCTTCATTAAAATTAATCCGGAAACTCCAACTGATCGATGCAAAAATCGGCTAAACGTTACAATACATTCCGAAAACAAAACAGTCGAATTCACATTAACACCAACTCAATTTTATATACATTTATATTTTTTTAAATACTAGTAACATTATCTTAAATTTAAGCAGAATTCTCCAATCATTTATTTCTACAATTCTTCCATTCCATATTTTATTTTTTTGGAATTATATAAACATATTATAGTCCAAAAATATAATATGAATTAGATTATTATGTAAAAAAAATGAAATAAAAGTAAATCTTTCTCCTAGAAAAATACAACAAATGCTGTAAATTTATAATAAGAGAGAAGTTTTAAAACATTTTGTAACAGAAAACTTGTTGATAATCAATAAACAAATTAAGTTTTAAGTAATGTAAAAACGTTTTATGTGCTTATTTCATAGCATTAAATAGCAATTGTAATTTAGATAAGGAGTCGTTTAGCATTGTAAACAATAAGTGAGTACAATTTAAGAAGCAGAGAAAGTTTAATTACATTAATGTTCTCGGAACTCAATAGTACAAACAAATGGATATAAGTAAATTAAAGCCCCAAAACATCGAAAAAATCCAGCAGCAAACGTTAATAGACAACTCTAACAGGACAAATGATCAAAAATATTAGCAAGGTCGAGGCCGAAGTTTTAAACGTGTACGTCGGACGTTCGGCGCCGCTTTCCCGTAAGCCTAGAAGTCTGACAATGGTGTTTGGGAATTATGCTCGACATTCCAAACGCCATTGTCAAACTTCTGGGCTTACAGGAAAGCGGCACCGAACGTCCGACGTACACGTTTTCGCGTTTAAAACTTCGGCCTCGACCTTGCTATTATTAAAGTAATATAAACTTCTAACTCCTATAACTGAGACAATTATACAAGTTCTAAAACGATTGAGAAAGACAAATGAATTCTTAAGAGGGTCAAGATGGACATATTCCTCTTATGTAGTTATTGTTAAATATTGACCTCATGGCTTTGAAATGCTGATTGAACAGTTCAGTTCTAGAAGTATTCTAGAAACATTAATAATTCTAGAATACTTACAGAAATGATTTGTTGCTCGATCTTTGAAAGCATTACTTCAAATTGAAATTAAACTAAATGGTGATTGAGATGTACTAATGTACTTATAAATGTATTGAAAAATAACTAAATGAGTAAACTTAATTGTAAATTTTAAAATAGTAATTACGAATAAATATTTTATACACTAATTAGAATTAATTGTGTTTCATGTTTTTATTTAATGATAAATGTTTTTTTAAAGTTAAAGAGTAACATATTGTTATTTGTAATTAATTCTTGAGGATAATTGCATTATGTAAAAAGCTCTTTCAAACTCGAAAAGTTGAAATATCGTAAAAACTAAAATTAAAAATTTTTATTTTGTAAAATCTCCATGTTTGTAGGCCTATATATAATATCATTATACATTTATACATACAATCAGACCTAACCTAGAAAGTGTAGGGCCTAATTGGTATTATTAAAAAATAAAAACTAGGATGGCCAAACGGCCAAGGTATTTAAGACATCGGCTTACCGTTTTGCAGGACCTGGGATCAAATCCGGACAATTTTTCGGTAGTGATCTGTCCCAGATGTGAACCATCCTTTACCTCCATTGTGGCCCCGGCTGAACCCATGATGGGTATGGAAGAAAAGACCCTCTTACAATGGTGTAGCGAGGGGGGCAAGGGCGGTGTATCATGCACCAGGTGCCACTTGCAGAGGGGTACCCAAATGGTCTCCAAGACAAACAATATGCGTTTCTGGAGGGGGGAGGGGGTGCCAATAAGGTGTCCTCCCCTGGGCGCCAGTTATGTTTGCTACGCCACTGCCCTCTTAGTGACCACAGAGTAGAAAGATTAAAAACAAATTAAATAAAAGAATTTAATGGAAACAAATATGTTTTCAGCCACTTTAAGGGACTTTCATTGGGCAAGAAAGCCATTTTTTACATTGAATAAATTGCAGAATTTTGCTGAAGTAGGTATAAGAGGTGTGCAGTGTTTTTAATCAATTGTTCCAGATTTTGAGAGAGTTTAGATAAATTAAATAAAAACTAAATTGATAAAAAAAATTTAAACTGCATACAATATTTCTTACTAAAATGTTTAATTCTCACAAAATAGGAAAAGAATTTTCTCTTTAGATTAAAAATTTCCTCCCGTTGCAAAGGATATAACCCCGGAGCCATTCCTTTTGGGCGTAACGGTTCTGTTCGGGCATAATTAGTTCAATTGACTTAATGCCAATACCGCATATGATACAATCAAAGCCCGTATTAACTGCCTTATGTATAATCTGTGGATTTTTTCAGGTTATATTAAAGCTAATTTAATTTAAGCTCTTATTATTTATTTATTTATATAATGCAATTATTCTTAAGAAATACATAAAGAAGGAATATTTTACTTCTCTTGTGTATTGTGATACATAATATTGGAATTTTCTTACATTGATGTTAAAGTTACGAGTTAAAATTTTAAACAATTTTAGCTTATTTCATTGAATTTTTAACAAGTTTTGATAGAATTTTAATATATTTCTTCAATTTTGGTATTTATATTACTTGTAATATATGCATTGTTTTATGTGTGACATGAAATCGTTACAGAATCTGATAAGTGGACTTGCTCCCATACTGGTTTCTTCCCCTATAAAATTAATGTTATTTTTACTAAGAGATAAAATCTATAAGATTGCTTTTTTATTAATAGTGAGGTTGAGGCCGAAGTTTTAAACACGAAAACATGTACGTCGGACGTCCGGCACCGCTTTCCCGTAAGCCTAGAAGTTTGGCAATGGCCTTTGGAATGTCGAGCACGATTCCACCGACTTTCCAAACGCCATTGTCAAACTTCTAGGCTTACAGAAAAGAGGCGTCAAACGTCCGACGTACACGTTTTCACATTGAAAACTTTGGCCTCAACCTCGCTAATAAAGAAACATGCTATGTATTTCATTTGTTCAAAAAAAGAAAATAGATAAAGGGATCCTCTAAGAGATCAGCTCTATCTTGGACCCCATACAAGCTCTTGACAGTACCAGTGAAGGATAATTCAATGTTTGCAGGGTGTCCCATAAATCTGGAATCTGTAATCGGTATGAAGTCATTGACGAGTTTAACAGGCAGCATTTGGATTTCCCACCCATTCTGGACAGGCTGCGTACAGCCTGTTAAACTCTTCGGCAACTTCGTGCCGATTGTGGGTCCCCACCAAAAAAACTTGAATTCATTTCAACTTACTCAATGTCGGGCTTTACCTATAAAAGAATAAACAAAGATGGACATAATGCCTGTAATTCCAGACTTATGACACACGTTTTGTATTCACGAATATGAAGAAATAAACTGGAAATAAATCTGTGCATAAATGAGGGGAGAATCCCTTCCTATTCATTGAAGAATAGTGAGAGGTGAACTCAATGTATTCATTCATTTTCATGATATAATTTAATCATCAATTCTAAATGCTTAAAGCAGACAGAAATTATCTGGAAGTAAAGTTCAGCTTGGAGGAATAATTAATCTATTAATTATGATCAATGAAAAAGATTTATTGAAAATCGAAGGTGTAAACTTTAAGCTTCATTTGCAACTTCGGTCCAGGATATGGCCAAACGGTTTCTAATAGCTAAATAATTTCCGAAAACAAGAAGTAGGTAGCGCACGAATGATTTGAATTATGGCTTTCGTATCTTCAACCGGTCCAATTAACGTATTTAGTTTGGATTACAACATGAAGGCTCTGTAATTACTATCATTGCAACACCCTGACATTAAAATGCTGCAGTTATTCTCATAGATTTCACTGAATAGATTGTAAATATGAAAGCTATCGTGGCATTCCTGGCAATAAGATGCCTCGGTAATCCTCATCACAGCTAAATCCACATCAGTCTACCTCTTTGGTAAAGGCGATTCTGCTCACCTTTTCGACTCACTCCAATATTTTTTTGTCAACAAGTGACAATCACCGTCTTATGTCACTTAAGAAAAACACATACATAGATTTCAAATAATATAAATATCAAAATTTAATTTTTTTCCTCTATTTTTCCAATATTATTTTATAAATTTTGCGATCCATTTACTTTATTTTAATTACACTAAATATAACTATGTAGTTTTTACTTTGATTAAGTGTATATAAATTGATTAAAAGTAATTAGAAAAATGTCGATACGATATAAAGTTAAAAAAATATCTATTCGATAATCTCAGTTATTTATTTTAAAAATACATATATATATATGTATATATTTATATGTAATTATCATAAAATTAAGCAAAAAATTAATGCATTTTAGAAAATTAAGGAAGTATTTATATTGGCAAACATAAAGATAAAAAGGAACGTCGTTATAGGATTAGAGTTTAGTAGAATGGAAGAACTGTTTCTCCGGAACCGACTCTCTCTTATGCTTAGATCTTTTTCGTATTCCATACAAAGAGATGAAATCTTTACGATTTCGCTCTTGTTGCACTTAATAGTTTCAATAATATTTATGATATGCCGTAGAGTCTCAATTATCTAGCGTAACAGGTAACGATAATGGGCCGCATAACTAAAAATTCCGACAGTATAAGCTCTAATTGGAAACAACTCATTAGTTAGGCTTGGTAACGACATAAATACAGTCAAACCTGTTTTTATGCGGGGGATAGGGACCGCATTAAAAAAAACGCATAAAAAAAATCTCACGAAACTTCACGAATGGCTGTAAATAATAGTTTTCGCAACACAATTAAAAATATTTTTTTTTATGCGGTCAACAGGGACCGCATAAAAAAGTCTCACATAGAAAATAACTCAAAACCGTACGAAATAGAATTTATTGACAACAGATGTCAGCACTTGACTGCATCGTCTGGTCTATCGTCTGTTTTACATATTTTTGTCCAGGTGGTGTTTTGTTGACTTAAAAAGTAAATTATTTCATTTTTCGCATATTCATGCAATAATATTACTATAATAAGTGCATTTATGCTATAATAAGTTTATTTAGCTATAATAAGTCAACGTAAGACATGACGAATCGCACGAGACTAGTCGCCAACTATACCGCACAAATTAAAAATTCGCATTAAAAAAATCGCACAAATAAAAATCGCACATAAAAAGAGCGCATAAAAACAGGTTTGACTGTACTATTTATTTTCACTCTGCGTGTGGCAAATGTGGCAAACGTTTGATATCACAGAAACAAGTCTCTTGTGGAGTAAGAGGTTTAGAATGGTGTGAATGTTACTGCTCGAGGTTTGTTAACCGAATGGGTTTTCAATTAAAGAAGTTTTGCATATAAAATACTTACGGCCGGCTAACTCTGGTAGCTCGATAGTTGGGACTCTATTGTATTATTGAAACTTTAGACGAGAAACGCTCACGTTTTCGGTATTTGCAGATTCTGGTAGCTGCCCTAACATCGTGCGAATATAGCATTAAAAATTCACTTCAACATCATTAAAATTTGAATATCAATAGCTGCGGAATACGCTGATTGTTATAAACATCTACATATATACTATATAATATGTATATATATATTTTTTTCTCTTTTAAAATTTTAAATTTAACATTATATATATATATATTACAATAACAACATGCATGATAACAATACAATATCTCGTAAATGTAAACTGTCTTAATTTTTCTGAAACAAAAAAACAATTTAAATTTGTGAAGCATGAAACGACATTATTTGCATATACATAATCATTTATACAATATCGACAATATAAAATTTGATATTCTAGTCGATTCAAGGGAAAAGAAATGTGTAGAAGACCCTGATTATTTTCTTTTTGCGACAATAGATAATGCAAAAATCTTGCTTTACGAAAGAAAAACGGAAACGACCGACCGCTCTGTGCTCTCGAACGCATCGAAATAGAAGCCCAAATTTTATAAAAGAAGCAATTTTGGATGTTTTTGTTCGATAATAAAGACTTAACCGAATGGTCGAACACATCGGAAAGTAAAATAACGTTACGCGCAAAGTAAGGCTGCGACTCCACTAGCCGTAAAAGGGCCGTAAAACCCCTCACCGTAAAAGCTTTTAATCACGTGACCATGATATTTTACGCCTGAGCAGGTCGTAAAACCAACGTAAAAGCGAGTTGAACACTGCTCAACTCGCTTTTACGTTGGTTTTACGACCTGCTCAGGCGTAAAAGCTTTTACGGTGAGGGGTTTTACGGCCCTTTTACGGCTAGTGGAGTCGCGGCCTAACTTCTTTTTTGTTAATCTATCCGAACGTATTCCGAAGTTTCGGAATTCTCCAAGATCACAGTTTTGGAAATCCCTAAAGATATAACTCGTTGTTTGCTGTCAAGCACCTTGATACAAAAGTTTTTGTATAATATATCAGTGTCGGGAGGCAAAGTTATAAAATGTTCCAAACATCGAAATTTCAAAAAAGGAACGTTAATTAAAATTAAAAATATATCTATAAATTATTAAGATATTTTCCTTTTTTTTTTTTTTTTTTCATCTTCTGAAAAATAATTCAGGATAACAACGTAATTATATATTTACATTGCATCTCAAAAGTTATTGATGTCTCTCGAAAGCGATGGAGGGAATTCATGAAAATACTAATTAAGTCATCATGGATTTTCTTCTGGAGAGGAAGATGCCGGATGAGGTACGGCCTTCACGTGACGAATGGTCGGCTCGTCGATCTGCTGAGTGTATTTCGGGCCAAACATTCCCGTCGAAGGATGAAGACGCATTTTTTCGGGATCTGTAGATGCATCACTTTTTAATAAGAAGAAAAGGCTGAAATTGAGTTGTGGAATATCATATAGAGTTGCCAAGAAGAGCATCATAAATGTTAGGCCAATGAGTAAAAATCCTGTAAGTAAATAAAATTATTATATTTATTTTTTAAATATTAATTTAAAAGTATAATAATATGAAAATGTATAATCTATTAGTTTTAACTACGTTAAGATATGATTTATTTTAATTATACTACAGAAGAATGTGGTGTAACATCAACTTTAAAAATTCTTTTTATAATAATAAACTGTATTTTTATCATAGTAATTGTTATAAAATGCTCCAGAAAGCTGATCAAAAATCAGTAGCGTAGCAAACATAACTGGCACCCGGGGCAAGACACTTTATTGGCACCCCCTCCCCTTCCAGAAATACATATAGTTTGTCTTGGAGACCATTTGGGCACCCCTCTGCAAGTGGCTCCCGGGGCATGATACACCCCCTTGCCCCCTCTCGCTACGCCACTGTCAAAAATTTCATTATTAGAAGCAAGAGTAAATCTCACAAAGAGGTTACACTGAATATTAGTGCATTTAGCATGTATTAAGTAAGTGTGTATTGTTACAAAACTGCATCAATGTTCCACTGATTAAATTTATTCATAAGTTCTATATTAATTTTAAATACAGTATTGATATATAAACATCTCAAAGCCTGATATTTTATAATGTAACCAAATGATTGCCAGATTTAAATAGGGCTAATTTACTGCGACTACTAAAAATTAAATACCGAATAACTTTACTCAGTATTTGATTATTAATAGTGGCAGTAAAGTAGTTCCTATTTAAATCTGGCAATTGTTTGGTTACAGTATTGAATTTTTAATCTAAATATCGCCATGTTTTGTACAGAATTTTTTCGATTAATCGCATTCAATTTATGGAAATACACAATAACCTGACCTGAAAGTGATCAAAGACGTTCGTTGTTCCAATAAACATACCTGCTATAATAAGTACAAAAGGTTTCTGCAAGTTATTATATAGTACTGTATGTAACTAAACATAAATTACAGTCAATCCTTTATATCTGCAGATTCCACACCGTGGATTTAATCAATTGTGGATCAAAAATATTCAAAAACAAATTCCAGAAAGTTCAACTTTAGTTTGCTTGTATTTTAAATATTTTGCATATCCCAATCCTCATATAATTAAACAAAAGCAATCTATAAGTGTTGAAAAACACAAGAAAATATATTATGTTATTGCTGATATATACTAGTTATGCTTACGATGGTTGCATCTGCACTGAACCTGTACAAACTTTCTAGTCATTATTCCGTAAACAATATAGTATATCAACTATTTACGTTGTATTAGATACTAAAATGATTTAAATTTAATTTTATTTATGTATTTATGTTTATCCGTAATCTTGTTAACAATTTTCAAATTTTGATTCAAGTGTACTGTATATGATTGGATTGAATTTTAACACATGGCATTAAGATACGTGGCTATGGGAAAGATCTAGATTTTTCCCATTGTAAGTGGTGAGGGAATTATCGTTTAAACCAAGCAATTCATGTTAGAGTATGAATTTGAATTCACATCCCTTAGTGCATTTGGACAATCCAGCGCAAGCGATCTGACTGATCGTATATTCATTCAATTGGTTATTCGGCTGAATAGATATGTTATTAATGTGTTGGACGTTGTTTATTAACAGATTAATCGCTCAATTATTACAACAGTACAACATAAAATCGGTCTGATATAATTCGGCACTCATTTGGCTTTAACATATAACTATCGGGTTTGGATGTCAGATGTGAATAGGATACAAGTTATATTATTCATAGATTAACAAGATGTATACCAATTAGATCATGGGTTTGAATTCAAGTTTAGGCTGAGCTTCTGTGCTTTTTATATATAATTAGGAATTGTTTTTGGAGGTTATCATTGTTGACACATGTTCCTAAATTAAAATACTACAAATGTTAATTTACAGTAGACCCCCTATAACACGGTAGATAAGTTCCGTGTTATACGAATCCGTGTTGTACGAGTCACTTAAATACATAAGCCAATCATAGCCCGCACATGGGCTGTGATTGGCTCATGTATTTAAGTGACTCGTACAACACGGATTCTATAACACGGAACTTATATACCATGTTATAGGGGGTCTACTGTATATTCTAAAAGGCATTTATTAATGAACCAAATCAGCTATTGGATTATATGTAAGTGTATAAATTTAAGTAAACATTAAATTATTATACACTAAAGATAGACCAATTTGCCATTTATTGTAAAATTTAATGAGTATAATTAATTTTAATTAAATTAAATAATTTTAACTAGAAAAAAAGAACAACCTGGAGTGGGATTTAAACCTGCAATTCTTGCAGGTCGGGCAGATAAAAGTCTTCATTTGAATTGATTTATAAATTCGTATTTGTTCGTTCTTTATTCGTAACTAGACGCAACCTACCTGTTGTACAAACTTTGTACAATGGTCTATAATCTTGATGCGAACTATCGCCGGGTATTAAGTCACCCAATCCAATAGTAGTTAGAGATATAAAACAATAATAAAGTGAATCCAGATAATCCCAGTCTGGTTCCAAATATGCAAAGATACCAGCAGGTATGAAGAAAAATAATACTAAAACTAATACCTGAAAAAAAAGACAAAAAAACATAAAGTCATCATTAATATAGAAATAAATGATTATTATTATCAATAATTAATTTAAACAAAATTAGACTTACTCCGACAACGGATAAATGAAGAATTCTGATATGAAATGCTTGATAAAGATGACCGAGTCGAGAATTCAAAAATTGAAGGCAGAGAGTGGTTGGGATCATTAGCCTTTCTACGTATGCTGTCAGTAATATTAGCGTAATTGGTATGCCGATAAGAGCATAGACGATGCAGAAGACACGTCCTCCTTCTGATAGAGGTGTGACATGACCGTATCCTAAAACATTTACAAATGAATTGTGAATCATGTTTCATAAAATATCATTAAATTTCATTGAATGTTTGGATTTAAAGTATCTAAAATTATTTATTTTTGTGTTTTTTCCTCACGACTAGGTGTATTAATGGACACAAGACATTCTTACATCATCTTTATTTCTGAATCTTCTATAGGCCGATACACGTTTCGGGCAAAGGCCCCTCATAAAGCCATACATAAAGTAGATAATATTCAGTATGCAATATTGTATTTGGAATTCAAAAATTAAGAAAGAAGACTGAACGGCCGAGCAGTTAAGGCGGCAGGCTACTGTTTTGACAGCCCAGGATCAAATCTGGATGGGCGTAAAACTCCAGGAATTTTTTTGTGAGTGGTCTGTTCAGATATGTTGGGTCTATTTCCTTATCATCCAGATCCCCTATTATGGGTCCTGCCAAACCCATGATGGCTTGTTGTTTGTTTTATGTATTATATTTGTTATAATGCATTATTTTACAGTTTCATTCAGTCTTTTGTATTTTCTATAACTGTTCAGTCAAGTAACATAGTAGTTATACCATTAATTACATGGATATTGCGTAAAGACTGATGGTTAAAAATTAATTTTAAATCGATAAAAATGTTATATAAAATCCATAATTACCTATAGTTGTGATTACAGTGCTTGAGAAAAACAAAGACTGTCCAAAACTCCAGTTTGGTTCCATCGTAGCGTTATTAACTGCAGATACACCTCGATTATTAGCATTAATTACATTCACTATGAGATATTCCAGCTCTTCATCTGAAAGAGATTTGGTTTAATATAATTATTTGAATATTTTATTTTTAGTTATATACGGATACTTGCAATTATCGGCATATTATTTGTATAGTATTTATGAATATATTGATTGTAACAACTATTTTATTAATTTATTGCTATATACTAATAAAAATTATTTTCTGGACAAGCATTTTAAGTCTATAAATCCATCTTTGAGGAATACAATAAAAGTAAAACAATCTAAGTTGGATATTCACAGTCTGATCGGTCAGATAGACCAGTGTTCCGCAACCTTTTTCTACTTGTGGCACCCCCGTGACTCAACACGGCGCACCAAAATGTTATTACCCTAAAATACATATGAAATGATACTGTTAATAGAATTACGTAATGCCACTAACATTATTATTATTAAAAAGACATCAACACCTGTGAACAAATTTATTTTACATTTAATTTCTTAGAATATATAAAAATGCGTGACTTGTAGTAAAGAATAAACAAACGTCATCTTATTTCATCAGTTCTGCAGCAAAGAATGAAATACAAGCATAAGAAACACAGCAACTGTGAAAAAACATATAAATAAAACTTCACGATTAATACAATATGTAAACGTTCACGTCACACCTTTCACCTCGTGACAGCACACCGGTTGCGGAACACCGAGATAGACGAGTGGAACACAGATCGGTTAGGGTATGGACATCAGTTAGGCTTATTTTTAACTAAAATTCTCGTCCAAAAATGGTTCAAGGTCCAAAAATGTTTGCAACCTTTTAATCTAACAAACAGTATCCTGAATATAAATTAGCTCGGATACATTATGTATCATCCTTCGCATCACCGACCCATGATTGGCTTAAAAAAAGATAGCTTGTAGAATGGAGTGAGTTAAAAACAATAGACAGAGAAAGAAAGAAATCTGTAATACTTACATTCAAATCAAACATTACTAGATATTTTCATAAAATATTTAAATCAGATATAAGTATTGCAAGTTTTTTTTTCGTAACAATACATTCCATAACCCGAAAATATTCAGAACTCTTATTGTATTAAAGAATACTTGAAAGTAGTTTGTGTATTTTTTTGAGATCCATTTATTCTGTATAATGGCTTACATGTTGAATATTTCATTACCCACTACATTTGCATTCATTGTTTATGATTGTCAATACATTGAAGTAGAATATTTATATATATATATAAACTCGTAACTTGTTGAAATGATACAAAATATTTATCCTAGAATATATTAATACTTTCCACTACAAATATCGGATTGGTTCGTTATTTTATCGACGTATACACTTTTTTTACGTATTTCACTTTCTTACGAAACAACATTTTTCTTATTATTTAATAATTTACAGTACAGTCAAACCTGTTTTTATGCGCTCTTTTTATGTGCGATTTTTATTTGTGCGATTTTTTTAATGCGAATTTTTAATTTGTGCGGTATAGTTGGCGACTAGTCTCGTGCGATTCGTCATGTCTTACGTTGACTTATTATAGCTAAATAAACTTATTATAGCATAAATGCACTTATTATAGTAATATTATTGCATGAATATGCGAAAAATGAAATAATTTACTTTTTAAGTCAACAAAACACCACCTGGACAAAAATATGTAAAACAGACGATAGACCAGACGATGCAGTCAAGTGCTGACATCTGTTGTCAATAAATTCTATTTCGTACGGTTTTGAGTTATTTTCTATGTGAGACTTTTTTATGCGGTCCCTGTTGACCGCATAAAAAAAATTTTTTTAATTGTGTTGCGAAAACTATTATTTACAGCCATTCGTGAAGTTTCGTGAGATTTTTTTAATGCGGTCCCTATCCCCTGCATAAAAACAGGTTTGTTCTATTTATAATATCGGACTTCACGGAATTCCACAGGGGTTAGTTTTTTTCTTATTCTTAAAATTTTTATTTGGAATAAATTATGCATAACGTGCAAACATAATAAATAATGCATAGTGAATAATAGATGATAGCAACGTAAACAGTTACGAACGTTCTCTTGGACTTTAACGCGATTGACGTCAAATTATCTGTCACAAAGTCACCATTTTAATTAATTATACATTACGCAAGAGAATTCGCTATAAATAGATCTAAAAATTACTTGTTAGATTGTAACTTTTCTCATAAATTCATTTAGAAGAAAACAATTGGTAAAAAAAATGAATAAATGGCTTTTATAAATTTAAAAAAGTCAGAAGTTTGTATATTTGTAAGCATCTGTAAATACAGTAGAGTCCCGAAAACTCAGCCTAATGTGGACCGAAGGGTGGCCGAGTTTGTGAAAATGCCAGGTTATCGGGAATGGGGTTAAAAAAGAATAAGTACGAGTGTTTCCTCAGAAAGTACTTGTATGTATTGTTTGCTTGAGAATACAACAGAGAATAAACTGCCCAAATACCCTTAAACAAAGGAAAAATACGTACTTATGAAGGCATAGAGGCTTTACTACACGAAAATGAAAATTAATGAATTCACAGTCATTCACATCGAGTTACGCAACGGGTGGAATTGACTAACCCTTGCAAAGGCTGCAGGTAGACCGAACAGACTGACACGTGGTGGAGGAGTGGGAGTGTGGCAGAGTTATCTGGACTGCCGGGTTATCAAGTGCCGAGTTTTCGGGACTCTACTGTATTTTAAAAATGAATTCTAAGAATAGTTTTGGGGCACAGTATACAAAGCAACTTAAACAGATTGTCTCTTTCTCTCTCTCTCTCTCCTTACATCATACCTTTCCTCTGTACATCATACTTTTCCTTTAGCAATCAAGTTGTGCCAGTCGTCTATCTTACTCCTTTCGGGGGAATTGAAATAACGCGACTTCTGGGTTCGCATTTGAAGTTTATATACAGTTAATTGGGGCCTCCTGCCCCTAAGTTTCCATATCTGATCTTGTCTTCCATCTATCTAAAAACCAATAAATCGCAATGAAATATTTTGTAAATAAAACAATAAATTTTAATTGTGTATAATTGATAAGATTTCTGTCGTCGAGTGTATTGTCGTCATATAGAAAGGAAAGTGTCGGAAATTATTGATCGAAAGTCTCTTTGTTCACTTGAAAACATCTGTTTCTGACGTTCTAAATGTGTTTAAATTTTACAATTTTTTTAATAGCTTCATTTTATTTTATTCAATTATATATCGTAATATATTATAAGGAGAGACATTACAATTAATGTGTATATATTAGATTTCTGGAAGAAATTTCTATTTAATGTTGGTAGAACTTGTTTAGAAAATTAGATTTAAATTAGTATTTAAATGTAATTTAATATATATTTTTAAATCATTTAACGTATGTTTTGTAATATTGATTTTTACGAAAGTAAAACAGTTCCCGATTTATCTAAATATTAAATATGTTAAGTTTTTTTAAAAGATTTTGTGACTTTTTTGCTAATTAAAGTGATCTAGGTATAGAATTACAGCAGGTTCCCACTTTTACAATTGATAAATTTTAAAATTATGTGAATTACTGTATTTTTTGTTTGCCACAAGGAATAATCTGGATGGAATTTCTGTTTTTGCATAATAAAAGCGAGAAGATTGCCTTATCGAAATGTGGCGAGAGACTTAAAATGACTTTGTATGTAAACTTTGTGTAGAAGAGGTGTATGTAAAACTCTACTCTCGTGTATTGTAAAGCTGTCTTTTGGTATTACGTGATGGTTTTACATTATGCATTAGTGAAAGTAGTGGTAGAAATCTGTCATCATTGAGTTGGAGTATTGTTTCTTCTCTTATCCATATTAGCCAATATCTTAATATTGATAATGTAAATGAGAGAAGGAACACTCCAACTCAACAGGTAAATTAATTCTCATATAAGTTAGACCCTTTTGAAATGTGCAAGATTGCTATAAAGTCTGTAACATGCTGATATCTTATGAAATAAATCAATTCATGTCTAAGTGTTTTAGTGTAGAGCAGTTCAAATAATAACGTTGCCGAAAGTAGGCCACTGAAAGAATTTGAAAAAAACAGTCTATGCTCCCCCTTAAGAGCAACATTCTCAGTAATGGGAATCCTATGTTGAATAACAGCATACTCAAAGAAATTTCCAAGAGGAATAAGACCAATGATAGAACCAAGAATTTCATCAAAGAGGAAAAGTCTTTAGAAAATGATAGAAGTAAGGCACATGCAGATTTTATGTACACTTACGTACAGTAGTGTAGCGAACATAACTGGTGCCCCCTCCCCCCTCCAGAAACACATATAGTTTGTCTCGGAGACCATTTGGGCACCCCTCTGCGAGTGGTGCACGATACACCTCTTTGCACCCCCTCTGCTTACATATTCTTGAAAATCGGTGAACCGTTCTTAAACCAATAAAATATATTCCCGACACTGTTCTGTACATCTACAATTTTTTATATTTATTTTATTTTTAAACATATATATTAATAAATTTCATACGGATGTTAAAATGTTAAATAAATAATGTCTTTTGTTAGCAACTCTTTGATTATTTTAAAATAAAATAAAGAACTTTTTTATCGAAAATGAAATTTCATCTTTGTTACATCAAAAGCTTTTTCGTTCGTATAAAAATTGATTGATAGTTTTTGTTTGCAATTTCGTTCTTTTATACCGAAGAGACTTTCAAAATTATAAAAAAAAAAAAAACAAAATTGTATTTTTCAATTAAAGATTTAAAATATTTATTTTAAAAATAATCCTGGTGTCTTCCGGGAATTGTTTTCATTTGTTTTTTTTTAAGTTATTCCTATTCCTTTTCTAATTTAACTTGTTTCGTATTGGACGAAAATCATCGATTTTTCTACTTTAGCGAAGTAATTTCTGCAGAATGTACTTTTAAAAAATAAATAAAAATTTTGGTAATTTTATTTATATTTTTATTTGGGTAAATATATCACAAATAAAATTAAAACCTCTTTGTTAAATCTGTTTACCAATAAGATAACAAATTATAAAAATAAATATTGAATCGAGTGATGTATAAAATGCCATTTTACATAGGAAGAGTCAATAGCTTTTGATTTCATTCTTCACTACCTTCAAATTTAATTTGTAATCTTTTAATGAATTATTTTTCCAATATATATTTAAATTAGCCTTCTTCTCCTCTTCCTTCTCTCTTTTTTTCTCGGTATTTATCCCGCTTAATTGCAGTATCAGTTGTTTATTTCTGCTGATTTCACCATTTTATCTAATTTAGTGCGTCCATAATGCTCGTAAACAATCGAGCTTGTGTATCTTTGGTCGCCCCTCTTTGTTCTCGTTCCATTGCCAACTTTGCATAGAACTCTCATGACTGTATAGCAAATGACCATATCACATCACCACATAATATCATTTCAGGCGTGACTCTACTGTTTTCCCATTACTGGTGCAATGCCAAGAATCATACAAAGGAGGATCCAAGAATAAATCTTACAGTAATGAGCTAGTGAGAGAATTCGTGTAATAAAATATAAACAATATTTTAAAGAAATAGTGAATTTCTCTTAACAATAAAGAATATTAAGGGATGATTGCCATATCACGTCGTGTAGATTTGCCTCTAGAATCGTATATTTCTGTATTTGACGTTGAATTCAGTTTTGTTACGCCAAGTGACTATTGCAGCATGTTAATTTCTATGGCATGAAATATTTGCTTGTGTTTCTTTGTCGTTAATCAACATTATACTCCATACAATGAAACTTATCTAAATTTTGATTGGTACAGTACATATTTTTGGCCATCCTGCATGCACATGTTACTTAATTGGCTCACAAAAAATAAACAAACGCCGCAAACTTATAGGGTTTGCTTATAAAATTGATCTCTACATCACAAACCCGACTTTTACAGTTAAAATATAGAGTTTGGGATATACTCGCCCTATAAGACGACACCTGGAATATAAGACGACCTCGACTTTTGAGAAGATTTTCCCGGGTTAAAAAGTCGTCTTATACGCCAGAAAATAGGGTATTTGCGACATTACAATTTCAATATAAATATTTACTAACAAAATTGATATTGTAATTGCAATTTCAACTGAAGTAGTGTGAAATAGTTAAAATGAAATGTTATTTTTTTCTCAATAACAATACCATTTTCGGGTATTTCCAACAGTAGATGTTTGATAGTAAATGCAATCAATACATTAAACCTTAAAGTTTCATGGGTAGTCTGATTCCATCTTTCATCTGATTGCCCTATTGCAAGCCTAGTTAAACCATGATGTGAATGAAATCTTTGTGTCCACAGGGTAGACCAAAGGTTTAAATCTAGATAATGAAATTTATGAAGTGAAAATGGTGTCAGCCCAACACCAGGGACCGTATTCTGTCACCGTCTCTGGTCTCTCGTCTCTCACAGTCCAGTCGCTGATTGGCTAATCATTTGGATTTTACTAACAAAATTGATCCCCTGTACACAATTACATGTATTTTGTATTTTAAAAAAATGATAAATCAAACTATAAGAAGTAAAAAAATAGAAAAAATAAAACTGAGATATAAAAAATATATAAGTATAGAGCATTACTCACATTCAGGTAATTATAAATGTAATATGATATGTAAAATTAATTACACGGTTACTACAGTTAAAAATAAAAAAAAAACATTATTAATTACACAAGACGGACATTAAATATCTTTGTGCTTTAAGTTATCGATATGTTATGTTAAATTTTAAAGGACGGTTAATTAAAATCTCGAAAATGTCGAACAATTAATTACGGTAGAACAACAACTAATGCCGTATTAACTCGACAATTGATTATATTAAAAACACGACAAATTCTAAACGCTTTGAAAAATGTTTAATTTAAGTAATTAATAACATTTTTAATATAACTCGGCAATTTAGTAAAATTTAATATAATTAACTAGTTTTGATTAATAGTTTAATATAAATTAGATTCTGTAATTATTATTTTTTTTAATCATAAATGTCAACAGTGGATTAAACAATTTTTAAACTTGTAATATTGTTACAGAGATGTAGCTTGAATTTGTGGTGCATGGTCGCAATGTATACGTGTGGAGTCTATGGATTCACACGACATTCGGCTTTACCGTGTCGCCGGCGCGGGGGACAGACACCACATATATATAACAGACATTACCCCTGCCGCTCGTTGACAGGTAAATACACACAACATAATGGATAAATAGCTATTCGGTCGTCGTTAATGTTACCGACAAGTTTACAATTCTTCACATATAAAGTTACATTAAAAGGAATGACGTATAAAAAGAAATTTATTAATGATCTTACATTTGAAGAATAGTATAAACAAACTAACTAAAATATTCAGAATGTATAGTGAAATACCAGCAGAAATAAAAAAGAAACTATATAATATAACAGCCATAATAATTTCTATGGAGGTGAAGCAAGTAATATTGAAATTTGTTCGGTAAGAAAAATTCCTGTATAATCTACATTCGAATAATTTAAAAGTTCTTTAGTAATCATAAATGAAAACAATCTAAGAAGTTTCTATTACTTTTAAAATGTATATATCTTTTAATAATAAATTTTGAATTTGCGGTTGTCATTAGAGTAACTTATGTTATAAATATTAATTTATAATTCTAATATTTAGATTATTTCAGAAATATATGAAAGTCTGCAGGTTTGTTTCTTACAATATGCAAACACACATTTGCAACGTTATCGTTTTTAGATTACGGCAACAAAAAATTACACGAGACTCCGAGTGAAAAGCTATAAATAAACCGATATAATTTTAAATACAGTATTTCAAAAATGTTACTATGTTGAATTCCATTTTTAAATTCTAATGCATGTTTAATATCATCCTGTGGGGAAGTACTCGATCTTTAGAGTATTCCCCGTGCGGGAACAAAACAAAAAGAAACTTCAAAGAAATAAATCACACACTCTGTGACTCCAATGCAAGGAACTTAAAGTTTATTTTAGTCCTTCCGATCACTACTCTGTCCCTTCGCTATAACAGACACTAAAACAAAAGAAACAACACACACAAAAAAACAATCTCGCGACTCTATCATCTACATGTCCTCTCTCCATTCTTTCTTCCAAAAAAAGTCCCCTCCTTTCTTTACCCTGCGGCCCACCCAAGGATCATGCAATAGAACACGTGATCTTTGGACCACGTATCTCCCCTCCTCCCATTAACTTTTACAACAGGAAGCTTTTACGCTATGAGGGCCTATCCCTCCTTTACGCCGTGAACCACCCAAGGGGTTGGTTACGAGCCGGTTAGGTAACAGAACACGTGGTCTTCAGACCACAATCCTTAGACATTTTTCTTTTGAAATATGGCGGCCCGTCTCTGAAACAGTGGGGATGCACGTTCTAACCTAACCTATTCTAATAATTTGGTTGGCAGTAATTATGGTAATTTATTAGAATAGGTTAGGTTAGGTTAGAACGTGTGTCCTCGCTGTTTGAGACGAGCCGCCACGTTCGCTACCATAGGTAACATTAACCTACTTTTGTATTCTGGCTTATTGGAATAGTTAGAACAACCATTGTACTTAGATGGATAGCAATTGCAGACAGCTAAGACAAAATGTTGTTTACTTTCCAACACACGACTTTTTCCCAGAAGTCCATTTGCAGTGAATAACATCCATTGTGTACGTTTTAACAGTATGCACTCGATGAATAAAACAACAGTTTTCTAACATTTGCAATATTAATAGTAGCATAAGACGTACCTTTTCATTGATAATTATTTATAATTTAATATTCTATTAGGAAAGATCATAACACTTTTACTCTTTTTGCACTCGAACATACGCTTTCCCTGCCTCTCCCTTTTAAATTGTAAATGTTTTTGAAACAAAGTAGTTTTCCTGTATTTCTCCTGTTGTCGGCGTTTACTTCTATCAAACATTCTTTTGTAATTTGAAAAGTTTTAAATTTCATTTTGATTGAATTTGACAGAATTGTGTTGTAATTGATCGAAACAGTTTCAGAATTCCGATTTGAATTGCATTTCTTGTAGCAGAAACATTTAGAAATCTGCGGCACTTTGGACTAAACCTTAAACAGTTCGAATAGGATATATATTTGAGGAGTTTCCTTAATAACTTTTCAGAATTATAAAATTATAACCTTTGTTTTATACAAAGAAACAAACTAAATAAATTTAGTTACAGAAACTTTACAGAGAATAATTTATTGGAGTGACAACTAAGAGCAGTCTCATGTACTATAAATGAAGCTACAGTTAAGCCCTTAAATAACTTATTAAAGTTCACTAAACACAACTAACTGTAACCCAAAGCAAGATTATAATCTGGTAAACGACAAACAATGAATGCTTTATGAAACTATTCTATAGTTGAAATAATATTAAATAGTACAGCATTAATGAATCACTATGGAAACAATGATAAACAAAATGGAATTATATCGTTAAAGATTGATTTTTAACTTTAAAATAGATTTTAAATAATTTTTAATAATAAAAGTTTTGCTATGTAAAATGATTTAATACCCGTTAAAATACAATCAGTCTCTTATACTGAGATATACAAGAAATTATGGGATAGAAATTGAGATATCTCGCATTCAGATTATGCTGAGATCTTCAACAACAACTATAGCATTCTATTTGGTTTGTCATTTCAATTATTATTTTATATAAAACACAATTGTCTTTATATACTGTAATTCGTTAATGTACAGTTCTCTATATCTATTTTTGGATTATAAAAAGTTATATATATTTACAATTTTATCTAAATAATATTAATTAAATTTGTGTAGCTTATAAAACTCGAAATAAAATTGATATTATTGAGTTTGTTACACGTTCCACAGCAACTTTTGACATTGTCTCCACTTTCGAGTTATTTATCTGTCTGGTCAATTTTGGCTCCTAGCCAGAGGTCTAATGTCAAGAACTTGGCTACAGACACACTTACCCACAATATCTACGACCTTGACTTGGATATTTAATTTTCTCCTTCCTGTATTTGTAGAGAAATTCTAATTACGATAAAATTTCAATAGAAATCTGAATGAAGTGTTATCCGCGAGAAGATACGAATAGATTTAAGAATTGATTTAATATCAGAAAACGGATTTTGGATAGGGTTGCATTTTCTGTAGTATTTTTAGAATTTTGGATGATGAATGAGTTATAACAATTACCATATCTATATTTTCTTTCTATTCTCGAGAAGAAACTTGGCAAAGTTTGCAACCTAACAGCTAGTCGTTGCTGGACACAATAGTTTTATTGGATTCACTGGTAGACTGGCATAATATGCCAACAAGTGATGACGTTAAATTGCAAGATGCTGTTGTCTTATCTTTTCCCAGAGTCGGGTGTAGCGTTACCACCCGTCCGGTTTTCACCCGGACAGTCCGGGAATTGACTCACTGTCCGGGTGAACTATTAATTTTGTCTGGGAATTTCATAGAAATTGTGAAATTATGATAAAACAAAGTTCTTGCAAATATTGTTATAAATTTACACCATTTGAACAACGAAAGACCTCACACTCACCGAAACTCATCTGCCATTCCGCCATGTTACTCTGTTTATGCTGTTTATAAATTCAGGAATACATTTTTATAAATATTACAAAAAGTCATTGCACATTAGCAAGGAGTGTTTTATTTTTTGCATCTAAATTGGACAATTGTAACTTATTAACTGTCAGTTAGACTTCGCTATATTGATTATATACATTTATTATATAAAGCCAAATTCTTGTCTCTGGATAAGATCTTGTGTTGGAGTACTTAACATAAGAGTTATGGATTCAAGACTTTGTTATTAAGATATACAGAGCAATTATCTGTTAATTATCTTACTAATCGCACTAATTTTGATTAACTGTTAAAATAATTAATAGATGACGACTCTGTCTATTTTTGTAAGATATTCTCACAGTTAATTTCTTGATAGCCTGGTAAATAGTCGTGCAATTGTTTATAGTTTAGTTTATTACACAATGTTTTCCACTCTTAATTTAATTTATTATGCTTCTAAACTCAACATTGTTTGCTTTATTTAGTTAATTGGATTTTGTTAATGTTGATTGTATAAAGAAAATTGACAAAATAAAGACAACACATATATTACTGTACATATATCTTATTACTTTCATGTATAAAATCAATATGTTTGTGTATTTTTAGGTATTTTCTTCTTGTTAGCTATAACATTTAAAATTTATTGTTTAATTCAATCCATAAAAAATTCAAATATTTCGAATAATACCGTAAAATAAATAATGTAATATTATATTATTTATTTCAGAATACACAATTATATTATATTTTATCTAATAATGTAATACAATGAATTCTTGTATAATGTGCTCCCTGTAACATGAATTTATATAACAAGACAAAAAAATTGTAACTAGTACCAGTGCCGTAACTAGGGCGGTGCCCAGGCACAGGGCATAGACCTTGGCGAGGTGCAGAAATGTCCTGGACCAAGTTTTGGGGCATAGTTTCAGATGCTTACACCGGGCGCATAAAAGGCTACTTACGGCGCTGACTCTAGTACTCATAAAAAATTCTAATTTTGTCATCCAGGGTTCAATTTCTAGACCTGGGTTTAAATTTGCATAAAATTGTCTGATAATGCCCGTTCGATAATGTATTTTCCTATAAAGCAGAACATATCCTCCGCATTGTACGGGTCTCTACTGTATAATATAATATGTATTATATTATATTTAATTCTTCCAAGACTGCATAATGTTCAAAACACAAAAAACTGCTCAAACACCTTGTAAAGATGCAGCCAAATTTATTAACTTCAAACGTTTTCGGTCGTGTCGAATGACCTTTCTCGAGAAGAACACTGTAAAATTCGAACACTTAGTACAAAAGCATAAACAAATAGGCTTTTTGAGCATTTTTGAACGGCGTTCCGTTGCAGAATTACGTGCGCAATCTTTAGCGATAGCTGATTAATAATGGCGTCCAGGTACGTAGGCAGGAAGCAGACTCGTAGGATTAAAGCCTCCTTCAAATTTTGGTAGAAGTCGACTGCCAATAGCAAATTGATGGCCATAAGGCCTAGACAGTTAAGACGTCAGTCATTAAATTCAAGAAATGATCCCCAAAAGAAAATTCTGGCTATAGGCTTGGTGGTGTCTTTCTCTTTCTGTTACTGTATTGAGTGATAAAGATGAAACTATTATGTTAGAATAAGAAAATACAGTACTGGAATGTCATCTGTCAGTAATATTTCAGAAATAATGAAGTATAACTATGATATATACAGAGGATAGAATGCTTCCTATTATTCCAAATTGCACGCTATGACATATGTACAGTACAAACTTGAAACTTTATCGATCTGTATTCTTTACAAATGCATTTTGAAATTCCTCTTCAGCTGAAAATACAGCTAAAATTATTGCAAAACACTTAATAATTCAATTTAATATAAATAACTTACTGTAAACCTTAAACAACATGTACATATGGGTACATATTACAATATCAAAATAAATAAGACAATGATTTCTAGTGATATATGCCAATAATTAAATATAAATTTCTAAAATGCTGCTATAATTATTCTGTGTAGTATCTATTGATTATTAAGATTAACAGTATGCTATTTATATTAAATTGAATTATTATGTATTTGGAATCATTTTAATTATACCTAATAAGTTTATAGCCACTCTGTAGTTATGCTTAACTGTAAATGATAATGTAGATATTAGAATACAACGTGTAGCAATCTCACAGATTTTATGATAAAAGGACCCAACTGGAAATTAAAAAATCTAAAAATAGCCTTTAGAACTGTGTACAAATCTTGTTTATTTTAGGTTAGAGAACACCATTATTAGATATTAGTGAGGTTGAGGCCAAAGTTTTAAATGCGAAAATGTGTACGTCGGACGTTCGGTGCCACTTTCCCGTAAGCCTAGAAGTTTGACAATGGCGTTTGGAACGTCGAGCACGATTCCACCGACTTTCCAAACCTCATTGCCAAACTTCTAAGCTTACGGGAAAGCAGCACCGAATGTCTGATGTACACATTTCCGCATTTAAAACTTTGGCCTCTTAAAAAACTTATTAATTTTTTCTATTTGATGATAATTGTTATTAAAATTTATACTTATTTACTAATTAAATATATTGTATTTGAATATCTAATATTATTGTATATGTACTGTACTGTGTAGATTTCAAATTATTGCTTTAAATGTAGAAAATTTTGAATTTATTTATAACTATTCTTACTGTTAAAGAAAAGAAAGTACAAGATAACATTTTAATATTCATTAATTCAGATAATTGCATTTAAAATACATAATTTATCATCACAGAATTGATGATGTACTTGTGCGTAAATATAAATCGATTGGTTTAAAAAAGGAAAAAATTGTACAATTCAAAACGTACGGCACCATTGGGATTTGTAGCGTAAGGTTACCGAATTTTCTCTACTATTTTTTAAATGATAAATCTAGAAACAGTCGAGACAGTTTTACTGCTTTCTCGTTTTCTGCTCGCGTTGCAAGCCAATTAAATTTCAACAGAAGGTTGAATAAATTTAAATATATATAAAAGCAGATAAGTAGAACATTAATGGAGAGATAAAGAAATATAAAAGGGAGAACTCGAGCATTAAACCGTGAAAAGAAAGCATTGAGAAATATAAACGAGAAAAAAATGTATTGCGAAGAGTTAAAAAAGAGTAAATTGCAATAAACCAAGCATTGATTGAAAACTGGACAGTATATAAGTATTAACCAACAGTTAAGGGAGAGTGAAAGAAACAAAGAATGACAAATCATACATTGACAAGGGATTAAGAAATATAAAAGTGGACAAAGAAAGGTTCAACAGAGAATTAAATTGTGATAAACCGAGTATCGAATGAAGGTTATAAAGTGTAAAAGCGATGAACAAAGCATCGATGAAGATTAAAAAGTATAAATTGTGAACATGTTGAAAGATAAAAACAGGAAAATAAGAAGTAAAACTGGAAAACAGTATTACTTTTTACTTTATGAGAAATGTGAAGAACCGAAAACAGATTTATTTAGAAAAACAAGTCTGTTGTCACTTTGAAATTTCAAAAATAAATCATTTATATTGTTAGATGTTAAATTTAGAACTATACATTACAAGCTACTAGACTTATTTACTTTATCTAGAAAATATTGATCTGTTTTTATAATATAAGGATTATTTATATTGTAACTGACAAATAGTTGTCACTTGTTTTTCTTTTGGGAATTCAAATCATCAGTATACATACTTAGCTTCTCCGTCTGCTATTGATCTCTCGTATCGGTGCATAAATCTGTGTATCTAGCAATCTTTCTAATGTAGGTGATCTATAAATTGATTAGAAACAATTGTTTACTACACTCTTTATTAATTACCGATCGATCATTATTATATTAATCGATATATGGATGAATATAAGAATAAACAAAAGTGAGAGAGAGAGAGAGAACAGTAGGGAGGTGGCATATTAAAAAACAAATCTTCAAAAACAGAATATATCAACTGCATTGCTCCTCACTCACCAGAATTGCAGGTTGAAATCTCATTTTAGAATTTGCTAAGGCATTGCTTACCCGTCGGGATTGCAGAATTTGAAGCCAATTTAGCAAATTACAATAATGCAACAAACAGAATTTGATAAATATATTCGAGAAGAGTACATTTAGCTGTAAAAACATACAGAAAAACATGTCTTTTTATCAGATAATAACGTGAATATTTTTCACATTTTTTCGATTTAGCTTATTATATTTATGCCATTAGAAGCTGCGCTTTGTTACAAAATCAGTTCTTACAGATACACTTAAATAATATAACATTTATAAAATTGAAAATGCATTTTAAATGTATTGTTATAAAGTAATTCTTAAGGCGGAGGGGAATTATATTAAAATTTCACAATTTCGAGCGGAGTTACAGTCGATTTTTAAAAATTTATTTGTATTGAAGGATGTATTAGATTTCTCTCTCTTTGGTAAAATTTCATTCACTTTCGTAAATAAATAAATAAATATACCCTTTGAACTACAATAAAATTTTAAGGAAAAATTCCTCTGCTTAGGAAAAAAGCTTTTGTTTTAAATTGTCATCGTTTATTTTACCGAAACGGTTTGAAATGAAATAAAATAAAAACTTTTCTATGACGTAAATCATTTTATATATGGTTGAATATATGGTACTTCAATATGAATATATGGTTGAATATATGGTACTTCAATATGAATATATGGTTGAATATATGGTACTTCAATATGAATATATGGTTGAATATATATATATGGTACTTCACACATATGAATGCGTGAAGTACGTTCTGTATATCATTTGTGGAAAGTACTTTATTATCGGTTACTAAATCATGTATAGTAGACTTGCTTTATAATTTTTTTTGTCTTTATAATACCTTTTTATAAAGGCAAAAACTTTACTGAAAATTGAGTTTAAATTATATTAATTTAATTATACAGGTATTACATAATCTGGACTAAAGGATGATGGCAGCATAACTATTTGATTAAGGTAAAAGCTGTTACAATCCTGTGTTTTTAAGACTTCTTTCCTTAAAATTTCTTGCTTTTAAGGTTGATTTTTACAACTCTTCATTTTTATGAACCGTCAGTTGCTCTTTCTATGATTGCGTGCCTTAAAACACCTCACTTCTTACGGCTGCTCATTTCATAAATCCTCATTTAACTGCTCTTCTATGACATTGTTCGCTTTACAGCAGATCTAAGAGGACAACTACAAGGGCTCAGCAGCGGGGCTTAAGCCCTCCCCATTGACACAAAATAGTTAAAATTTTATTCGTTTGAATTTCAAAATTTTGTTTTTTAAAAACATTTATGATGGAAAATATAGTTTATAAGGAATACAATACAATAGACAACAGTGCAAGACAATTGTATTGCAGTGTTAATAAAAGGTCCTTATTAATTATTCAAATATTTCTAATTTTTGATTTAGCTCCCTTTAGATTTTTCTCTATCCACCACCGATTTGCCTAACAGCATCTTTTGTTGAATCCAATTTATGTTGTAAATATGGGAATTTGTATAATAATAATGTAGTATATTCTTCTACATATTATACATCAGCTCTAGATTTATGATAGGGTTAAATTCCCAGAGGAAGTGTACGTGGAATACAAGTTATAATGTATTCAAATACTTTATACTGGAACGTAATTGAATAATACGGAATTTAACTCATTTGAATGAGTTACATTCCATCCCTAAAATATTTTTATTTTTAAATTATAATATTTTGATGATTAAAGCTTTTTATAAGTGTTTTTAATAGGTTTTTAACATAAATAAACCATTTTAATAAATAGTATGTACTGTAATTGTTTAAAAAGAAACTATTACAATGCAAAGTTATCATCAGGCTGTTTGTTGTTTTAATTTGACAGTGGCAGAAGGATAAATTGCATGGCATTGTAGATATATTTTTCAATATTATGCAATATACAAGGAAATCATTACTACACGGTGCTTTTTTTGGATGTAAGCTATAAAAGCCTTTTCCTTTCATCAAATAATAATAAATTTAAAACTGTGAGGTTCTAAACTATAACTCATAGCTTGATTTTCCAAGCCGTATGTATATTAAGGGCATATCTGGACCAAGTATAGTAGGGATGGCTCTAGAATATTGTCAGATGACCTCCTGGGAAGTCTGAGGATCACAGAGAAAGAAGGTTTGGAGTAGGCTCTTGGAAAACTTTTGAAATATAATAAGTCTACTATAAATATATAATGTACATAATGGACAGGAGTGGGTCAAAATTTTCTGATGAGTGATTCTTAGCCCCATCTAGCTACAGGCATGATGTAAATCTGGTCATGCATAACTACATAGAGGGGTTTATATACAGGTTTGATATAGATGAATAATAATTATAAACTAGTTAAATTTGTTATATAATATAGAGCCAATTAAACCAATTTTTGGTTCCTGTGTAATAAGTTTTTATTAAAATTAATCTGCATTACCCTAAATAGATAAGTTTACAAGTATATAAATACTTCAATGTTTCGACTAATTTAAACTAAAGATCTTTAGGTAATTAGTAGATAATCAATCGTCCTTGACGTGCTTAATATTCTATATAAGGATATAAGGACAAAAGCAAGGTTTAATAGATTGATTCTATAAAATTTGCATATTTTCTGTCGTAGAGAATTCAAAATATAAGCCATATAATTAAGAATAAATCCTTTTGAAATTTAGAAGAGATTTGAAATTTAAACAATAAAAAGGAAATTCTTATTAAATCGGGTATTAAAGTAGATTATTGAGAATTTTATCAGAATTTATCCTTAAAAACATTTAGAAAATTGGTATAGTTTCAATCTAAAAACTTTTTTCTTCTTTTTTTCCTGTATTTAAAGAAAGGGAGAGGCTGCTAAAGGAAATCAAACAATATCCCTTTAAAAAATACCATTTTCATTTTTATTATTATTGTTATTTGTGCTATAAAATGCATCTAAAACAAAGAAAGAATTACATTAAAGATAATTATTCCATAAATTAAATTTATGACCAATATCCATTCTTACAATTTGCACATTAAAAGAAAAAAAAAAAGGGTAATTCATGCAATTCACAGTGGAAATTTCACAATTCTTCTGTTGTTTCTAAGTATTTTAAAGGTTTATCTTTAAAAATTATCATATATATTATCGAATTTATTTGGCATTTTTATCCTTTAATGCTCTGTTTGAGAAGTTCCATCTTTCCAAAAAGAAAACTGATAAGAAATTTAAAGACTTAATAATAAATAAATTTTGAAAATTTCTCAAGATTTATAACTTTGTATAATTTAATTAAATGAAAAAAAAAATTATATAATCCATTTATTAACTTTAAAATAGCCTAAAGCTTAAGCCAAAAATTTTAGATAAAATTTGGCATTGTTAAATATGTATTATGATAATCAAATCATATATTTTTCAAATTTTAGTAATGTTAAATTTGCTTTAGATCTTGCTACATCTTGATAAAAACTTTGGATTAAAAGTATTATTAAATTGAGGTTTTGAGGCATTTCAATATATGGTTAATGTAACCCTTGGTGCCAAGATGGCGGCTCGTCTCTGATGCCAGCAAGGAAACAGTGGGGACTCACGTTCTAACCTAACCTATTCTAATAATTCGGTTGCTAGTAATTACGGTAATTACGGTAAATAAATAAATTTTGAAAATTTCTCAAGATTTATAACTTTGTATAATTTAATTAAATGAAAAAAAAATTATATAATCCATTTATTAACTTTAAAATAGCCTAAAGCTTATGCCAAAAATTTTAGATAAAATTTGGCATTGTTAAATATGTATTATGATAATCAAATCATATATTTTTCAAATTTTAGTAATGTTAAATTTGCTTTAGATCTTGCTACATCTTGATAAAGACTTTGGATTAAAAGTATTATTAAATTGAGGTTTTGAGGCATTTCAATATATGGTTAATGTAACCCTTGGTGCCAAGATGGCGGCTCGTCTCTGATGCCAGCAAGGAAACAGTGGGGACTCACGTTCTAACCTAACCTATTCTAATAATTCGGTTGCTAGTAATTACGGTAATTTATTAGAATAGGTTAGGTTAGGTTAAAACGTGCGTCCCCACTGTTTCCCTTCTTCTATTTGCTGGAATCAGAGACGAGCCGCCATCTTGGCACCAAGGGTTACATTAACCCAATAGATGATATATTCCTTTGAGATGTTTTATTATGGGAGATATTCTTTGATATATCAAATATGATCTTAACTTGCTTTTCTTCAAGTACATTTTCATGAAGAAAATGATTAAATCTAGCAATTTTTATTTAGTTACAGCATAAAAATATATTCACATCTATCAATTTATTCAAAAAAATAAACTACAAAACATCAAAATAAATATTAAAAAAATCAATTCTTAAGCCAGAATTTTCCACTAGAGAAAACCAAATTACAATTTTGTTTTTTCCCTTATTTTCTTCACTTCAAATCAATGTCAAATCAATAGAATTTTACAAGTAAAGAAATAAACTAAAAAAACATTTAAAAATCCAAAAAAATTGCTATTTTTTTTAAATATTTCCTTTTTCTTCTTGCAGTTTTCATAAGGAAGTGAGCCAAAATTTGATTTATAAATCTGTTAGGTTATATCCACTGGAAAATGCCATTATTTGATATTTTTAGTGTGTTTTATTCGCTTATTTTCGAACTCTCTCCGCCGGCATTTTTCTTTATTATTTATTTATTTATGCAGTCGTCCATGCTACTGCAACTATCAACCGTGTGTGTGTGTGTGTATGTAGGAATATATTGTGCGGTCACGTAACCTTTCTATGGGAAATCGAAAATATTCGTTTCGGTTATGATATTTTCTATAATGAAAAATTTATGCCACAAATATAGGGTAGATACATAATGATTCAATGTATCATCTAAAAAATTGTTTCTGCACGTAAAAAAACACTTAAATTGCTGTACTTTGTCACTACAAAACTCCAAAAACACGCACAAGCAATTTAAAATTGTTTGTTCATAACAATAGAAAACATTTTGACATATTAAAATAGCACTTTTTAATTACTTCACATTGCACTTTTTTCAAATACTGTACACAGTCGAACTTCTAATAATTGCCACTTCAACTGCGGCCATTTTTTTTCGGAAACTTTTTTCTGGACAAAAATACATACAAAGTAACCTCCGAACAACGGGCATTCCTTATATTCCCGTCAATGGCCGTTGTTCGGAGGTTTGACTGTATTAAAAATAACGCTTCGACACAATCGAAATTGGCATTTCATGTTGGTTTTCGCCTAAAATAACGCACAAAAAATTGCTTTAAATTATTTTTTAACCAAAAAATCAGCTCAAATTGTAGTATTTTCGTTATTTAATGCAGTTAAAACAATATGCCAACCTTTTAAAGGAATAATACTATTAAAAAAAATCATAGAAATTATGCATTTTGTTACATATAAAAACGCCGGAAAGAGTTGAGGCATCAAACCTCCAACTTAAACCGCGATATTTTCAATTATTTGACACTGGATTTTTTTAAATATAGCTCACAAATTTGTTTTTAATGCAATTAAAAATACCATGCCAGCTTATTTTAACGAGCAATAATTCCAAAAAGTTAGGAAATTTTGTAGGTTTTGATTATATATTTAATGCGCCCCCCCGCTAGGTCCGAATCCCCGCTCGAACCTAATTAGAAAATAATTCTACCATTTAAGATAATTAAAGTTATGCATAGTACGAAGTTTTCTAATGCTTGTTAGACACGCCAACTGACCATAATTTTTATATATTTTTCAGGAACGAGATGTAAATTGGGAAAATTAGCATCATAATATTCTTCAAACACCTCTTTCCTCCTCATCTTACGGTTGTCATACCCATCAGGTACGGATCTAAAAATAGTGACAGCAAAAGTGGATGTGAGTATTCGTGAAAATGATACGCTCGACTGCCTTTTCGATCTCTTAAGATCGGAAAA
This sequence comes from Centruroides vittatus, assembly GCF_030686945.1. Classification (NCBI taxonomy): domain Eukaryota; kingdom Metazoa; phylum Arthropoda; class Arachnida; order Scorpiones; family Buthidae; genus Centruroides; species Centruroides vittatus. The sequence goes on from NW_027122673.1 coordinate 1,155,322, forward strand.
AAATCTACTTTAAAAGTAAAAAAAAAAAGCTCTTAACTTTAAAACCATTAAATCGATCAATCAAGAGAAAGATAATCATCTGCAACGAGAGAGATCTCCGGAGAAATTTATTGGTTTGTTTTCTTTTCTATATTTAAAAATTGTGTCGCGTATAAATTTACTTGTTTTTAATGTCAAAATGATGGTTTGTTTATATATATATATATTAAAGAATTAAAAAAAAAATTACGAGTTGTAGAGGTCGAAGGAGAAGAGAAGAGAGAGGGAAGTTATGTCGAAAAGTATTGATCAACAAGTCTAGAAAACGGATCGATTTTGCTTGCTTCTTGTACGAGAGGTCAAGTAAAATTCGTATCGCGTTGAGTACAATTCTCTACTTTGCTACAGTAAAAATTTATACGGATTTTAAGCTTAAATCTGTCGTAAACAAATGACTATAATAACTGTTTTTTCACCTCGAAATTCAGTTAAAAATCGCCATAAAATTGCGAAATTGGCAAAAAGAAAAATAAACATTGAAGCCCGAATTCTATTTTTTTTTAAATCGAGATATCGAGTGTTGAATCTCGAAATTCCTTGTTTTTTTTTTAAGTCGGACTAGTTGAAAATTATACGTCAAAAATCGGCGTTAAATCTCAATTGTACAAAAATATTACTCGCAGCAGTTCGAAATTCTAGCATAAATCATCAAAATATCAAATATGCTAACTCGAAATTTTGATAAAATTAGTGCCGCAGATCGAATTCTGCAAAACCGTAAAAGTATCGAGTGTTGCAACCCGAAATTCTAGCAAAATGTAATCGAAAAGTTCGGGTATTCCAACCCCGAATTCTCTAAAAGTATCGAGACGTAGATGCTTGAAATTTTGGTTTCAAAAAATATAATATTTCAGCTTAAATTTATTTATTTATTTTAAAGTGTGATTGTAACTCGGAAAATTTGGAAAAAATACACAAAAATCGGGGAATATTGATGAAAATAATGACCCGGGCACGCGTGTTAAATAATTTTTTTTTTGTTTTTGTTTAGACTTCAATACATTTCGTACTGTCAACATAATTGCCAAAATTCTAAATACAATTAAAATTGGAAATGTCAACGCAATTTGAACTGCTTGACGCAGCGTATGCATATTCATTACGTGCAGATTACACGGTTGCCAATATTTTAGTGACGTCACTCGGGAATTTTTAAAATTAAAGTATTGCCAGGTTTTTTTTCTCACTTCATAAATCTTTAAAATTTTCATTTACGTTATTCAAATATATTATTAAAATTGAATTTAATAATAATAATAATAAACGTTATTATTAATTTGGTATAAATTTATTAAAATTTGTTATTAATGTATAACAAGATAATTTAATAAGGTATAATTTATGAAATTTTATCAATATTTTTTAAATTTACAACGAGTTAAATGCAATGCTTTAAATTAAAGTATTAATTTTTTAATTTAGCACAATTTAATTAATATTTTTTTTCATACAATGGTGATTAATTTTTAATTATGACGTGTAAAAAAATAAGTTTTAAAAAGCGACGTCTCGTGGAAGATCATAAAATTAATTTATTTTTTCATTCTTTTAAATTAAATAATTTTTTAAATTGAAAATGATGAATATTTATTCACTTTTCGATATCAAATAATTGTTTTATAGGTTAATTTTCTGGTGTTAAAGTGTATAAAGTATTAATTTAAATTCAATGTTTGTTTAATTTCGGGAGGGAAATCGAAAACGATTACGTTATACGGAAGGCATTTCAAGCGTCACACTTCGTAAACAAGCTCTATGATGACATCACAAATGTCACAGATTTTTAAACATTTTATCGAACGTTTCGTAATAATACAGATATTTTAAATCTGAAGCGATTTACATACGTAAACAAATATACCGTGACGTCATAAATATGACAGCTTTTTTAAAATAATATACTACTGTGACGTAATATTAACTTCAACAGTGATTAAGTGTTGCCAATACTTTAACATTTTATCGGATATAAAGGCATTTTTTAAATATTTAGTAACTGTGACGTTTTATTACGTAACGATTAAAGTTAGGAGTCATTAAGTGTTGCCAATTGTAATTTTTTTTAAATCCGATATGGAACATTACAGAGGCTAAACGACGAGCGAAATTGCGGCAAGGAAGACGAATTAACCTGACTTAAAGGGTTTATCTAGCCAAAAATGGACTTCAAGGCATCTTTCCTTGTGATTTATAACGCTACGATAACAATGTTAGAATGGCAAGGGCGTGATATAAGAGTCGTATAGAAGATTTAATAGTACCGAAGAGAATAAAGATCTAAAGTGGATCGAATATTTGTAATTTGTATTCCGCACGGAAACTAGAATTATTAAATTTATATATTATCTTTGCGACCGAAATCTTTAATCATTGCCGCGAATGAATAATTCATTCCTTCTACTCAACCGGCATTGTCTAGAACTAATGCGACTTATTGGATAGAAACAAATATGCCGCGTATAGATGAAGACGTATATAATGCATACAGATAATTAATCTTGACTCTCTCTTCTGGTCGTTATTGTATCAAAAGAGACATTTTGCTAGCTAAATTGCGTTTCCTAGGAGCGCAAATGGCAGCGGACACACAAGAATGCATGCAATTTGTTCATTGTGTCGCTCTTCAGTAATGACCTTCGGATGTCTTAAGTTATGACTTCGCTCTCAAGAGCAATAATTATAGCTTCAATTCAAATAAATTCCTTTCTTTTTATCGAAGAAAATCTGCCGGAAAATGATCCGAAATGATCATAATCGAATGTACTAAATCTACGTTCAATGTGCTGGAACTCTTAGCGCAAAGAACTAGCATCTTGAATTAAGAAAAACATTTATGAATTATTAATTAATTACGATAAAATTGGTGTATAATATTAGAGAATTACAGGAAGATAAGCGTAACATATAAATATTTTCAGTAAACTTGAGAAAATTTAATAAAATAAAAAAATTTCAAAATTCAACTTTGACATTTCTTAACGAAGAAACATGAAGTTCGAGAATATGTCAACAAATTCTGTATTTTAAACGTCTTATACAGTTTTAATTACGTCAAACATACTGAGAGGAACTGATTGACATAACTGACACGACTGTGTAAACACAATTCTGTACTCCTTCATTGTGGAGTAGAAGGATCTTAATGGAACATTTGGAGTTTATACAGTGATCGGTCAATTTTCAAGATGAATACGTGAAAATTTTAACACGTTTTCGTTAAAGTAAGTAGAGTTTTAATCATAAATTTATATAATTTGCAATTTAAACTTAAAATGAGAAGGGGGAGACTTATTTACGAAGTGTGTTAAAGAATTAAATGGTTTTACTCTTTGGTAATAAATTATATTAAGACATTGTCAGTATTTAGTGCCAAAAAAAAACTAAGTTGAAAGGTTTCAGAAAGCTAAAGTTAAAAGCTAATAACAAGATTATAACTATCACTTTACTAAGATTAATTTCTAATCTCATTAATGAGCCAGTTACTTTCACGTTTACTCAAAATTGATCCTTTGGTGTCTTTTTTTTCGTTTCGAAAATATTTATTTTTCTAATGGCCTCATTAATAGTTAAAGCGATCGATTATTTCCTGTTGTTCGTGAAACTAAATCATAGAAATTTTTTTTCTATTTTAATTTACCTTCAGTGGGTACCAAGAGGGCCTTTTTTCAGTAGTCATAGTAGGTTTGGCTATGTCCGCGATGGATGAAGTGGAACGACATAAAATTCCCGAAAAATTCCTGGGGTTTTACGACATTCCGGATTCGAGCCCGGGCCCTAGAGCGATTTCTTAGTTGCCTCGACTATCTAACCCATAGAAAGTTTCTAAAATGTTCTCTCCTAGTTTTTCACTTAAATTTCCAAAAATTTTCCTCGAACTCTTTATGTAAATTTTTAAAAATTGATCATTTCTTCATGCAAATTTTCTCATTCATGCATTTATTAAAATTTAAAAATATTCATTCCTTATTTTTTAAACATTCCAAAAACTACACATTTTATTATTCGTTAAAATTTCCAAAAATGCGGCCCCTATTCCTCACTAAAATTACCAAAAATGCGGCCCCTATTCCTCACTAAAATTTCCAAAAATGCGGCCCCTATTCCTCACTAAAATTTCCAAAAATGCGGCCCCTATTCCTCACTAAAATTCCAAAAATGCGGCCCCTATTCCTCACTAAAATTTCCAAAAATGCGGCCCCTATTCCTCACTAAAATTTCCAAAAATGCGGCCCCTATTCCTCACTAAAATTTCCAAAAATGCGGCCCCTATTCCTCACTAAAATTTCCAAAAATGCGGCCTCTATTCCTCACTAAAATATCCAAAACTTCGCCTCCTATTCCTCACTAAAATTTCCAAAAATGCGGCCCCTATTCCTCACTAAAATTTCCAAAAATGCGGCCCCTATTCCTCACAAAAATTTCCAAAAATGCGGCCTCTATTCCTCACTAAAATATCCAAAACTTCGCCTCCTATTCCTCACTAAAATTTCCAAAAATGCGGCCCCTATTCCTCACTAAAATTTCCAAAAATGCGGTCCCTATTCCTCACTAAAATTTCCAAAAATGCGGCCCCTATTCCTCACTAAAATTTCCAAAAATGCGGCCCCTATTCCTCACTAAAATTTCCAAAAATGCGGCCCCTATTCCTCACTAAAATTTCCAAAAATGCGGTCCCTATTCCTCACAAAAATTTCCAAAAATGCGGCCTCTATTCCTCACTAAAATATCCAAAACTTCGCCTCCTATTCCTCACTAAAATTTCCAAAAATGCGGCCCCTATTCCTCACTAAAATTTCCAAAAATGCGGCCCTATTCCTCACTAAAATTTCCAAAAATGCGGCCCCTATTCCTCACTAAAATTTCCAAAAATGCGGCCCCTATTCCTCACTAAAATTTCCAAAAATGCGGCCCCTATTCCTCACTAAAATTTCCAAAAATGCGGCCCCTATTCCTCACTAAAATTTCCAAAAATGCGGCCCCTATTCCTCACTAAAATTTCCAAAAATGCGGCCCCTATTCCTCACTAAAATTTCCAAAAATGCGGCCCCTATTCCTCACTAAAATTTCCAAAAATGCGGCCCCTATTCCTCACTAAAATTTCCAAGAAAATTTGCAATTTAGGATCCCCCTTACAAAGTTTATAAATTTGAAACCATTAAACTGCTTTCTAACACATTTAAATAAACCGAATCAATATACTGTATATATTGCTGCTGTCTGGTTTCTGCACGAATGAATATAAACTTATATAACAGCGAACACGATTTAACTCAGCTGCTCGTTTGAATACAATACGTTAGTAAACAGCTAGATTTATATACTGTTTAAGAGAAGCGACGTGGTGTGATCAATAACCTATTATATACAGATCAGTAACGTGCAATATGCCTTCAGAGAAAAGCTTCAAAAGCTGGAGGATAATTACAATGTTCTTGGCTACTAAATTTAATTTCTATTAAATTTAAATGTCAATAAAAGCTTTTAAATAACTTATAAGACACACAAAATGCGTATTTTACAATTTCGGCTGATTAAATAGCAGTTCTTAGTGTTTGCGGTGGAATATTTGTAAGCATTTCAAGAGGAATAATGGCTTAAACTTCTACAGATTCGAGTTCCTCGATTGGTAGATCGCGATCACCCGGGCCATTCATTTTGGATTTAATTTGTAAACTTTTGTATCGCTAAAAGCGTCATATATAAATGTCATTAACACGTTTATAAATAAAACAGTGCTTGCTGAAAGCATATTTATAGCCGCATTGGGCTATAAACATAATCCAATATGGCGTCTGTAATGTTAATTTCTCCGTTACAACATCCATACGTCTCGTAAAATATCTTTTCGGGACGTTAATAGGGTGTCCCCGATTACATAAATATTAATAAACATGGTTTAAAATACAGCGGTATTCACTGAAATAAATATCGTTTAAGTATGCAAACAGAATCAAGATGGCGTCCAAAGTGACGTTTTTCTGTTATAATGTTCTAAATTCTCATAGAATAGTCTTTCGGGATTCTTAAAACGGGTCTTAAATCTCATAAATATTTTAAAAACATAGTTATTAATATAACTGTATTTACTGAAAGCCAATTAAAGTGTCATTTTAATCTATACATAAATTCAAGATGGCGTCTAACTCTTTGTAAATTCTCATAAAATCGTCTTTTGAGTTACTAGAACAGAATCCTCGATTATATAAATAGTTGAAAACGTGGTTTAAAACATATAAGCGTTTAAAATGCCATCTTAAACACTTTCAGCAGTCTATAAATAAATTCAAGATGGCGGACTAAATTCTTGTTTTGTTTTAACAATCTCTTAAATTCTAACGAAATAGTCTTTCGTGTTGCTAGAAAAGACTCCGAACTAAATAAATATCAATAAACAAGTCTAAAAATACAACCATGTTCAATAGAAAAAAAAAAGATCACTTACGACGCCATGTTGTTCTATAAATAAAATCAAGATGGCTTCCATTTTCTTAAATTGTAATAAATTTAAATGAAAACTATGGAAATTATTTAATATATTTCAATAGAATATCGTTTTTTTGCAATTTATTGACACGTGTTTGTGTGTAACACGCAAAGGGTTGTCGCACTCTATTTGATTAATGTTACAGTTCTACTGTATTTGGATACCCATGCGAATACCTTAGCTAATCCATTACGATCCCGAGAGATTTCAACACAGCGGACTGACAAACTGTAGTTCACATGATTTTGTCGCAGGTAGTAATCCATTTCTCGTACCACTTATAATTAATCCACTTACATAGTGAAAGGAAATGGGTAATATTACTCACGTAAGTTTAATATTTATTTTGTATTGTGTAATGCGACAAAGCTGATCAAATAATTATTCGTGTCACGCGACACGCACCCGATCGATCATTAAAACCGATTTTATTATTGAAGAAATCTATTTGCAATGTTGGGAATTTCACGTTTTCCAATTATTTAACCCATTTGTTGAGGCAACAATTGAAATTGGCTCTGTTGAGACATTATAAGCAAATCCGTTGAGGCATTTCGGACTTCATTTATAAGCAGCTATGTTGAGGTATTATGAGGCACCACGTATATATTTTGCTCTAGTTGAGGCATTGCAATCAATTAGCAATGATTCTAAGTGTAAACTATTCAAATTGAGGCATTATGAGGCTTCTGATACATATAAACCTCTCCAACTGGAACATTATGAGGTATCTGGCACGTAAATGGTTCTAACCTTAGGTATTAAAGGCATGCTTTAATCGAGGTATTAAACATTTCACACAACAGTAGCATTACTAATTTTAATGCCTCAATAGCTTCTACAGTAATACTTGCTGAGAACTATGATTGATGAGGCATTAAGATATATACGAGATGCCTGATAATACCTCAGATTAAGTTAGATTAATACGCATTTAATGCCTCGTGTATAATTCTACGAGGCATTAAAATCGACGTATTTTATTTTGCATTGAAAGAAGCATGACAGGGGGTCAAGCCAATAAATTATGAGGCTTTTAAACGAGGCAAAAACATAAAAAAATAGGAAATTTTACCACTTAATTCTTCTCCCGATAAGATAAAGTAAATGTTATTAATTAAAATAATGAAAATATTGTCTTAGATAATGTAAAGAGGGTCATAAACTCAATTTACATAATGAAAGGTTGACGTTTAAGTAAGTGTTTTTATTCCTTTTTTTCTGCTTGTAATGGCTGCTTCTGGAGGTTTTTTTCAATAAAATTCTCCGAATTAATCATTTTATGTAGTATAATAAATGGTTTTCAGAAGATTTGTTATGGGAAAAAAATCCTCCAAAAACCCATTAATTCCTCTAAAAAATCCTCTAAAAGTCTCTAACAAAAATTATTATACCATAAATAGTTTTAGAGGTTTTTTTTCCACTAGAATTCCTTTTGAACCTCTTCCTCTAGTTTTTAGGGGATTTCTTTGATGGGAAAAAAATCCTCTAAACAATTTCTATTGTTTTTGGATGTTTTACTTTAATGAAATTCTCAAAAATTTCATAAAAATTAACATCATCATTCATGGATTTTAGGGGACTTCGTTTCACTAAAAACCCCTAAATTTAAGTACTATAAGATCAATAACAACAGCAGATTATTGGCTTATACTTTTTACCACTCTGGAGGATTTTTTTTTTTATTGTTAAAATCCTTAAAATTGGTTAACATTAATGTTATAACAATGGTTTGTGTTTTAAGGATTTTTAATAAAGCAAAAACCCCCAAAAATTATCGTAAAAGTTATTCATAACAATTACTTTTTAAGGGATTTTATCTCAATAAAAATCTTTAAAATTGTCATTTTCGGAGGATTTTTACTTTAAATTCCTAATATTATCATAAAAACAACTTGGTTAATGTAACCTTTGGTGCCAAGATGGCGGCTCGTCTCTGATTCCAGCAAGGAAACAGTGGGACGCACGTTCTAACCTAACCCAACCTATTCTAATAATTTGGTTGCTACTAACTATGGTAATTTATTAGAATAGGTTAGGTTAGGTTAGAACGTGCGTCCCCACTGTTTCCTTGCTGGAATCAGGCGAGCCGCCATCTTGGAACCATAGGTAACATTAACCACTTTTATGTATCAACAGATATTCATACAGCATAATGCCATAACACGTATGCTAGTATAGTCCCGTATTGAACGGAGGTGTAAGAGTTTCATTTTGAAATTCTTATACCTCGTTGAATATGGAATTACAAAAATAAATTTGATAATTCAATCAGTTTTGCTTCCTTGATTTTTTCCTAGAAAGATATTTTTTTATTTTTTCGTTTTCTTGTTAGAAACGAAGGAAATATTCATGCTTCACGCCTGGCCGATTTCCACCATTAAATAACAAGATGAAAGTTTGATGGAAGATGTAAGACCGAATATAATTAAATGCGATTTCATTCTGTAATTCAGTTCTTTTTTGTAAAAAAAAAACCAAAAGAAAAAGATAAATTTGCAAAATTTAAATCACGTGACTGGCCTTTTTAAATTTTTGTTTATTTTGGGAAATAAAATTCAATTGTTTCGGGCGTAGAACCGTTTAAAAAAACGCAAAACTGCATATTTCAAAAAAAACTAAAGCGGTAGAAAAAAAATCCAGCAACAAGTTGCTTAATTTTCCCGGCAAAATTTAAAACTGTGTTTGTAGCGCCATCTGTTATTAAAAACTTTATACGTTTTTAATTGTTATAAAATGGCAAAAAGCTTAATTTTGAGGGTAGGGATGGGTTTTAATGCTAGTAACGAGTAAAATCGTCATTAAGTCCGACCCTACTGGAGATACACACGACACCCTTTATCTTCCCACCCCCTCGACCTTTAACCACCAAAATTTAATAGCATCGATCCCCTTAATACACAAACCTCCGTGCAAAATTTCAGAAATTTTCAACAAAAAGGATAGGAGTTATTAAGCTTCAAAGGGAATAAAAATCAGGGGTGTCGTTTTTTGACCGATCGCCATACTTTCCCTCTGTTATATACAACATCCTGGAAATTAAAACACAACAAATTTAATGAGAAAATGCAATTTTTACAAGCGTAGAATTGTTAAAAGCTCATAAAGGAGGAAAATATATACAGTAAAACCTGTGTAAACCGGAATCGCGCGGTACCGAATATTTGTTCCTGTTTGGCAGGTTTCCGTTTAGAACAGGTTTTTTTTTAAATATATAACATAAAGAAATCGCTCCGTTCCGAAGAACTTTTCCCGTTTAGACAGGTTCCGTTTTGGACAGGTTTTGCAGTATACAGTCAAACCTCTAAACTACGGCCACTGATTGGAACGTAAAGAATTGTCCGTTGTTTGGTGGCTATTTTGTATGCATTTTGTTTTAAAAAGCGTTTCTGAAATATATGGTCGTCGTTAGAGGCAGGCACAATGCCGGCCTGCGATTTTTAATCATATTTTTTAATTTATTTAATTTAAATTATATGCTTTCCACCTCAAACTAGTGGTGGCTTGCCCCTGTACATCATACTTTACCTGCTAGCAATTGAGTCGAGCCGGTCATCTACCTCAGTGTTTCGCAACCTTTTTCTACTCGCGGCACACCTATGACTCGACACGACTCAACACGGCACACTAAAATGGCACCTCTTAAAACGTATATATTATACTATTAATAGAATTACGTTATGCCACTAACCTATTATTATTATTAAACAGATGAATGATTAAACAATGAATTATTAAAATTAATGAACTTTAATTCATTGTCAACCAAAATGTATCCAAAGGCACTTCGAGGAGTTTTAATTTCAATGTTCTGTCTGCTTTTAATTCCGCGAGTTCCTCTTGTAAATGAATAGGTAGAGACTCTGAAATCGCAACGAATGGGTTACAAACCCAGTCGATATCTTCAACACTGTCTCCAAAATACTTCTTGAACCTCTGCTGCAGGATTTGTAAATGTTCTTTAATTAGATCCATCATTATTTTATTACCGGAAGCAAGTGACCATACAGTCGAGAACGAACCATTTTTCAATTCTCTGTATCCACAAATTTAGCTTATTCACAAATCCTTGAATCTTATCCATACTAATAAGAATATTTTCGTTCCTACCTTGCATTTTTCTGTTCAGCTCATTCAATTGTACGAAAATATCAGAAAGATAGGCCAACTTACATACCCATTCATCATCTGCAAATAAATCCGCGTACTCGTGCCCCTCGACAGTCAAAAATACACGCACTACCTCGTCTTTAAGTTCCAATATTCGTGTTAACACTTTTCCTCTTGATAACCACCGTACTTCTGTATGTAGCAGGAGTGTAGTGTGTTCTGTACTTTGTCCGAAACACATACTGTATAGGAATGTAATATAGTTGAGGAAGCACTAACAAACAGGGACGAGTACCAAAATAAAGTAATAAAGGACAGGGCTAATCCCAGCACTTTTGGGAGAAGCGCGTACACAGAACAATTGGCAAGGGTATAACAAAACACCTGTGAGCAAATTTATTTTATATTTAATTTCTTATAATACATAAAAATGCGTGGCTTGTAATAAAGAATAAACAAACATCATGATATTTTACCAGTGCTGCGTCAGAGAATGAAATACAAGCATAAGAAACACAGCAACTGTGATAAAAAATATATAAATAAAACTTGACAATTAATAGAATATGTAAAAGTTCACGTTACACCTGTCATCTCGTGACGGCACACCGGTTGCGAAACACTGATCTACCTAACTCTGTCCTGGAAATGA